>NW_026882603.1:0-411205 GCF_032173495.1 Musca vetustissima
AAAAAAGTACAAATTTTATTACAATTATTTAAGATATAATGTTAAGAGGACTAACCTGAATTTCTACTTACGAAATGTCCTTTTAGTATTCCCGAATTTTTTAACAAGCTGTAGGACAGCTTTTCCTTCCTGAGTGATGTGTAGTTGTGTGAATGGGTAAGGGTTGAACCCAATTTCTCCAGTTTTTTGAGTCATAAAGGAAAAGAAAAAATATATGAATTAGTGAAATATCATTATGTAGGATTATTGGCGAAATAGAAAAAAACGAATAAAAATGAACAACTTAAAAATAAAATTAAATTTGAAATGTCCATCCCAAGCCATACTTACAAAGTTTTTTTAGCTAAATTTTGGTTATAAATTATGAAATTTAAGTTTATAAATAAATAGGGTTCTCATAATTTTTCTCATTTTCCAGAGCAAAATTACGAAAACTACGAAATAGAATTTTTACGTTCATTTTCCAGAGTCCCACCAAAGTATTAGAACATTTGATGAAGTTCGGAACCCTGTTTTTTTTTCCATACAGGAGTCCAAATAACAGAATTAAAACAGAGTACGAATTAAAGCACTTCGTTGGGTTTAAAGCGCCGACCGTAGTCCCACCACAATCGTATCCGACATTCTGGCAAAAGCTGAAGGTCTAGTCGATGGTACACCTGCTGGAGAAAGAAAAAGGAGAACAGGATTAATCGAACTTACCATCAAATATAATTTCCTGGTTTCACAGGAGAGGCAAATTAAGTCGCATGTAGGTAATAAATGTCTGGAAAGATAAAAAAGGAAGTTATTACTATTTTTCTTATTAAATTATTAGCATTTCTATTTTTACTTACCTTTTTGTGAATGCAATATCCAATTTGAGTAACTTCTCTAGATGTCTTTTGATTATTGAGACCATGGAAAATTTTTTTCTTGCAACCATAGGAGGCCACTCGCCTAGACACCAACAGCAGCGGTCAGAAAGAATTCGTTGGATTACGAACGGAAGCATCCCAGATTTACCGACTCTAACAATATGTCTACGATTCCTGAGCAGTCACGTTGTGACTGTCCTTGACCATTTGTGCACTCTTCCTTTATATTCCCATACGCAACTATGGCACAAGGCAGAAGAGTGTTGTACACAAGGTCGCAGAGCTGTCAGTCATCGATTTACGACGTTAGAGTCTGGAAGCGGGAAGACACGATCAAACACATCTAAATGCATTTGAAATAATATCGTATCCAACAATCTGACCAAAGTGTGGACCTAGTTGAGGGTACCCCTACAGAAAAAGAAAATATCAGGTCTCAATCTTACCTTTCGTTCAATCCAAACGTAGGCAGTCACCAATCTGAAAAGATAAGAACAGAAAGAGAAAGTATTAGTTATCTGTGAAAAAGAGGAAACTTTAAGTTAAAATCAAAATATAATTTAGAACAAGTATGGTAAAAAAAAAAAAAAATTTAATTTTTAGGCAATCACACCGAATATGTCCGTCCGATTTGGATAACTTTCTCAGTTTACCATTATTAATTTTTCATTCAGTTTAATACTTTCATCAAAATTCAAAACATTTCACATAATTTGTCATATTAAATTTACTGACGCCCAATTCTTGAATATTTTATTTTCAATTAATTCACAATAGCATTTCAATTTCATTCACTTTAATTTTTTTATAAATTTTTGTTAGATACAGATTTGCACAGTTTTTAACTAGTAAAATCACTTTTTATGCTTTAATTGTTTTTTTTAATCATGCAGCTTTTTCATGGTTTAGTTCAATTAAATTCTTTGCACTTTTCGTCATTAAAAAAAAAAAAAATAAACACAATATTTTCACAAATAATTTTTGTCCGTCCGATCACCTTTAACACAAAAATATTTATTTTTATTGTTTTCCTCTTTATTTTGTCTTGGTTCATTTTAAATTAATTTTTTTATTAATATTTTCTTTCTTTGTTTTGCTTAGTAGTTTTTCATAGTTATATTTTCATTCACTTATTTTCACTTTTTGTTTTGATTCCGCAGTTTCCATTTTTAGATTGATTATTTTTGCTCATTATCATTCTCTTTCATAATTATCACTCAAAGTTTAGTACTTTATTATCACTCATATTTTTCGAAAACCTTCTAAGTTTTCGAACACTAGGTTTCCGCCAAACTCAAGTTTTTGAAGAAGTGCAATTTTTCATTTTACTTTTAAACTATATGCACCCATACACTCACACACACTGGATTGTTTAATTTCATTTTATTTTTGAGTTTATAATTTTTATTATTCAATTATTTATTGTTCTTTACAATTTAATCATAATTTTTCTTAGAATTATTTCTTATTTTGTATTTCATTCATTATTTGCACTTGTAGTATTTTCACATACACCCGCACTGTATGTTTCCAATAGGATTTTTCATTCATTAATTTTCTACACTTTAAACACTTTTCACAATCACTACACTCACTTATTACAATAACCCGACACTTTCACGTATTTTTATTTATTTATTTTAATATTCACTTTAATTTTTTTTACACTCTACTTACCATTTTATTTAATAGTTTCTGCAAACTCCATTTTCCGTCCGTCCGTGATCCAAGCCGCCAAATAATGTTGCCATTTAAGCGTACCCAACGCTTTCATTCATAAACGTCAGTTGCCCATATGTTATAGTGCGCCACACTAAACCGTAACGCTTGGCGTATGACGTCATTCTTACACTCGGTTTACACATGGAAAAACCATATATTAGGTTAACCGTTTACATGTGGCAAATAAAACATGATGATTTAAATAATTAATTTTTGCTCCGAATTAATATTTAGGGTTGCCAGATCACAATAAAAGTAGGGATTTCGAATACCGATACTTTTAAAAACACCCAAGATTAAATTTTTGAATTATTTTTTTTTATATTTTTGTCGCACTTTTTTTCCTCCTATCCTTTGATAAGGATATCAGCAGGATAGTTGGCTTTGTGGGGTGCGCCTCTGTTTGCTATTGAAAATAAGAAGAAGCATGCATATTTACGATCATTCACAATAGTCAAACCATATGTTTGTGAATAATGTCAAACAAAACACGACTGAGAGAAATGGAATAAATTATAAACAAAAGAAAAAATATGATGACAGGAGCCTTTCTTCCTGATTAAATGGATAAATTTCGTTCCTTTTTTGATTTGACCTTTGATGAAGATTGGTTGTGTGGCCCTGATAGAGTGAAGAAAATACATCGTTTTTAAATTCCAATTCGAACTTTTTTATTGTGGAATATTGTTTTTGAACTTGAAAGACAACACAAAACAGCAATACAATACAAACAGAAACCAACTGAAAGTGCATGAACATTTGGAAAAAAAAAAACAATTTTGCTTAAAATAAAATTAAAAAAGGAAATATCCGGAGCCACAGCATCGCGCATCCAATCCAACGAGGGAGAATCATCACTTTATGGCATGACCAGTCCGGCATGCCCAGGTATCTTGCCAAAGCGACTACCAACTTTGAACTCTGGACGGACAGACGGACGACCAGCTTCGAATTTAATATATTCCAAAGCTAATCTTGCTATAAAAAAAAATTGAACAAAATTAAAGGGTGAACAAGTGCATTTACTTTATATATATCAATTGTGGTCACCTGTTGTTTTTTTCGTTCTAATTCGGGGTTGAGCTCAGGCCAGGATTAGGGACCACCAACATAGACAGCCTTCAATGTGTAAAGGCAGATACGCCTTGGTTGCCCCTTTCTATATATTTGAAATATAAACAAAAAGAAACAAGAAAATATAAAAAAATACTGGAATGTATTAAAAAAAAGGCTACTATATACTTACGAACATACCATACGCGAGCTTTGGGGAAGATTACCCTGAAAATAGTGGAGAAAAAAAGATGGTAATTAATGATATGATTTTCTGTAAATAGATTGAAATGTATTTAGTGTGAGGGATATTTTAGGCGGGTGGTAAAGATGGGATAAAATATGGTAAGTCAAGGGTCAGATCTGGGACGTCCAGTATGAGTAGACGTCATGGCGAGAGGTGTTCTCGGAGGGAGGGCTATCTCCTGGCTGGTCAGCCGCCAGGAGCACTGTTTCTGTGAAGAAAACTAATGTTATTTTGGGATTTGGTTGCAGTTAGGTGAACGTTTTCTTCTATTTAATTTTTTTTGTTGACATGTTTCAGGCTTCTTTTTACCCCCTTTTTGATTTAGTTTGAAGTCCGGTATGATTTTTTTGTTTGTTCAACCGAAAAGATCTGCAAGTGGCAAGAACCAACCCCCAATCCGACGAGCCATAGCCGCGCTAAACGCCAGCATACCGGCAACGCCACTTAATGGTCAACACAGCGATTTCATTTCGTTTTTCTTGAACACGGTTGTTACAATATGGCAATGGCTCAATAATAGGAAAGATGTGGAAGCGATAGAAATATAAATTTGATGGATTTTCATTCATGTTTTTCAATTTTTATTTTGAGGATTCGAAAATATTTCATTTTCAAAATAAAAATAATTTGATGATAATTTGTTTGTTTGTTTACATTTTTCTGTCAAAGGAGTTGACACTAGTAGAACTTACAACAACAAATTTCCATGTGGTTGTTGTATCGTTTTTTGTACAACAACACTTGCTGTTACCTTCTATTATTATACCATGAGTAGAAAGGAAGAGAGGCTAATCGGTACGTGGTGATACGTATATTTAGTATGTATGATAAAATCAGACAAACCCTTAAAATCCCCTGCAGAGTAACTAAAATCCAATCATAATCTGAACCCTATGTCGACGTGCAGGTTGTACTTCACCATTTTGATCCTTACAACCTGTTGTTGTTGTAGCAGTTTATATGAATTGTATGTTTCTGTTAAGTTTCCTCCAGTTCTGTCTCCAGATTTAGAAATGCAGCTACCTCCACTGGCTGTAACCACAGATCTTCCGGAGTGAGGTGAGTAGGTTTGGCTGGGCAATTGAACAAGTGAAGTGTGGTATGAGGGCCTGTACCACATGCTGGGCAGGCATCCTGCACCTGGTCATCAATCCGTGCCCAATACGAATTGAGCTGACTGCACCACCCAGAACGTAACTGAGCCAGCTGCTATGGGTGGGGGGTGAGCTCCGAGGACGGCATTCACTTTGTAACCGTTCAGCGCTGCGGCTACTGCATCTGTATGAATGCTCCCTTTGTATCTAGAGGCTCCCTTTTGTATCGTTGGACCTCTCTCTCTAGATCATGCAGATCCTGCCTGACACGCCTGGGTGGGGGAGTCCTATCTACCATATGATGGTTGGGATGATCGTCCCTGAAACAACCGAGCAGGTACTGCAACGAAAGCATATTGCTATGCTGACGTACGGGAAGGATCTTCGTCTCCTCATGAAGATGGTCCACTGGTGTCATGAGGAGGCACTCTGTCGCTGTCCTCAGGGCGGCATTCTGACAGGTCTGAATATTTCTCCATTGAGTATCACTGGAATTCGCAGACCACACTGGAACCGCATAGCTAGCCACAGACCGACCTATCGCTTTGTAAGACGTCAACAAGGTTTCCTTATCTGCGCCCCAAGTGCTGCCGGCAAGCGACTTGAGGACCTTGTTTCTACTTTTCAGCTTATCGCAGATAGCTGTGGTTTGCGCGGACGATTTGAACATGCTGTCGAATGTGACCCCGAGTATTTTGGGGTAGTTGGTGGTCAGAATTGTATGCCCCTCGACCTGCACATTCAACGGCATTCTCATCTCCGTAGTCCATGTGGTGAATAGTGTGGCTGACGACTTCGAGGCGGATATTTTCATATTCCTCGCTTTGAAGATGGCTGCTAAATCGATGAGATAGGCGTTCAACCTCACACATATGTCTTCAACAATGGGACCCGACGCCATAATCGTACAATCATCTGCATACGTAACGATTTCAATGCCGTCCGGAGGGCGTTGAATACCGGAAAGGTAGAGGTTAAACAGTTCCGGAGAAATCACTCCACCCTGGGGAACTCCCTGTTTAACTCTACGGGGTTTGGACTTCTTGTTCCGGAACTCCACGTACGACTGGCGTCCACACATATAGTTGATTATCCAACGTTTCAAACTCGGCCGGAGGGAAGTGTTCTCTATGTCCTCAAACAGCGTGGCATGGTTGACAGTATCAAAGGCTTTTGATAGGTCAAGCGCTACCAACACTGTTCTATCGCACGGCCGGTTCTGGTTAAGTCCTCTACTTATATGCGTGGAAATGGCGTGCAACGCTGTTGTTGTACTGTGTTGCTTACGGAATCCATGTTGATGATCCGCAACTGGATAGCTTTCTCTAATGCTGGGGAGGAGTAAAGCCTCAAGGGTCTTCGCTACTGGCGACAAAAGTGAAATCGGCCTGTACGATTCACCTTTGCTGGCATCCTTGCCCGGCTTCAGTAGCGGGACCACCCTGCCCATAGTCCAGGCTTCGGGGACGACGTGGGTGGCTATCGACAAGTTGAGGACGTTGGTCAAGTACTCGACTCCTGGCTCGTCCAGCTGCTTCAGCATACACATAGATATTCCATCTGGGCCCAACACTTTTGATGACTTCGCGTTACGGATGACACATGCAACATCACCCATCGTAAACTGTGGTGGTACCTCCTCGGCTGGAAGAGATCTTATACGACGAAGTACTCTTCTCTTCGCCCTGTCGCTCTCGGGATGCTCGACGAACTGTCGGTTAAAATGACTTGCGCATCTCTTCGGATCAGTCACAGTTTCGTCGTTAAATGTGACTGAGGTCCTATCATCCTTCTTACCAGGGTTCGAGAGCGACTTAACCGTTGCCCACAGTTTACTTACTCCGGCACCAATGTTGCAACTCTTCAGGTGCTCCAACCATTTATTTTATTTTTATTATTATTTATTTATACAACCTGGGATGTGGGTGGATGATAAGATATAACGAGTCTCTCTACCGGAATTTGTCACCATCAGTTCACTTAATACCATCTATCGATTTGGTATCTTTAAATATTAATCTGCGAAATTTAGCCGCTTCGTTTACTTCTTCGATTGACTTGCTTTTGTACCTATTTAACTATTCTTTACAAAAGTCCCACTCTGTACTAAATTTCGCCTTACTAGCTTTTGGTCTGTTCCAGTACGGCAATAATCTATTAATTTTACAATTTTCTTCGATATGATAAAGGGAAAATTGTTATCGTAGTAAAAAACTTTACATTCTTGCAGGTTTTTTAACAGACCATTTGTTATACGAATTTCCAGCAGCCTTGCGCAAGGAAGCTAGATCATTTGGCCACCATGCGGGCCGAGATTTCCTCCCAGGGTACGTTAAAGGACAAGAAGCCTTATAGCACCTCAGAAGAGTTCCTGTGACCTCGTTCGCAGCTTTCTCAACATCCTCGACCGTTCTGAGAACCATTTGAAACAAAAGAAGGGAATGAAATAATAAGAAGCTAACATGAAGTATTAGGAGGAAGGTGGGAATAGTTTCGATAGCTAAACAAATTGGACAGAAAAACATATTACGTCCTAAGGTTGCACATTCCTAACCATTTTAGGTTCCTAATGATGTCGTATATTAAAGCAGGTTCCATAGATGAAAAAAAGCTTAGAGGTGGTGGAAAGTGAGCACTCACTAGTTTTTGCCGTCTGTAGACCAGAACTGGACAGCGACACAGGAGATGCTCAACTGTCTCCGTCAGCACAGAGTCTGCAATAAACAGTAACATCCTATTTACTCTAATTTCAGCTTGAGCAATCGATTATAGATCTGTACATTGGGCTAATTCGTCTGTTTCATTACCCATGATGTTACGGTATCCTGGTACCCAACACAGCCGATAGTTGTAAGTTGGGTTTCCAAAAACTATTCTACACTCGAGGACGACCTTAGAGTTGATATCCAAAAAAATAGACACGGGTTCAACAAACTTTTTATCAATTCCGCTTCCTTCCAAATGGGGAAAATGTCAGCTTGGAAAATACTATAGTTGCTATCCAGCTTGTAGGTAAGCTCAAGGCCTAGCCTTTCACGATTATAGATCTGTACATTGGGCTAATTCGTCTGTTTCATTACCCATGATGTTACGGTATCCTGGTACCCAACACAGCCGATAGTTGTAAGTTGGGTTTCCAAAAACTATTCTACACTCGAGGACGACCTTAGAGTTGACATCCAAAAAAATAGACACGGGTTCAACAAACTTTTTATCAATTCCGCTTCCTTCCAAATGGGGAAAATGTCAGCTTGGAAAATACTATAGTTGCTATCCAGCTTGTAGGTAAGCCCAAGGCCTAGCCTTTCACAGTAGACGCCAGCCCCTGTACCTTCTTCCATCTTAGATCCGTCTGTATAAAAAGCCAGACCGTCCAGAGGAGGGTTGCTACGGTTCCAGTGGTCTCTACTGGGGATAACGACATCTTTATCGTAAAATCTCAGGACTCAGGACGCGTTGGTCCAATGTCATACCTAGTTCGTTCAGTATACATCCAGACCCGTAGGTACAATTTTGCCATAGATTTGGTTCATGCAGCCTTAGGACACTACGCGCTGTCTGACGTTTAATGCTGAGGCACAGAGGCCTTGAGTACAGCATGGCGTTCCG
This sequence comes from Musca vetustissima, assembly GCF_032173495.1. Classification (NCBI taxonomy): domain Eukaryota; kingdom Metazoa; phylum Arthropoda; class Insecta; order Diptera; family Muscidae; genus Musca; species Musca vetustissima. The sequence continues at coordinate 8,583 of NW_026882603.1, forward strand.
AGCTGCTTGTAGGGAGCTTCTCGCGGCTCCAGTTATTAGAATCGAGGCGGCTCTTTGTACCTTTTCTAGTTGGCTGGATGCCGACTTGTGGCGCAAGCAATGCCACCAAACAAGAGAACCATAGGAAAGGATGGGTCTTACCACCGTGTTATACAACAAGTGTATAGTTGATGGTTTTAGCCCCCAGCTTTTCCCGATGAAGTTCTTGCATGCATAGACTGCAATCTGCCCTCTCATCACCCGTTCCTCGGCGTTCCTGTTTCATCGTAATTGACAGTCCACGATTGTGCCAAGGTATTTAATTTATTTAATTCATTTCGTAATACAAGGCCATTTTTGATCATATAAACATATTACAGAGTAAATAAAGACCTGTGTTCAAACCTTTCAAATTAATTATTAATATAATTATTTCAATAATTTAAATAGAGAAAATGTATCTTTTGGCTCCCCAGCCACATATATTTAGAAATTAAGTTGCAATATGTCCACGTTAGCAATAAATATGCTTAAATTTGCACTGAACTTAATTTACACAAACAAACGTTAAAAACATTTTTATTTTGCTTCAGGCGACAGATAAAGCTGCACTCCATCCAGTGTTGGTGGAGCAAAGACGCCTAGCTTACGTTTCCTAGTGAACATTTTCACTTTATGATTCGAATAAATGTGATCTATTTATTGTTTTTGTTTATAAAAACTCACGTCCACCATATGTATGAATATTTTATTTTCAAAACTTGTGGAATAAATGTTGTTAAATAAATTAATACATTTGTTAGCATTAATGCTAAATGGGCAACATAATTCAATATGCTTAGCAAAAATAAATGACACAATTTAAATTATTCTATAAATTAAAATTCATTTAATAATGATTGTTTGTATATTGATAACTTATACATTTCAGTGAATTATATATTAAATATAATTAATAATGTTAATAGATGTGAATATTATTTCAAAATAACTACACAACAAGTGTAGTTATCACAAATCAAAGTCTTCTATGAAAATACTTAAAAAGAAATTAAATAAATAATTTAATTTATTGTTTTTCGTTTTTGTTTTGTATTTAATAGAGCATTTTGAATGCAGTGTTTCGATTTGTTTGCGTAGATGCTTGTGTTTGTATTGTAATGCTTGCAGTATACAATTTAATAAAAGAAAATAACATACGAAGAGGACCAAATTTTTTGGCAAACAAAAAATTTATGTATAATATGCTATTTGTTCTTGCGTTGCGTGGTCCAATTCTAAATTTTGTAGTTTTGAATAAATACTAATCCGTATACAAATAACTGACTTAAAACATAGATATATCGATAAACAAAATTTAACTTGTTAGTTTGCTGACAATAATACCAGTCACTATTAAGCCTATTATCACAGCAATTGCTAAAAGTATTAAAATTTTACGTCTGTAACTTTGACGGTGGCTAGCAGCTTTGGCCAATTCCTCACGACCGAGTTCAACTTCATTGGCGGTATATTCAACGGAAGTCTCAATGCGTTCTGAAAGAAAAAAAAAAACAACATTGTGTTAACAAAATAGAAAATAGGAATCAAATTCAATTTGTTTTTGTACACTTACCCACATCTTCACCCTGTGCCTGCACCAAAGTATTTATGGTACGCATTATCGAATTAACATCTAAAATATCAGCCTCTATTTGTTTAATTTGTCTTTCACGATCGACCATCATGTCGTGTTCGAATTGCATTTGCTGCTGTTCCATTTGCATTTGTCGCTGCAACAATACCTGCCTGTCGGAATCATGCTGCTGTTGTTCGGATTGCATTTGATCGTGCATATGGGCCAACTGGGTCTGTGTATAGGTTTGACGCATGGCCGTGGCAATGCGTTTCTGCACGGCAGAATATTTCTCAACCACTGTACAGAAATCATTGGTCAATTTTTCCAGCTGTAATTTTTGTTGTTTGTCACCGCGACGCACAATGGAGGTTAGTCGCTGCAAATCAACACTGGTGGCCTCAATGCGAGGATTTACTTTGGTGTGTATGTCATGGGCCTTATCCCGTGTAGACTGTTGATCTCGCGGTGTACCAATGATTTGTAATATCTTATCCAATTGCTTGTATGATGAATTAATGGCCTGTATATTGTGAGCAATATCTTCGCTGAGTGACATAAATTCCGTGGGACTGAATCCCGAAAAATTAACATCGGGAATTGATGCTGCTGCCGCGCCACCACCACCAGCCATTATATTTGCCGATGTACTGGAAGTGGCACCGTAATCACGATGTGCTGATGACATGGTATTGAGATTTTTCGACATCTGCAATGCTATACAATGGAGATATGGTGGTGCTCTGTTTGAGCGTGGTGAGGCGTGGTATCACTCTCTCGCTCTTTCTCCAGCCGTATACAAAACCTCAGACAATGTGAGTTTGAGTTTGGTTTGTAATTTCAAATTGGTTTTTAATCACAAAATTTCGGTTTCTCGATAAGTACACATATGTATATATGTATGTTTGTATTCTTGTATAGTGAGCGTGTTTGTTTATAACTGCGGAAAAAAGTTAAGTAAACAAATTTGTATATTATTGATTATGAAGACAAAAACAACACAATATATATTTTGATTGATTTAATAAAGACAAAGAGTCAATAGCATGGTATACCAATCAATATTGAAAGTATCAATAACAACGATAAATATATATACTGATGTTTACAGCCTCTATTATGAGGAGTTAATAGAATTTTTAGTGTGACAAATTTATAGACGAAATTCAAAGGCCTAAGCAGTTATTAGAAGAAATAAATCAGGTTTCGGTTGAAAATAATGTGTTGGGATAAATATTTTTTATATTCCGAATAAAGCAAAGAATATGTAAAAATTGTCCTTTCAAACAATTATTAGAATAGGTTTCCCTTTTTGGTATAGACCCACCCCCTAACTAATTGATGTTAACAGACAGTATAACGATGGCATAATATCGTATATTGCGTAGCAGAATAATGAACTGAAATTCTAATCGCTCAGCAGCTGTTTAAAGATAATACATCTGGTTTCAAATGAAAAGAATTTGCTGTCGCATATTTTTTTTTTGGTATTCCAATCATCATCATGAGACAGATTAACGATAAGTATCCCTTTTTATTTAGAACTTATTCTGATTTTATTTATTTGGATAATTTTGTAATTTGTTGAATGGAAATTGCTTCTAAAAGGGGTTAGTATAGATGAACTTTTTTAATTAACTCTATATATCTGTCTATATGAAGTCTAACAAATGTAGTATCTCTACGGGATAATTAAACAGTGCCCAATACATTAGTCATAGCCTGTGATTTTAAATGTCGGGACACTGACTTGAAAGTTGGACGACTTCATCCAAGGATATAAAAAGGGTGTCCAACAAGTGATGTTATATTGAAATACCTCGAATTCCGGTAGATCTCACTTTTGAAGAATGATATTCGTTGACATTTGACAAGTTAAAACCATTAAACCACGAACAAAGTGAACGTTTTTCAGAAATATGTAGGAAGTTGCCAATCTCATACTGTGTGCGTTTCCCGGTTTCTACGATGTACAGAGTGGAGCTGACCTGGATAAAAATGAATCGGGGTATTGCCCTTAAAATAGTCAACTATGATGGGAAAAAATAATGGAAAAAATTACGGCGCAGGGAGTTAAACACCTAATACCGGCGGCAATCGTTGGTGAGACCACAAGCTACATGTCGTTGAGATCATGCGATTGTGATCCGTCTGTTCTAGGTGTGGATGCCTTTGCACCTGCATCTGTACCTGCTACGAGCGCATCATTTTTACCCAAAAAAAATGACGGGCCGGAAATTCAAATTGAAAACGAGCTAGCCACGACTTATGCAAATCAGTCTACGACTGACAGGACTGTAGTTCTGGGAGGGGACGACATACATGGGACCCTTAGTGCTATCCGCGATAGTCTAGAGAAACAGAGTAGGGAATTCTTCGACCAACTAACTGGACAGGCTTGTACCGGAAGAGTAAAGTGTGGTTACACTTCCAGAGGAACTGCTACTAAATCTTACCCTGACTGATGATGAGCTGGGCACTACGGTGATTCCAGCCACGTCTACACAGGAGGATTGATGTAGCATCAACGAACGAACTCAAGTCTGTTTCCAACAGGACCTGTGTCGGCAAATGCCGACAATAAGCTTCAAAGACAGACCGCGACTGAAGCGATATCCGACGATGGGGAATCTATCGAGACACCAGCAACGGACAACGATTCAAAGGTCAATCCCACGGCAGCGGGTTCTACGATACCGGATTGACCCGATTTATTTCGGCCAGCGGCTGACAACCCAGTTATATATGTTTGTATCGTTTTTCTGTTTTGGGAGCAACATATCCCGGAATGCTTGCTCCGGATTCTTTTGGTCCGTGCCGGTATCGAACAAAACCCCGGACCGTGGTTCTGTTCGGTTTGCCAGAACATCATTCACCACAGGTCAGTGTCGGTGAGATGTAATGGGTGCAGGGAGTGGGTGCACTTCAGGAATTGTTCCGGGTTGGCCCGGCTGCGAGATTACAGCGATAGGGATTACGTTGCCTCGTGCTGCGACAGCGCAATCTCCAGTGAGTCTTCGTCTACGTCGTCGTCTTCTTCGTCGGAGTACGGAACTCCACCGCAGTCTCCCGAACAGCAACCAAGTATGCAGCACTTAACACCGCACGTTGCTGTTCCCACCCCTGATAGTGCATCGTTTCTGCAATTTAATTGCAACGGTCTTCGAGGAAAAATAGATGAGATAGTGGATTTCATGAATCGGAAGAATATTTTGGTCGCGGCGGTGCAGGAAACCAAGCTCAATGAAAATTGTAGCCTACAGCGTTGTGATGGTTACAACGTTCTGAGGAAGGATCGCACCAGAAGTGGAGGTGGAGGCCTAGTATTCCTTATGCACCACTCTGTTCAATACAGGCCTATCTCGCTTGAGCTTGACTCTAGTGACCCATACATGGAATGTATGGGGGTAGCAGTTAAATGTGGTACTGCCGAGGTAGAGGTGCTTAACGTGTATATACCGCCGATTAATAGCTGGGAACCGCGTTATTCGCCCAACATTAGTTTTCTATTGGAGGGCAATAACCGTCTGGTGCTAGGGGACTTCAATGCCCACCACGAGTTGTGGCATTCCGTCCTAGGTGACCAGAGGGGAACAGTGCTGGCAGAGCAAATTGATAGCTCCACGTTCTGCACGGAAAATGAGGATGCCCCCACCAGAATAAGGGGAGAGTGTCACAGTTCGCCAGATATAACCATTGTGTCACCGGGTCTGATAAATGACGTTAGCTGGCAGCCCGTCATTTCTCTTGGATCAGACCATCTCCTCATAATCGTCTCCATCAGCAGACCGCCCGATTTCGTCATCTCTGAACGCCGCACTTTCCTTAACCATAGGAAAGCCAACTGCCAAGGATTCAGAGAGTTCACCAACCAGCGCTTCAGAGAACTTTCCATTCCTTCTGATGTAGGGGTAGCAGAAAGGAAATTCCGAGGCATCATCACTGCTGCAGCTGCTAGATTTATACCTGCTGGTCGAATACCCGAAATGAGACCCAATTTCCCAGCAGAAGCAGTTGGTCTGGCAAATGAGCGCGATGAGCTCCGTCGATCTAACCCAGCAGATCCCAGGGTCAGGGAACTTACGTTGGAGGTCAGCAGATTAGTCGCGGAGCACAAGCGGAATAAATGGTTGGAGCACCTGAAGAGTTGCAACATTGGTACCGGAGTAAGTAAACTGTGGGCAACGGTTAAGTCGCTCTCGAACCCTGGTAAGAAGGATGATAGGACCTCAGTCACATTTAACGACGAAACTGTGACTGATCCGAAGAGATGCGCAAGTCATTTTAACCGACAGTTCGTCGAGCATCCCGAGAGCGACAGGGCGAAGAGAAGAGTACTTCGTCGTATAAGATCTCTTCCAGCCGAGGAGGTACCACCACAGTTTACAATGGGTGATGTTGCATGTGTCATCCGTAACGCGAAGTCATCAAAAGCGTTGGGCCCAGATGGAATATCCATGTGTAAGCTGAAGCAGCTGGACGAGCCAGGAGTCGAGTACTTGACCAACGTCCTCAACTTGTCGATAGCCACCCACGTCGTCCCCGAAGCCTGGACTATGGGCAGGGTGGTCCCGCTACTGAAGCCGGGCAAGGATGCCAGCAAAGGTGAATCGTACAGGCCGATTTCACTTTTGTCGCCAGTAGCGAAGACTCTTGAGGCTTTACTCCTCCCCAGCATTAGAGAAAGCTATCCAGTTGCGGATCATCAACATGGATTCCGTAAGCAACACAGTACAACAACAGCGTTGCACGCCATTTCCACGCATATAAGTAGAGGACTTAACCAGAACCGGCCGTGCGATAGAACAGTGTTGGTAGCGCTTGACCTATCAAAAGCCTTTGATACTGTCAACCATGCCACGCTGTTTGAGGACATAGAGAACACTTCCCTCCGGCCGAGTTTGAAACGTTGGATAATCAACTATATGTGTGGACGCCAGTCGTACGTGGAGTTCCGGAACAAGAAGTCCAAACCCCGTAGAGTTAAACAGGGAGTTCCCCAGGGTGGAGTGATTTCTCCGGAACTGTTTAACCTCTACCTTTCCGGTATTCCACGCCCTCCGGACGGCATTGAAATCGTTACGTATGCAGATGATTGTACGATTATGGCGTCGGGTCCCATTGTTGAAGACATATGTGTGAGGTTGAACGCCTATCTCATCGATTTGGCAGCCTTCTTCAAAGCGAGAAATATGAAAATATCCGCCTCGAAGTCGTCAGCCACACTATTCACCACATGGACTGCGGAGATGAGAATGCCGTTGAATGTGCAGGTCGAGGGGCATACAATTCTGACCACCAACTACCCCAAAATACTCGGGGTCACATTCGACAGCATGTTCAAATCGTCCGCGCAAACCACAGCTATCTGCGATAAGCTGAAAAGTAGGAACAAAGTCCTCAAGTCGCTTGCCGGCAGCACTTAGGGCGCAGATAAGGAAACCTTGTTGACCTCTTACAAAGCGATAGGTCGGTCTGTGGCTAGCTATGCGGTTCCAGTGTGGTCTTCGAATTCCAGTAATACGCAATGGAGAAATATTCAGACCTGTCAGAATGCCGCCCTGAGGACAGCGACAGGGTGCCTCCTCATGACACCAGTGGAGCATCTTCATGAGGAGACGAAGATCCTTCCCGTACGTCAGCATAGCAATATGCTTTCGTTGCAGTACCTGCTCGGCTGTTTCAGGGACGATCATCCCAACCATATGGTGGATAGGACTCCCCCACCCAGGCGTGTCAGGAAGGATCTGCATGATCTAGAGAGAGAGGTCCAACGATACAAAAGGGAGCCTCTAGATCAAGTTGCCTATCGAGCAGGTCTGAATGGCATTCATACTGATGCAATAGCCGCAGCGCTGAATGGTTACAAAGTGAATGCCGTCCTCGGAGCTCACCCCCCACCCATAGCAGCTGAAGAACGTCAGCTGCCCAGACAAACCAGAGTAGTTTTGGCTCAGTTACGTTCTGGATGGTGCAGTCGGCTCAATTCGTATTGGGCACGGATTGATGACCAGGTGCAGGATGTCTGCCCAGCATGTGGTACAGGCCCTCATACCACACTGCACTTGTTCAATTGCCCAGCCAAACCTACTCAACTCACTCCGGAAGATCTGTGGTTACAGCCAGTGGAGGTAGCTGCATTTCTGAATCTGGAGACAGAACTGGAGGAAACATAACAGAAACATACAATTCATATAAACTGCTACAACAACAACAACGATTCAAAGGTCGGAACTGCCCGAGAAGCATCCGATGACAAGCACTACAAACGTGCCGTATCGCATCTTCGCAAGTGCGTAGGACGAGATGAGAATTTGCTTTCGGAGAGGGAGATTCATCTCATCAAGGGCAAGATGAGATTCGTAAGGAAGAACATACCCGCACGCTCTTCATCGTGAGCTCGAGATGGAGAAGATCTCCCTCCCGAAACAAACAGCTCGACCAAAAATCTCTATGGAGAGCTCTGATTCGAGAAAAGTAGTAGAAAAGGCTGACTTCGTATCCGAAGCCTAGCCCCAGTCAAAAGGCAATGGAAAATGCTGTTGAGCACACCCCGACACAACTGTTGTTGTTGTAGCAGCCCTATTGGTTTTACACAATGGGTCGAGGTGACAGACGTTGGCCGAGTATAACTCGGGTCCTTCCGGATCGTAGACCCCTCTGTCGTAGAAACACAACTGACACAACTGTCATCCTTAAAGGTGATCGACGTGTGAAGGGCTCTGTCTCAAAGCCCGATTCTAAGCCAACTGACAAAGGTGAGGAGGTTGGTACTAAGGCTTTGAGTAGCCCCACCGTTAATCGAAATAGGAAGGTCAAGTCCGGCGAGGAACCATCGTCTTCTAGAAGAGCGAATACTGTCCCGCAGAATAAATATGTAAAGCGCATTCGCTCATCAGAAGGTCCGCAACCTTCATCCAAAAAGACGATGACTTCGCGTCTGACTGACCCAAAGATTTATCTATAGGATAAAGATCTGATGATTATGTTGACCATTATAAAGCCCTAATTTTTGACTCCCGCAGCCATTGTCAAGCTGAGACATCCAAACAAGCGCTATATTTTCCTCATCGACGAGAATCAAAGCGTATTTTGAGACATTTGTATAAATTACTTCATAAATCTCAAAATTAAAAGTCGAAATTGAAAACCAGACACATGGTGTTGTAATAAAATCCATTTAAAAAGTATCTTTAAGAACAGAAATAGTTGTAAAACCCAAATCATAGTAATTATAACGGTAAAAATAAATAACATTTTAGAGCTCATATGTTTGTACTGCAAAGTGCCTTTAGTTTCGTTCAAACAAAATTTGAGACAATTCCCTTATCCATATCCCATCCCCTCCATATTGTTCCTCACTAACTTGTATCCACATAAAAAATAAAAACATTATGTTTTTTGAAGACGGACAAAAAAGTGAAAAATACTAAAGAAAGTACCTTTTGGGGAAGATTCTGCATTTAAAATTGGGGTCCAATCGGCGATTTTATATATGATTTCGACTTAAAAACTTTTATATTATATATATATATATATATATTTTTTGTTTTGGAAATTTTGGGAAATATTTTCCAAGTTTGTTCGATAGGGAAGAGATTTGTGAGTAGTGGAATGAAACAGTATTGAAATTATACTCCCAACTTGATTTTGGGAATCTGTAAATTAATTTATTTCTAGTTACATTTTCAAAATTGTTTAAATAAATAGGAAATCTTGTTACAACGTCATTTCACTTTTGTTGCTAGAACTTATCCTACCTTGTATTATTGTACGATGATAACAACTACAGTGTGTTGGGGGTTTTCAAAACGGCAATTAGCATGCTAATTGATCGGGTTGCAATGAACGCGTAAAACAACCGTGTGGATAATATAAACACTTATTTTATTATATATCATTTGTTTCAATTTTTCATTTCAGTCTACGGCTTTTGGATTAAAAATCTAATCAGCAACTCTTAACAACTCTATGTTTTGTTTGGCCATTTCAAACTGCACGTATTTTAGATAACATACAGCGCATAAAACATTCTTATTATATTACGTTGTGTTTTGCCCGTGACGTTAAGAATTAGTCATAAATGAAATGGTTTTAACTCACCCCTCGACGCTACTGCCTTTATGCCGCCCTCAATACACTATTTTTTGTTTAACTGATTTTTGTGCACAAATGCAGTCACAACAAAGAATTTCTATTGAGTTTTGTAATTGTACACTGCTGCTGCAGGCCAACTCATAAACAAACAAACGTCAATGAATCATAAAATGATGAATGCAACAAAGTTCATAATAACAAATTAAATTTGAAGGAAAAAACAAATCTTTGTTTTTCAATATGAAAATAGAGAGCAGTGACTTTTTGTTTGTCCCGCCACAATGATTAAATAACAACAATAACTCATGACTTACTCTAAATACCACAAGAATAAATGAAATGCTTATTACAACAGTTGATAAACCGACTATTACAAAATTAGAAATGAAACTAAAGCTCTATTTCCCGTTGTATAGAATGTAATACGATATTAATGGCTAGAAAAAAATATATAAATTCTACAAATACGTTTCTATGATTTCTTATTAGAGAAGATATGATGTTGAGATATTGGGTGGGATCGACAAAAAATATATTACCATTAGATCAAAAACTTGTTAGTTTTAATGTTAATTTAATTATGTTAACTTAATTTTATTATGTTAGATTGTGTAGGAGTAGTTTTTATTATGGTTTTTATGATTCTATGAATTTATTTTTTAATTTTTTGAATTTTTATTGTTATTTTTTTGGGGTAGTTTATCCTTTATTAGGTTAAGCACATCATATGCATTTTGTAATTTAATTTATCTTTAATTTTAATTTAATTTATCTTTAATGGGCCTGAAGGCTTTGAATTACAAGTTAAATAAAATTGAATTGAATATATAAAATCAATTGACAATATTGAATCATGTAAAATCTGATTCTCATATTCAAAATTCGGATGCAAAATATTAAAACTGTTCTCTAATTTGAAATCAAAATTATATAATGATATATATTTTATTTTAATTCGTTGTACCCTAATGTACAAAAAAAATATGCCCACATTCATATCAATTAACAACAACAAAAAATTCTGTTATTTTACACATATCATTTGTATTATCTATCTTCGGTGTGTGTTCCTGTTTGAATTCAGTGTCAACAGAGAGCAAACACCTGATGATCCCCCACACAAGAAGTATAACAAATATACAGTATGTCATTTTTTATAAGGTTTCTTTTGCAGGGAATTTTTTCTCAAAAAAAAGCTACAGACGAAGTGTTAACATGTTAAGATAAGAATATGGAGCACATGGACGTAAAAACCGCATGACAAAGTTTTCCATGAAATTTAATTTCTGTAGCATTTAAAAAAAAAAAATTAAATATTGGAAAGGAAAAAAAAAACAAAAACAAAAAAACGACATACATAATTCATTGTGCATCAATTTGTTAAGAAAAAATACACGTATATTTGAATGAATTACATTACATTTTCATAAAACAAAAAAGTTTATTGTGATTTGTTGTAATGACCCAGTTGTACAAAAAATATCAATTGTCTGCTATTATATAGTTATATAGCTAGTTACTTTGTGATCTAGTTACTTCATACTCCAAAAAGGAACACAAAATAGACTGTTGGATTTTTTTGTCAATTGAATCGACTATCGAAATGACTGTATACTGGTAACGCAGGCAGGGGACAATTGACTTCCTCAATGACATACCCATGTTAAATTCACCAGTCTAGGGCATGAAGTGGTAACTAGTGGTACTTACAGGTAATTAGTAAAATATCTAGTTCATCACCAGTTACTCGAACTACTGGGGAAATACACATAGCAAAGGCTTGCAAAGGATCGACTATTCAGAAAAATTTCCGATGTTTTATTTATTTAGGTTTTTTGACAGAAGTAAGGAATTCATAGAAGAAGTATTTATTCATTCATCCATAAAGAAATACACGCAGAAATGGTTTGCCAAAGATCGACTATGTCTGTCAGAAACTGGATCGTATAATTCATAGAAATTTCCGATGTATTATTTAATTTAGGTTTTTTGACTGGAAAAAAATTCATAGGAAAATTCCATCATATGGAGGGAATTCTTTCTTTCGCAGTTCGCCGTTTATGTTTCCAACACTCTTATATATATAATTAGAGTCATGAGTGCATGCCCAGTAAAGACTACTGTGAAGTGGGCGTATAATCTTAGGATTCACCACATTAAATTCTTAAATTTAAAATGTGGATGGTTTAGGCAATTTCACCTGTCATGGCGACTACTGAATACTATTCGAGTTACAGAAAGGAGTTCGAGCTCTCCGGACATTACAATTTTTAGTTCATGGTTTCTTCCTTCTCGCCAATTAATGTCGCCTTAAATCATTTCAATGCTTAAACATAATAAATCGTGATATTAATAGGAATCCTATTAGTTGATTCCCTACCACCGAGGTTCTAGAATTCCTCTACCTCCAAATTCAAAAATGTTGCAACTTGAATTGGTTGTGCCCATAATCAATTCGGTGAGTCGGTTTAGCTGGGTAGTTGAAGAGGTGCAACATGTCGTGTGGTCCTAGTGCACATGTAGGACATGTGTTAGGTATCGAGCCATCAATTGTTGCCAAATATGAATTGAGGCGGTTGCACCATCCTCACCACTCGTGTTTGTCGGGGCAGCTGTTTCTCCTCTGCTGCGATGGATGGGGGTGGTCTCCGATTATGGTATTCACTCGATATTGCTCTACTGAGGGTCGATATTGCTCTACTGAGGGACTGCGTTTGTGTGAATACCAATCAGACCTGTTTGATAGGCTTCTTGATCTAGTGGTTCACGTTTATATCTTTGAACCTCTCTCTCCAGATCATGAAGATCTCTCCTGACGTGATTGGGCGGGGGAGTACTGCATCCACAACATATAATTGTATCGATGGACGGGTAAGATCTTCGTCTCCTCATGAAGATGGTCAGCAGTTCCCAGGTCAACACGGTTTCTTTTTAAGCGCCCAAAATGCTGCCGGTTAGCGACTTGAGGACCTTGTTCCTACTTCTCAGCTTATTACGCAAAGCAGTAACTTGCGCAGATGACTTGAATAGGCTATCGAACATTACTCCCAGTATCTTGGGCTAGTTAGTGGTCAGAATACCTGTTTTTTCGTTCCTGAAGCAGAATTTGGTTCATGGTCCTTTACAAAACGACGCTTTGAGAAGGCAATGTGGCAGCCTTAGGACTGTCCAAGTCATTCTAAAGTTCGCTTATTATATGCTTATATTCGAAAGCACGAATGCCACTATTCAATTGATCGTTACCATATCAAATACCCTAATCGACCACCGGATTTCTTTAAGTTCCGTTGTCGAAAATCCGAATATACCAAAATAAATATGAAAGTTCATTCACCACATGGAAACAATGTTCTAAAAACTCGGGGTGGGACCTGCTGTGCCAATGATAAGAAGACACTGACATATAACGTCATCCGCCGTTCCATACTTAAATGTGCAGCTCCAGTCTGGACTTCCTTCCTCAGTGATAAACAGTGAGGAAATTTTCAAAAATCCCATAATAATGTATTGTGAATTACAACGGGATTAGAAGATTCGATTACTTCTATGTGATATGCTATCAGCCGTTTTATGCCAAACATGTCAAAGTAATGGCCGAACGAACGCAGCCATACTTTCGGCTGCTATCTAGAATATATCCCAGACGTCATTCTATCGTAATCTACAGTTGCAGTTAAATCCAAAACAAATCTCCTTCAATTTCGGAGAGATGCTTTTTCTTTGGCAAGCCCGTTAAGGTCCGGTATAGCAATGTTTCACATTTTTATCGATTATTATTGCAACCGGCATCGGAAATGTGTGCCCTTACTGCTTTCAAAGTCCTCAGATCTTTATTTAAATCTGATCTGATTCTCACCAATTTTAATTTCTCTTTTTCTTGGAGCCAATTAATTGGGCATGAAGCCTGAGATAAAAAACCAATTAATTTTTAAATCTTTCAGAAGTTATTCTTAAAAAAATTGTTGTTGTTAAATTGTATTTGGGCATTTCATATGTAGGATTGTCCTAAAATATCGAAATTTACTATATTAAATTAGCAGTACCAATTGATTTTTTTTATAAATATTACAAACAATTTACTTTGATTTACACAGTAAAAACTTTCACTAATCATTTAATCATTTACTTGTCTGCCAACAATTATTCCTTATTAAAAAAATCATCATCTAAAGGAAATATCCACTTCAAATTGCATACATTTGAGTCAGTCATATATGCAGTCAGTTCCACTTTTTTTTTTGCAAATAAATTTATCGAAGTGCATACATCACTTTCCACTTTCAGCGCAATAATAAAAACATTTTTTTTAAATTACAAAATCCCTATTAGATATGAAATTTCTAAGAAATGATTACGGACTTCATGTCCCCATGTTTGGACAATATGATTTTCTTTGGTTTGTTGTCAGGGGCACACAAAAATTGCAAATGCAATGCATGGGAATAGGGCATCATAACCAAGTGGTGGGGGGAGGTGTAAGGATCACCAAAAGAAAAATCATCATTACTAACAATGACAACAATACAAGTTAAGAAAAATGGATATGGGAGGGAGGGTGTCACGCGGTACTGCAACAAGCCATAATTGTTTCGCAAACGACAAGTAAAAAAAAAAATTGCAATAGCATACTCACAAATCACTTTTATAAACTCTTAATTTTACCTTTGTGATGTCAAATATGTAAATTTATTTATCTTTATTGGTATTAATTACGAATTACCAAACAATAAACGCGTTTTATTCTTTTCTATTGCGTATCGAAGGGGAATAAACAACAAATTAAAACAACACCAATCGCAATGTAACAATACAAAAACTGTCAATTATGGGTAAAAAGATGAAGTCGACTATTTATGTGTAACGCCGTCAACAATCGGCTCTGCATGAAGTTATTTTGCAAATTCATCAGCTGATTGACCAGCTGTTTGAAGATGTATATATATCATGGTACAATTATAAAAGGTAACAGCAAATCCCAGCTGATTTGATTCCAACGTAATACTAGTGTCAATATGAATTTGACAAATTATGTTTTTAAAAATCACCCAACAGGAAAATTGGGAACGCATACAATTTGAAATTGTTCTTTATTAAATGTGCTCTTGTATTCAATTTACTCAATCTGCCTGCTGGGAAAGTTTGAGGAAGCAAATCTTTCTTCAAGGAATAACTCGATATTCCCAGCATTCTCATATGTGTTACACATATATATGGCAATGGCTCAATTATAGGAAAGATGTGGAAGCGATAGAAATATAAATTTGATATGACGGATAGACGGACATGCATAAATCGACTCAGAATGTGATTCTATGCATATTCTCAAAAGGAACCATGGGTCTATCTCGATTCCTTTTGCCTGTTACAAACATATGCACAAAGACATAATACCCTGTACCACAGTGTGGTGAAGGGTATAAAAAGGGTTTGAATAGGATTGAGCCTTAGCTTTTGGGAATCAGCTTCGAAATCATTAAGTGAAATAATATTGAAGTGATTACCACTGCCTCGATAATTTTTTGACGGGAAAGCCATCGAGTTGTTGAGTATTTAAAAAAACAGCATGAATATTTGTACCGAAATATTCCTGAAAAATCATCTCTCTCATACAACTGTACAGAAATAATAATTAATAGGTTCGTTCGTTTACTCAATAATTTGTACGAATTTGTACAAATTATTACAAAATGTTGTTCGTTTACCCAAAAGTCCAGTAAAAGAGAGTGAATTGAGAGAGCAGATTTGACAGTTGTGTTACTGAGTATTTGCAAATTCTTACAAGGAAAATTTTACTCAGTAAAAATTTTCTTGTACCATCAGCTGATATTTAATCAGCTGTTTTGTTATGTTTTGTAAACAAACAAAAAATTGTTCTCAAGAAAATTGATTGTTTTGTGAAGTTTTGTTCCATAAGCCGAGCTTAAAAAAGATTTCCAGGCGCATCGGTCTTTTGCGCAGTTTTTCCAGTTTAAAATATCGTATTGGGCAATGTTCCACTTGATCTTTCCAACATATTCGTGGCCTTTCCCTTCTGCGTGAACCATCAGCTGGTTCGCTTTTATATGCCTTTTGGACTAGGGGATCTTCATCCATTCTCACAACATGACCTAGCCAACGTAGTCGCTGCAGCTCAATACGTCAAACAATGCCGATGTCCGAGAATAACTGATACAACTCATGGTTCATTCGACGGCGATATTCACCGTCAACGCAGATCGGCCCATAGATCTTTCGGAGAATTTTTCTCTCAAACACAGCCAGAGCTGCCTTATCTGCTTGCGTAAGTACCCATGCTTCAGATCCATACAATAGCACGGGTAGTATCAGCGTCTTGTTGAGTATGAGTTTGGTCTGGCGGGAAGTGGGCTTGCTTTTGAGTTGCTTACTCAGATCATAGTAGCATCTGTTGGCCAACACTATCCTTCTCCGAATTTCAAAAATGATCTCATTAGTTTTATTTATGGCGGTACCAACGTATATAAAATCTTTGACTACCTCGAAGCTGTAGTTATCAAGTTCCACAGTTGGTCAGAGTCTACTGGACTCTTGCGCGTTGATACCATCAGCTTGGTTTTTTCGCCAGACCCACTTTGGCAGACTCCTTCTCAATTTGTTAAAAGGTGGCTGTTACCGCTCTCAATGTTCGGCACATTATGTCGATGTCATCGGCGTATGCAAGTAACATGTGTTGTTTTGTGTACAGAGTGCCATTTCTGTTCGCCTTTGCCTCTCGTATTATCTTTTCTTGCAGGATGTTAAAAGGTCACACGATAAACTGTCACCTTGTCTGACCTCACCTCATCATCCTCACATAGACTGCAATAATCCACTCCGTTAATGTCCCATTTGGAAATGAGAGATCTAATCCTGCAATGGCCTGCTATGATCGACAACGATTTTTATCTCCCTCTTACAATGAGACAGCAACGAAGAAGTTCTATGGGACAGAATTCTGGCAGATAGTTTTTGAAAACCTGCATCCAGTTTCTGTTGAACATCTGTTGCCGACTACCTCGCAGTAGCTCATAGGGATTTTGCCAATAAAGTAGTTAATAAGAGGTTTTACAAATCCCTCAGTCGGTAGATTGGACGACTGCGAACCCCCTCAAGCAAGCTCATCGGCTATCCAATTCCCTTGTATGCTACTATGTCCTGAAACCCAACATAATTTAACTACCGTTGGTATATGACGAAGAGCACCCTTACAGTCACGAACCGCTTTCGAGTTAATAGTACACGACTTGAGTGCTTCAAAGGCCGGTCGACAGTAAGTGTTTTGACTGTCTCAGCCGCTTTCGTGATAGTCAGTTTCCTTGCAGTAAAAGCCTGCACTAGTACCTTCCGCCATCTTCGACCGTCGGTACCAATCTTCGACCTCTGTAAATATAGACAGACCGGACAGAGGTTAAGAGCTACTTGTCCAGGATTCCTTACTAAAAAACTCTACTCTAATGTCGTTAAAGTCGTTATGAGCGGCAGTATAGTCACTGATGTGAGTGATCCTCTCTAAATAGTCACAAATTGACGTATGTTAAGGATACTAGCGTGGCCAAATCGACTTCCACGTATCCGTTTCCCGCAGCCTCAGGGCACATCTTGCACCCTGGAATTTAACCAGAAAATCCAGTGGTTGGAGATTCAAGGCTGCCTGCGGTGTACTTCGGTACTCAGGATCGATTTACAGTACTCATTTTAGCCAATAGTGTACGATTGTTGACCTTTGCAACCATAAAAGCAACCAATGTAAGAAAGGGGAGTACAAACGTTACATACAGCCAGTAAGGTTCTTTTATAAATTTCAAAGTTTTTTTTAACACTACGTTCATTGACAGATACTTTTACTCTGGGCGAATATTTCGGACCTTAGATTGGTTATTTAGTGGTATCAATCCCTCTTCGGTGATCTTAGGAAAATATGCACTTTGTGAATATCTCCGAAACTCTCCCTTATCCATCAAATAAAATCCTGTGGAATTGATATTCATAATTGAGTGGACTTCATAGACAAAACTGCCTAGTACGCTATGTAAATAGTTGCCTGTACATTGTCAATGCTGTTGTGTAAACGTATCAATACGTTTTTTCCCTCAGTACGCAGTAACAACGCCGCCGCTTAAACACTCCCATTGACTCAGTACTCTGTACAACAGAAGAAATTAAGCGTGCTCAACAAGCTCTCTCCTGCATTGCAATATTAATATTTTTGATTTTCCAATATTTTATTTGTTTATTTGATGGCTTTTCCTATTCTTGGAGCTCAACAAGGTATCCCAACCCCCACTATTCTAAAAAAACAACAAAACCAATCACCACCGTACTAATTCCTTATTGGCATCCCCATTTCCACCTCTAGAAACCAATCGAAAAATTCTGGAAGATTTACAAATTAAACGACAACTCTTACAAAAAGGTGCTGATATTACTCTGGGAACCGGTGGCCTCAACAATCTCAATACACCCATTGCCCAGGTAAATGAAGATCCCTCGACAACTTTGCGATTTCTTTTGTGTATTTCTGGAATAAACGACTACATATTTTCAGATGCCAACATCACAGATACTGGGCCAGCCAACGGAGTTTCAATCCAGCGGCGCTATAACTGTTCCACGAACAGTTTTCAATCCCACGAGTTCGACAACGTTGGGTTATTTTGTCAGTCAAGACTCGCATTACGGTAATTCGTTTATACCGGTATTGCCTCGCTTGGATCCGTTACCGCCGAATCATACTGCTAAATAGGGTTAAATTAAACACACTCGCAAAAACAAAAAAACTGCAAGAATTTTGAGTTTTAGTTCAAACCTTTTTTTAATTTATTGAGGAAGAGGACGAGTAGTAGAAAAACTGACAATGGCACGTATGCGTATGAAGAAATTGGAAGAATTTTTGTCAGGTGTCGATGGTTTTGAAAAGCCAAAAATCTTGTTGGAACAATATCCAACACCTCCTCATATAGCCAGCTGTGTTTTGTATAATGTGGAGGTATGTTAAGTTGTAGTAAAGGTACTTATCAAAGTTAACTTCCTTTTTTGTTTTTTAGGCCCAATATTTTGATTTGGAAGATAAATTAGTAGGCGATTTAGGATGTGGCTGTGGTATGTTAAGTATTGGTTCCTTTCTGCTGGGTGCACAACTAACCATTGGATTTGAGTTGGATTCGGATGCAATTGATGTAAGTTAATATTAAATACAAATTGAAGTGGTTGTCGTGGCAGTCACTCTTCAGTATAGGTCCATGATTGGGAGTCCAAATGGTTTTGCCGAATTTTTCAAGAATGAAAAAGTTTCCTTATAAGACTCGACGCTTTTCAGTATTTTGAAGATTTAGATAATGTCAACGGGGTTACATGAGGAGCAGGAACAAGGTTTTCAATAACATCTGCCACTACCAGAATCTTCGAGGGGACTTCTAGGTGAAAAGATATCCGTGGTGGTATCAACCAGTATTAAAGATGACATAGAGGAGTCCAGAAGAAAAACCCCTAAAAAGGTCTATGGAAACGAGTTGTGCACGAAAGACCCTATGTATCTTTCGATATGCACGAAATTTGGCATAGCGTACTGAATTACGTATAGAATGTTGTGTATTAAGTTTTCGTCCGATTTTATGTTAAGGGAGCATCAAAACCTCTAAATTTCTTTCGATTTTCACGAAATTTGGCATAGCGTACTGAATAACGTATAGAACGATGTTTGTTAAGTTTCGTGAAAATCGGTTCAGATTTAGATATAGCTCCCATATAGATTTTCGTCCGATTTTATGTAAATAGAGTAGCAAAGCCCCTTATATTTGTTCGATTTGCATGAACTTTGGCAGAGCGTACTGAATTAGGTCTAGAATGGTGTATGCCAAGTTTCTTGAAAATCGGTTCAGATTTCCATATATATTTTCGTCCGATTTAATGTATATAGTGTTCCAAAGCCCCTATATTTCATTCGATTTGCATGAAATTCGGCGTAGTCTACTGAATTGAGTCTAGAATGATGTGTGTTAAGTATCGTGAAAATCGGTTCAAATTTAGATATAGCTTCCATATATATTTTCGTATGATTTTATGTTAATGGTTTTTTGTTTACATCTGTGTAACTCATTTTTTAATATTTCAGATTTTTCGCAACAATGTCACGGAAATGGAAATACCAGCTATCGATTGTGTCCAAACGAATGTACTCGAACTGTCTGGCTCAAAATGGGAGAATGCATTTGATACAATTGTTACAAATCCGCCATTTGGTACAAAACACAATGCCGGTATGGATATGAAATTTATTGAGACGGGCATTCATTTGGCTACCGGTGCTGTTTATTCCCTGCATAAATCTTCAACAAGGTAAAATCAAAATTTAATTTAATATTTAATTTTGTTAATTATTATTATTCCTCCCTCCGTTTCCAGGGATTACATACACAAAAAATCCAAAGATTGGAAAGTAAAAGGCGAAGTGGTGGCCCAACTAAAATATAACATAGACAACAGCTATAAATTCCATAAAAATAAATCAGTTGATATTGAAGTGGATTTTTGGCGTTTCGATGTAACGGAAAAAGAATTATAAATCTACATTTTTGGTTGTTTGTAATCGTAAAATTTTATTATTTTATTTACTAAAAGAAAATGGAAACATTTATTATGTTTACAATTATTATATAAAAAATATACAAAAAAGAACAAAATCAAAATAATAAAAAAATAATCGTGTGCATTTATAACAAAACTCACAATTGATTTTCTTTAAAGCTTCGTAAATGGACAATAAATGAATTTGAACTTAAAAATAATCGATTTTTTCTTGAATTATTCTACATTGAAAACAACACCCTGGGCACAAGCCAATTCTCCGGAGTGATTAACGGTGATGGTGGCACGTTTGCAATATTGTTTCCAGGCATCGGAACCAGATTCGCGACCACCACCAGTGTGTTTTTCACCACCAAAGGCTCCACCAATTTCAGCACCATTTGTTGTTGTGTTGATGTTAACAATGCCACAGTCCGAACCCTGGGCACCAATCCATTTAAAGGCCTTGGACATGTTTTCGGTAAAGATGGCTGATGACAGACCCTGATCGACTTCATTATTCCATTCAATAGCTTCTTCAACGGATTTTGTTTTCAAAATATAAACAATGGGAGCGAAAGTTTCACGGTGTACCACAGGAGCATCATGGGCCAAACCGGTAATGATTGTGGGTTCAACAAAGAAACCTTCACGGTTAATTACATTACCGCCAAAGGCCACTTTACCGCCCAATTTGACGGCATCGGCAATGGTGTTCTTATAGCCATCAATATTTAGTTGGGAGTGGACGGGACCGACAAGGGTATTGGCATCCAATTGATGACCAATGCGTGACAAAACTTGTTTATATTTGCCACACAATTCCTTGACAAATTGATCGTACAGCTTCTCGTGGACAATGATACGTCTGGTGGTGGTACAACGTTGTCCCGATGTACCAATGCAACCGAAGAGGGCAGCATCCAAGGCCATTTTCAAATTAGCATCTTCATTGATAACCAAGGCATTGTTGCCACCCAATTCGAGGATAACTTTGCCAAAGCGTTTCTGTACCTCAACACCAACATCACGGCCAGTTTGACAGCTACCGGTGAAAGAGACCAATTTGACACGTTTATCGCTAACCAATTTCTTGCCAACATCAACACCTCCCTGACACAAGGTGGCGATTGGTGGCAAGTTGTTGCGCTTCAAGACATCGGCGACAATTTTGGTGGTGGCGACAGAAACCAAGGAGGTAGTGGGTGCTCCCTTCCACAAAACACTGTTACCACAGGTCTGTAAAATAAAGTAGATTCAAATTTACATTTTGTTTGGCTTAAAATCTTTTGTAGACTTACCAAAGCAATGGCAGCATTCCAGCCAAAAACAGCATTGGGGAAATTATAGGCCGATATGACACCCACCAAACCCAATGGACGCCACGCCTCCAAAATTGTGTGCTCAGCCCGTTCAGAGTTGATCATTTGACCGGCATAGATGCGTGACAAACCCACAGCATAATAACAGATATCAATGAATTCCTGAACTTCTCCCTGACCTTCACTGTAGATTTTGCCCACCTCCAAGCTTACCAATTTACCCAATGGTTCCTTGTATTTACGCAATTCATCACCAATTTGGCGAACAATTTCACCTCTTACGGGGGCAGGTACTTTAGACCATTCCTTGTAGGCTTCCACACCTACTTTAATGGATTCTTCCATTTCTTGAACTGTACCCGAACGAACACTGGCAATTGCTTTGCCGGTACCAGGATCAATAGAGGTAACAACGTCGCCGGAACCTTTCCATGAACCAGTGAATACACCGGGATTTTCACGTTCCAAACCGACATCCTTAAGGAAGGAATATTCGGGTGAATCGATTAAATAGCTGCTGGCTTTCAGTGCGGAGCTGAGATGGAGTGAGGCTACCCTCTGTGCCTGATGCAAGGGAGCATTTTTGAGTAGGCTAACGGCACGGAATAGTTGTGACATGCTGAAAATAAAAAAGTTAAAATATGGATACTTAATAATGATGCGGATTCTAGGCTTAAAATGGAATATTTAATCGTTTGAAGTTAGTATGTATTACATTATTCATAATAGGTTCAGGGCCCATTGTAATCTTATAAAGTTTTATGTTTTTTTTTATAAATACACACCCATTTTTTTCTAATTCTAAAGAAAGTGATAATCCTATACATACATCAAGAAAAATATATATGAGAAACTTATCACTGAAAATCTTTTGAATGTATTTTTAGTTCAGATTATCGTTGAAACTAATAAAAATGTATGTCTATCGATATGTTCATTTTGTTACTATAGAATACATTCGAATAATCTAAGAAACCACCAGTAGACTTGTTTTTTCGTTTTTTGTTTCTGTTTTTACTGGTGATGATAACAAATCTCAACATTCACACCATACAAATTATAAACACTAGAAACTTTATCTCGGAATATAATGTGTATGTCTATGCATGCTGAAATTCAAGATACAATTTGAAAAACAGTATAAGTAAACGGAGATAAATACACAATTGATTAGAAATTTATTTGCTATAATCTAAAGTTGAATGGCCATATGTTCAATATTCGATTTGTTTCAGGCAAATCGAATAAAAAACTTGCTGTTGGTTACAACTTCTCGATGAGGATTAATTGTTATATATGCAATAGAATTGAAAATTTAAAGCCACTGGGTTTGTCAAATCCAGTATAATGTAAATGTGAATTCAAACGAATATTACATTGGCATTAAAGTGTTGTTTAAAAGCTAAACCGCATATACAATAGAACCTTTTTACCAGGTTAACCTACTTTATGAGGATTTATTTGACATATATGCAAAGGAATTGACTATTGAAACCCACTGGGTTAAATGAAAAAAGTACTACTACTTCAAGAATTCTTATATCATCTGATCTACTAATTGATTGATTCAGAATGCAAAATACATCACAAATAGGGGTTTTAGAGAAATGTTCTCAGCAAAAATACCACTTTGGGTGTAGATTACTATGTGAATGTTGCACTTTCGAGGTACATATCGAGTTGAGCTTAAAAAAATATAGTAATTATCAAGGTTTAATAAGTCAGCTCGTAAAATATCGGAGGTTAAAATGTCAGTAGTGCATAAAGATATATATTACAATAGTTAAGATAAAGACTTGAAATTTTGCACATAGATTGCTATTACACCTAGGGTGCTTGGTATTTTCGGTAACATCGAAAATATCATTGCAGAATTAGTAAATATACGTTTTCAAAAAATAAACAATGGGAGTGAAAGTTACACGATGTACCACTACATCTTTTTTAAATTGCAATTCATAACATTGCAGTTGTAATTCATAATTTTAAACATTTCGAATTTTGTGGGAACGTCGTCCAATTCCATATATATTCCATGTCCTCGAATTTGGTTTTAATTTGAAAATAATATTTCGATACGCAAAGTTTTGGATCAAGTCTGTGTTCGAAACCCGTAATATTGGTATATATTTATTTGATAATTTATTCAATCTAATATAATGGTTCTACCGTTTTTAATAATGGTTCCTATTGGTCAGAGAAGATGTCCTGAATTAAAACGGATTATCAAATACTTTGGTCCTTGTTTCGAATATATGGTGACCGATTATTGGAAAAAATAAATGATAATATATGACATATATATATATATTATAGCTAAAAATTAAAGCATGGTATACCATGCTTTAATTTTTAGCTATAATAAGGAAGGTAGTCTCATGCACTCATATGCTCAAAATTTTTTCTTAGTCCCAATTTATATTAGGCGAGTTTAATTGCGGCAAGTCTTTGCTTAAAGGAGAGAGTGGCAAGAAGAATAGAAATTGAAAAAAATTGTTCGTACAGTAATTTTCGTTCAATTCGTTTTGTGTATTTTGTTTGTAGTGTCAGTAATTTGAAATACCAATCCAGAACATTGTCGCAAAATGTAAAAAAAAATATTTTTGAAATCGACTTGCCTTGTATAGACGAATGAAGCAAGTTCAAAAGAGAACGATAAAAATTGCCGTAAGTAAATTCGCCTAATATAAATCAGGACTTACTGTATTTTCATTGTCAAAAATTATAATTTTTATTTCCTCCTTGTGCAAGGTGTATTTAATAAGGTATATGCATCAAACCATGGTATAATAATAGAAGGTAACAGCAAGTGTTGTTGTACAAAAAACGATACAACAACCACATGGAAATTTGTTGTTGTAAGTTCTACTAGTGTCAACTCATTTGACAGAAAAATGTAAACAAACAAACAAATTATCATAAAATTATTTTTATTTTGAAAATGAAATATTTTCGAATCCTCAAAATAAAAATTGAAAAACATGACTGAAAATCTTTCAAAGTTATATTTCTATCGCTTCCACATCTTTCCTATAACTGAGCCATTGCCACATATATGTGTAACACATATGAAAATGCCGGGAATAGCGAGTTATTCCTTGAAGAAAGATTTGCTTCCTGAAACTTTCCCAGCAGGCAGATTGAGTAAATTGAATACGGGAGCATATTTAATAAAGAACAATTTCAAATTGTATGCGTTCCCAATTTTCCTGTTGGGTGTATAAAAACATAATTTGTCAAATTCATATTGACACTAGTATTACGTTGGAATCAAATCAGCTGGGATTTGCTGTTACCTTTTATAATTGTACCATGGCATCAAACAACAAATATTTTACAAAAACAACATTGTTGTTATATAAATTATAAATTGTCATGCTGACATTATGGTTTTAATTTGAAAATAATATTTCGATACGCAAAGTTTTGGATCAAGTCTGTGTTCGAAACCCGTAATATTGGTATATATTTATTTGGTAATTTCAAGAACTATTATTTAAGGAATAATTAATGAATTTGTGTATTTTTCGGTTATTGGCGGTGTTAGGTCAGTGAAAAATAATGTTTAAGACCTGGTCGTGATTAATTTTAAGTTTCCCACATGTAGCCCATGGCTCCTTGTGATGTTGTTTATATGGTGGATTCCAATCTATTTTTTCTATGAGGTGGCTTCAAATCTTGCCTTCTTAAAGAAAATTGAAGGACACAATTCCCCGGCCAAAGACTAAATCGTGGAAATTGTGTTGACCGTATAAAATCTTTCCATGTGCGTATTTAAACTCCGACGAGAATTGTGACAAGCACCAAGGGACCGATTCCAATATAGGCTAACATAATCTGCTCGATTTTATGAGTTACTGGGATTTCTGGACAGATTTGCACACATAACATAAAATATGTAGACCAATTGGTAAACGGGGTTATAACTGAGCCTAGGTTTCTTTTCCGCCCGCCTCTATGAATGTAGTTTTCTTGAATTTTTATAATTAGCCTCAATTTAAAGACCATTTTTGAAATCGAAATATAATATTGAAAATGTTTTCGACAATTCGCTTTACAAACAATAAAAAAATAGTGTGAAACCATATGATTGTCACTTACACCTTATTAAATACACCTTGGCTTTGTGCGTACTGCCGATGGAAAAATAACAAACTTTTCATAGACTAAAGATCAAACCCGGAGGGATCCAGGAGGGACAACAGATCATTACTAAATCGTAGCTGTGGATTATGCTAACATTTAAAAAAAGTGGATACCAATCATCAATCGCTGGCTTAACGTAAAATGTCAATAAGTCCACTTTTCCTAGACAATGAGATTTTGATACAGATACATTCTCAATAAAATACATCGATTTAATAAAAAATCTACAATTATCTCATTTTTTGTTGTTTTGTAGTGATGAGTAAAGCGATAATTATTACCTTTTTGCCTTCTGGGGACAATACACCCAACAAAAAACTAAGGAAACTGATGAGGATCAGAGGCGAGATCTGAAACTATAGTCTTCCCTACCTTACCCTATAGAATAAGACTTTGTATAAATATTGAATTAAAATTATTATAAAATATATATATATATATATTTTCAATATATTCAAATATGCCATTCGTCGTACGTAAATGGTTACGGTTTCAAATATAAATTTTATTTGAAAATGACAAAATCAAGTACAAAGTTGCTGGGGATGTCATTATCGATTTAGCAAATGAGACTACCTTTAATAATTATGCCATGGGTTGTAAAGTTTTATGGTTGAAGAGGTAGGAGATCTCAATTTAATTTAATTTCGAAAACATACTTTTATTGATAGACAATTATTATGTTTTTGTTGTTAAGCGAATCTAACATCCAAAGATTTATGTTATCAGTTGTTATTTTGCAAACACTAGACTAGACTAAGTACTAAGTAAATATTTTGTATTGTCCTTTTTGTTGGCACCGATAATTCATATCTGAATGGAAGATTAGAAAAAGTCCAATATCGCATATTCATATTAAGATTTCACAACTACATATGTTTGTATCTGTGTGGCGGCTTTTTATTTTTTAAATTTTTTTTTAATATACCAAATCAATTTTTAATGGAAAGTAGTTAAACAATTTGTGTCAATCTTAATTATTTTTTTTTATTTTTGTATATTTTACTAGAAATATATATCCAACCTATTTGTGTCGATTATTTCAAAAACTCTGTTTATAAATATATAGCTCTTTGAATTAAATAATCGTCTTGAACGATTTTGTCGTATATTAAAAAAAAAATATTTTAAAAATATGTTTTTTGTATTTTTTTATTAAATTGTGGTTACATTCTTTCTTTTAAAGAATTCAGTCAATTTTATTTTCACTAAACTCAATTTCTTCTTTATTTTGTATTTAGTTGCAATTTACCACGCTATTGTTGCACTAATTGACTGATAATACCACCATGATCATCTAAAATTTATTTTTCATTGTTGTTCTTATACTCACTTGTTTAAATTGTATGATAAAATATTTATTTTTTCGAATACAAATTCAATTTATGACCGGCTCGCAAGTGTTCCTCGGCGTTGAACTCAATACGATGTCTCCGTTTTAACTAAAATTGAATTTCATTCGGCAGCTACATTGCGCCGGCCTTTTTCGGGAGTTCTCTTCTTATCAGTAAACCGGCGTTTCGAATACAATATGTACAATATTGACAAACAAATACACATATTTCGAATTGCATTAGAGATAAGGTAGCAGGGTTGCCATAGACGTCTATAGCTAGGTACTTATAAACCACAGGTAATTAGAAAAAATTAAACCCATGAGAATAGAAATAAAAGTGTTCAATTTCTTTAAAAAAGTTAAAATACTAATGTATATGCAGTTTAAAAGTGTTCAATTTCGTTAAAAAATTTTAATACATTGACTCGTTTTAGAAAAATTTTAAAAACATTTGTTGTAAAAACAATTTATTTTAGATTTGATTGGATGCGGTATATTTGGAATAGAGAGAATTATTCATATCTATTTTCTCTCTAGAAGATGACAATGAGCAACATTTTCATGAATAATGATAAATTTTTAAAATTTTGGACAATTTTTTATTGAAAATTTTATAAAAGAAATGTAGTAACTCTATTATTAGAAATATTTAAAGAAAAATAACAGCCGGTATACTGATAACTGTCACAAACGTGTGTACGCACATACATACATATGTAATTTTGGATTTATAAATCTGTCACTTTGAACGAGAGATATTGCACTTTCTCTTATCTTCCTCTCTGAAATGAATTATCTTTGCAGACAAAAAGGACAATACTAAACATTTACTTTACCCCTTATTGTGTGTTTGCGATGTAATATAACTGATTAGATAATGTTTTCAATTGTCCGATCACTTAACAACAAATATATTTTTTGTAAAAAATTCAAATCAATCTTGAATTTTATCTTAAATAATAAATTGAGTGAGATACATGTTCCCAAAGACAGGGTTTTAATTATACCCTTCACCACACTGTGGTACAGGGTATTCTGCCTTTGTGCATATGTTTGTAACAGGCAAAAGGAAACGAGATAGACACATGGTTCCTTTTGAGAATATGCATAGAATCACTTTCTAAGTCGATTTATGCATGTCCGTCCGTCCGTCTGTCTGTCTGTGCATGTCTGTCTGTGCAGACATTACTCTAGGCATGAGCCTAGAGTAATGTCTGCCAAGTTTTGAGAAAATCGGTTCAGATTTAGATATACCACCCATATATAGTTTCGTCCGGTTTCAATATCCCAATATATCTTTCGATTTGCACGAAATTTGGCATATCGTACTGAATTGAGTCTAGAATGATGTCTGCCAAGTTTCGTGAAAATCGGTTCAGATTTAGATATAGCTCCCATATATATCTTCGTCCGATTTTAGGTAAATAGTCCACTAAAATCCCTGGAAATCTTTTGATTTGCACGAATTTTGACATAGCGTATTGAATTAAGTCTAGAAAGATGTGTGTTAAATTTCGGAAAAATCGTCCGTCCGACTTTACTGCTTTCCTTACTGGTTTAGTAATGGTAATACTAACCAATACATACAAGAATACATATACCCCTGTAAATACTTATCCAGTCTCTGTACTTCTGGAAAAAATGTGTACGGCGTAGAATGCAAATTTTGTAATTTTTCACACAAAAGTTTTCTGACCCTCTTATTCTTTAGCGTTTTTCCCATTTCAAATTATGCGAACTCTAGAGCGACAAAAAGTAACCAGTAATGAACGTTTAAAAGTCGGAACGGGACCTTCATTACTTTGGGTACATACAAGAGATGAAATCGGCTTAAAATATATATGGAAGCTATATCTAAATCTGAACCGATTTCGATCGGTTTCGATTTCGAAACTTAGCACACGTCGTCATAGACGCAAATTAATACGCTATCTCATCTCAATCGGACTAATAATGGGAGTATGGTGCAAATTTATATAAAATCGGAGAATAATATATAGGGGAGCTGTATTTTAATCTAAACCGATTTTAACAGAACTTAACACGAATCATTATAGACCTCATATAATACGCTAGTAACAATTCCGTGTAAATCAAAAGAAATAAAGTTGCTCTTGTGCGTCATTTACATGAAATCGGACGAAAATATATATGGGGCTATATCGAAAACTGAAGCGATTTCAACGAAACTTATTTCATTCTACAGAAAATTCAGTACGCTATGCAAATTTTCATGCAAATAGATAGAAATATAGGGGCTTTGGTGCACATTTTACATAGAATCCGAAAAAATGGTAGTTATATCTAAATCTGAACCAATTACAATGAAACTTAGCACACATCGTTCTAGAATCAATTTAATATGCCATGCACAGTTTCGTGTAAATCTTAAGAAATATATTGATATATTGACATAAAATCGGGCGAAACTATATATGGGAGCTATATCTAAACCTTGACCGATTTAAACAAAACTTCATATACGTC
Organism: Musca vetustissima; assembly: GCF_032173495.1. Lineage (NCBI taxonomy): Eukaryota > Metazoa > Arthropoda > Insecta > Diptera > Muscidae > Musca > Musca vetustissima. The sequence goes on from NW_026882603.1 coordinate 38,125, forward strand.
AATCTGTGCAAAATGTTGTCTCAATTGGCCAAAATTTGTGACGTGGGCGAACTATTGTGGGATCGGACAAACCTACATATAGGAATTATATAAAAATTTGAACCGTTTTTCACCTAGGTTCGTCCGTGATTCAAATTTCATTTAATTTGGATCATAAATGAGACTTGTACATTGTTTACAATTTAACATGGACAGACGAACGGATATTCATAAATCGCCTCAGAAAGTGATTCTATTCATATTCCCAAAAGTAACCAGGGGTCTATCTCGTTTCCTTTTGCCTGTTACAAACATATGTACAAAGACCTAATACCCTGTACTTTTGGTCGATTTTAGCAAGCTAAATGATGTCACAATAATGGTCTTCTTCGGCCAGAACCGGATATGCTCTGACCGTTACTTTGTATACATATTTAAGTTTATTCGTATTTAAGTATAAAAATATTTTTTTAATAAATATAAGCATCGTTATAAACTATAAACAAATTTCTTTATATGGGCAATATTGCCAATTTTTTAATATTCCATTTTCAAAAAATCAGTTTTTTTTTGTATTTGTGGCACATCAATGATTTTTGGTACACATATAGAGAAAAATGTTCTGACTCCGAAACCGTTTGCGATCAAATTATTGGTTGATGCGCGCAAAAGTTATCGAGGTTTTAATTTTGGGCATAAGAAAAAAATCTTAAAATTACGCCTTTTATTATATTGACCAAAAACGTTGATATATATCTTCCTCCGTAAAGTAAGAATTTGAATATATTATAATAATCGCGATAAAGTTGCACATCTTCGCGAAATATGAGAAAAATGATAAAAATATAGTAGATTACGTCAATATTTTCATTATATTAATGACATACACACACATAAAAATGTATATAAAAATATCTACATATTCTAAACACCATGATGAGTCAAATGATATTAAAATCACATAAGTCCGTGTAGCGGTTTGTAAATCAGAACGCAACAAATCAAGATATTGAGGAAAAATATTTGTTTTTGGTTCGAAAAAATAATGTCATCATATTTATTTTTTAATTTTATACAAGAAATTTCAGAAAAAAATGTTGGGGTTATTCTGCTATTTTACCCGAATTTCGCTGAAAAATTGACATATTTAAAAATAATCACATTTGGTGTATAAGCATACACACTTCCGATAAATCTTGGGGTTCTATAAATAGGAATAAATCTTAAAATAAAATAATATTATGAAATATACACTTTAAATTGCGTCTAAATTGCGTAATTATCAAAATCATTTGGTGCGCATGCGGTTTCCAGGAAGTACTGAAGTTTATCTTCCAATCCATATATATTTTGCGAAATTTCATTTGACAGCTAATATGTGCCACACGTTGCATTGAAGTACCCAAATAATCGTAAAACGCGAATAATTTCCGAAAACTCCATATGCCATTAACGCGCATCCAATTTCGGTGTGTACCTTAAAAAAATACATCGATCTATACCGATTTCAATGTGGTCCATTAAGAACCATGGATGTGTCAGCTCACTATTTTTGAGATAAATTGGGTACATCTCTCTTTCGGCTGAAGTTTTTAAAGTTCTCTTTTCGAAAAAGATCAAAATCCGTATGAGGTCATTTATTGAAGCGGAATTTATCCACAGAAAACGCAATTAAATCCGCGATATTTTCAAAAACATTTTTTGCCAAATTTCGTGTTTTTGAAAGGCCAGTTCCCGCCGTTCTAGTAGATGGATTTTCACGAAGAAGATTTTATATCATCCGAAACGTAAAAAAACCTTATTGATCGCGGGTACCCATATCATTCAGTTAACAGATCAAAAAATTTGGCCCCAAAAATAGGGTTTTTAGAAATTTGATCGCACAAAATTCGCACCTTCGGATGAGTATCACTCTGAAGCTGTGCATACTATATACACAAAATACATATCAAATTACGCAGATTCGCGACTACAATAATCTTATAATCGATTTATAGAAATTCTTGTTTGCGTATTAAAACTAGAAGTAAAATTAAAAAAAAACACTCAAAATCGAGCTTCAAAATGTCAGCATCATTTAAAGGTAGATGCAGTTAAAATTTTGAAAAATGATACATAAGTGGCTTAGTCCCCATTTTGTTGGCTTCTAGTTTTACTTTGACACGAAGACCGTGAAATGAGTGGCTTAGTCACAAATCGATAGTGAACATAAAAAAACTGGTTCGCCTCAACCTGTTTTTACACATTTTTTTACATTAAAGTAGACACAGCTTCCTCCAAAATAAAGTTTGGAGGTCAATATCATGAACAGTTTGCAACGACAGACCAATTAACCCAAAACTATCCTCTTTTTTTCATATACTTAAGTAATTCCCGAGTTATAAAGGCGCAATATTGCCCATATATGGGGGCTATATCTAAAACTGAAGCGATTTCAACGAAACTTATTTCATTCTAGAGAAAATTCAGTACACTATGCAAATTTTCATGCAAATAGATAGAAATATAGGGGCCTTGTTGCACATTTTACATACAATCCGAAAAAAATGGTAGTTATATCTAAATCTGAACCAATTACAATGAAACTTAGCACACATCGTTCTAGAATCAATTTAATATGCCATGTACAATTTCGTGTAAATCGTAAGAAATATATTGAGCTTATAAATTGGACGAAAATATATATGAGAGCTATATCTATATCCAAACCGATTTTCAAGAAACTTACCAGACGTCGTGGTATTCCAAATTAAATCTTAATGGGAAAAAACATTGGGAGTTTAGAGCACCAGTTACATAAAATCCGACGAACATATATGGGAGATATATTTAAATCTCAGCCGATTTCAACCGAAACTTATTATAAATCATTCGAGACTCTATTCAGTACGCTATGCAAAATCAAATCGAACATTTCTTGTGAGTTTGTTGCAACATTTACATAATATCGGGCGAAACTAACCGATTTAAACAAAACTTCATATGCGTCAATCTGTGCAAAATGTTCTCTCAATCGGCCAAAATTTGTGACGTGGGCGAACTATTGTGGGATCGGACAAACCTACATTATTATATCAAAATTTGAACCGATTTTCACCAGGGCTCGTTTAATGTGGATCATAAATGTGTCCTGTACGACTCAGAACGTGAGAATATGCATAGATATTCTCAAAAGTGACCAGGGGTCTATCTCGTTTCTTTTTGATGTTACAAACATATGCACAAAGACTAATACCCTGTACCACAGTGTGGTGAAGGGAATACAAATGTTTTGGTCGATTTCAGCAGAGAAATATTGACCGATTTTACAAAATACAATAAGTGTCTTCTTCGGTCAGAACCGGATATGCTCTGGCCGTTACTTTGTTTACAATTGTTAATAGGCAGACGAACGGACATACAAATTAATCCACTCAGCTAGTCGATATATGACGATCAGTATTCTAAAAGGTTGGTCTAGGACCAATATTCCGTGAAGTTACAAACTCTTGTGTCACAAAAAATTATAATACCCTTACAACATAGCTGTTAATTTTTTTTCTCCATCAAGTTTTGGTAGCACTAATTATATTGCCGGGCCTGCCGATGTTATAAATAATGGTTTGGATCGTTATATATCCGAGAGAATTTTATAACCTTCAAATCTCAAAGCCCTAAACTCTAAAGCGTTTTTATTGCCTTTGAGATTCTGAAAGGCCTAAAACCCCAAACATGGACTGATATTGATAATTTGTGGTAGCCAATTCGGATCAAAACCGTATTTGAAATAGGAACTTACTTTAAAAGTGGATTAATATTGTTAATTTTTGGTGGGGAGATTTCGTACTCAGGGAGAATGAAAAATAATAAATGACAGCCAATTCGGCTGAAAAATATAAGGCGCCATTATATGGGGCTAACTGAAATAGTGGACGCCAATGAGAATCCAAAATACCAGATTACAGCTAATTCTGTTGAATATCGTATTAGAAGTCTTATTGTATAGGGGCTACCTGAAAATGAACCACTAACAACATTATTTTATTACCGGTTGTAAGCGAAATTATAGTGGTTGTTAAAAGTGGGCCAATATTCACAATTTTTGGTTGGGAGATTTGGTACCCTATGAGAACTCAAGATACCAATTTACAGCTTATTCTGTTTAAAAACGTTCTCACAATGCCAAAAAATACAGATATTTTGATACATTTGCTAAATTACATGATTATAGAACAAGTTTAAGGTAAATGTAGCATAACATTGAATATGACATTAAACATTGTTGCCAGGCCAACGAATCGATTGTTTTGTCGTTATTTATTTTGTTCAAATAACAGTAACATTCCGAGTGCATTTTTGTTAGCATAAAGTTCTACATTTTTATTCACTTAAACTTTTCTAAAGAAAATTAAAACAATTGTATATTCAAAATGGAGGTTATGGAAGAAGGAAATCTTATGGACCGTGTTCCAATATTACTGCAACGTGATTTGGAATTTTATCAGGCAAGTGTAAAAAATAAAAGTCGTTCTCATTACATAATTTTTTTTTTCTAATTTCCAGACCCACCAGCGAGTACTGCAAGAACGTCTTTGTACTGGTGTTGTGGGAGGAAAATTGGATTTCCCTCGTTATGCTTCATTTGCTGCCATTAAAATGATTCTATGGTGGGAAGATGAATATTTTGCATCATATCGAAAACATTCGGGTCTATTGCATACCGAGAAGGAATTGAGTGAAGGAGATTTTGTAAGTTTAAATGATAAATGCTTAAATTTTTTTTAATTTAAGTTCTTTGGGAATATAATTTCCCCCACAAAAAATCTTTTAAAATTTGAAATTCCTTATGCGGGAAAATTCGTAATACCATGGACAGAATATGTTCCACAAAAGATAGTTAAAAAGTTATTCCCAGTAGTGTAGTTCCATGTGAGGTCATTCAAATGACCGTATAAAATAGTCCACCCATCCGAATTTGTTTTCCTATAGAACCTTATATCAACGAAAGTAATTATTTATAATAGAAAATCAGCATGGAAAGCAGTAGGTTAGGTTTGGGGATGTGCAGTCACTTATGTGGCTACAGCACTCTGGGACCGTTAGGTCCGTTGTTATCATCCACAAGAAGAACAGAAATAAGAAGAGATTTTTAGGGGAGAGAAGATCGGGAAAGTAAAGAGAGATGAGAAGCTTACAGAAATATATAAGAAGGTAAGTTTGGAATAATGTCGATGGCTATGGAGATTAGATGTATTACGTGTTAAGGTTGCACTTTCCCAGCCACTTTGGGTTTCTAATTATGCTGTAGAATAGAGCAGGTTCGGTTATTGAGAAGAAGCTAAGACTCGGTGAAAAATTAGCACCCACTAGTCTGTGCCGCCTGTAAGCCAGGGCTGGACAGTGACACAGAAGATGCTCAATTGTCTCCGTCTCCCCCTCGTCAACGCAGAGTCTACAGTAAACAGTTGTATCAAGATCCCATTTTCTAGTAAAGGCCCTGATATTGCAATGACCAGTAATGATTCCTGTCGTTACTCATATTTCAGCTTTCTCAGGTTCAACAGTGAGTGGGTTCTTTTGGTAGACAGAGTCGGCCAAATGGATCTTGACACGTTGCACCCAGGTTCGTTGTGTCAAAGTTCGTAGGCTCTTCCGTCGAAGAATGCCTCAAAGTTCCGGTAAAAATGACATATGGGTGGTTTGGTTGAGTTATCAGTTGCTAGATCTGTGGATTGAGATCCTCGTCTAGCTAGTTCGTCCGCTCTTTCATTACCCAAGATGTCACAATGTCCTGGTACCCAACACAACCGATAGCTGTAAGTAAGTTCTTCCAAAGCTGCTCTACACTTAAGGACGGCCTCAGATTTTATATAACTCGATTTGATGGCTTTGAGAGCCGCTTGACTATCCACAAAGATAGTCACCGCATCAGCGACCTCTGCATCCAGACTTTTTATCAATTCCGCTGCCTTCCAAATCGCGAAGATTTCAGCTTGCTGGTCCAATGTCATACCTGGCTCGTTCAAAATACTACCATGCCCAAAGGTACAACTTCGCCAGAGATTTTGTTTCTTGCAGCCTTAGGGCGCTACGCGCGGCCTGGCACTTTATGCTGAAGCCCAGGGGCTTAAAATTCAGAATTGCGTTCAGAGCTGATTGTGGCGTACTCCTCCTGGCTCCTGTAACTAATTTACTGGATGTCGACTTGTGTCGCAGACAGTTCCATCACACAAGAGAACCATATGATAGGATGGTCCTTACCACTGTGTTATACAACCAGTGTATAGTTGATGGTTTTAGCCTCCAGCTTTTCCCAATGGAGTTCTTGCATGCATAGAGTGCAATAATCCCTCTCTTCGTCCTTCCTCAACGTTCCTATTTCATCGTAGTTGACAGTCCAGGAGTGTGCCGAGGTGCTTTGCTTCGGAAGATAGATGAAGTTGCACTCCATCCAGTTCCGTCTTTGTTGGATGGAAAGCAGTAAAGTCGAGCTGGGCGTACTATATGATACTCTTCACCTCTACCAACCTATGCTAATTTTCACTTCTTTCGGGCAGATTTAGAGTGTTTTGTATGGAAGCTATGTCTGCATCTGCTCCAATTTATACCAGCAAGGAAAGCAGTAAAGTCGGACGAGGCCGACTATATGATACCCTTCACCACTTTGGGTATATTCAACAGATGGAATTCTAACAGACGTCGCATTTTTAAGGACTGTAAACACGAAATTAAACATGTCATTCTGCAAACTATACTAAATTTTGGTCAGATATAGAGTTGCTTCTTACAATGGGACAAAATTATGTAAATAAATTTAAAGCAAAATATGGATATCTAAACCGATTTCATCAAAATTTTTCACATGTTAGGTTACACTTATTTCAGTATGCTTTGTGCATTCGGCCACATTTTGAGTTCGATGAATACATAGGGACTTTGGTGCACCATTTACATTAAATCGGACGAAAATATATATGGTACCAATATCTAAATCTGAATCGATTTTCACGAAATTTAACACACATCGTTCTAGACTTAATTCAGTACGCTGTGCCAAATTTCGTGCAAATCGACGGATTTATAGGGACTTTGGTACACCATTTTCCTTAAATCGGACGAAAATATATATGGGAGTTATATCCAAATCTGAACCGATTTTCAAGAAACTTAGCTCACATCATTCTAGACTCAATTCAGTAAGCTATGCCAAAATTTGTATTATTTCTAATAGACAAAAATCATTCTCAGGCAAAAAATGACTGAACCTAGCACTAGAAGACTAAAACAGGAAACCACCCTGTCCAGTGTGAGATGTTTTTTTTTACAGAGGAACTTTAGTCGCCTCAGAGTCTTATGGCAGAAGCTAGTTTATATTTAGAACCTTTGAAATTTATATGCTAAAAACTCAGTTTACAATATCCTCTCTCTCTCTTTTCAGTCCTCTGTGGTTGTCAAGACCTCTGATCCAGATAAATTTGTGGGCATTGTTACCAAATCAGCTGACCTACTCTTAGAACATTTACATGTCCTGTCACAAGAGTCTCTAGATCATGCCGATCTCTCTGTGCTAACTGCGACAATTGGTGCCGCAGCCTTAGTTCGAAATTGCCTAAATGTTTATCTACAGGCATGCACTACGAAAATCTGTCCACCTAAAGGCGACGAAAAAGGTGGAGCTTTAAAAATTTCCCTCAAACAATATTCTCAATTATCGGAGGCTTTAGCGGAACGTTTATTGGATTTACATTGTCGTCTTCTGTTGCTGTACATCGTGCAGGATGCTGATGCTTTGCATTGGGAAGACACCGAACCATTTTTTGAATCGGAACGTGGTTCATATACCATACAAATGTGGTGGCTGTATATGTGCGGCACCAAAGATGATCTATGGAATTCGGTGCCCCCAAAAATGGCACAACGCATCTTTGGCGGTATGCTGAATGAGACCTTGAGCGTGTTGACGGTACGCTATTCACAGATTGTCACCAGCAATGCTCGTGCCCAATTGCATTTGTGTGATATTTGCAATTTGTTGTTTTGTGTGGCAGAATTGCTGCCCCATGTCAGTGAAAGTGGTGAGGCATATGTGGGTAAGTAGTCGTTGTCGACCTATAGCCAATGGGAAGAGAGGGGAGAGAGTCTTTTGTAAGTATTACTGGAGGGATTCTAACTTGCATGGAATTTTCTAAAAAAAAATACGAACAAACGAAAGAATTTTCCTAATGATGTTGTGCCCTCCCAAAAAAAATAATTATTTAATCGCTCTCGTTTCGTTGTTAAAATTTAACCAAATGGAATTTGCCTCTAATTAACATTTAATTATCATATTTACAGCATCTGTTTTGTGCATCTTCATATTGCATGTCTAATACGAGTATTTGTATGCGTGTTTGTGTCTATTTTATTCTCCCAGGATTACAGCTAAATAACCAAAGTGTCATTATACGCGACATACATGCAAAGTGCAGGGAACTTTTCTATTGCCTCCTGTTAAGGGGTGCACCGCTTGGAGTACTCTCAAAGGTTTGTTGTATTTGTTTGGATGCACTTTTACTTTATTTGCTAGCAAATAACAGAATTGAAGGAAAGATGAGGAAAAGAGGAAATATAAATTTTGGGAAAGTCTTTAATAAGATAATTTTAAGGATAATAACAGGCGTGGATTTTTATACCCTTCACCACAGGTACAGGGTATTATTTCTTTGTGCATATGTTTGTAACAGCAAAAGGAAACGAAATATACACATGGTTCTTTTGAGAATATGCATAGAATCACTTTCTGAGTCGATTTATGCATGTCCCTCCGTCCGTCCGTCCGTCCGTCTGTAGATGTAAAATTGTAAACAAAGTACAGGTCGCATTTATGATCCGATTTGGATGAAATTTGGCACAGCTCACTTATTTGGCCCAAGGACGAACCTATTGAAATTGAAGAAAATCAATTCAGATTTAGTTTAAGGTAAATGGGACACAAAAGTTTCTATATATCTTTCGATTTCCATGAAATTTGGCATAGAGTTCTGAGTTAGGTGTAGAATGATGTGCGCTAAGTTTCGTGAAAATCGGTTCAGATTTAGATATAGCTGCCATATATAGTATTGTCCGATTTTATGTAAATGGTGCACCAAAGCCCGTATATATCTTTCGATTTGCACGAAATTTGTGTCTAGAATTATGTGTGCCAAGTTTCGAGAAAATCGGTTTAGATTTATATATAGCTTCCATATCTATTTTCGTCCGATTTAAGGTAAATGGGGCACCAAAGTCCCTATATATCTTTCGATTTGCATAGTGTGTCAAGTTTCTATAAAATCGGTTCAGATTTATATATAGCACTCATATATATTTTCGTCCGATTTAAGGTAAATAGGGCTCCAAAGTATCTACATATCTTTCGATTTGCACAAAATTTGGGATAGGGTACTGAATTAGGTCCAGAATGATATGTGCTACGTTTCGAGAAAATCGGTTCAGATTTAGATATAGTTTCCATATATAGTTTTGTCCGATTTTATGTAAATGGTGCACCAAAGTCCACATATATCTTTCGATTTGCGCGATATTTTGCGCGGTTCAGATTTAGATTTAGCTCCCATATGTTGTTCTGCATGTTCATGGGAATTTTCGTGCCTTTGAGATGTAAATCTGTCCCAACCATAGCTCGTGTGTTAAGTTTTGAGAAAATCTGGTTAGATTTAAATTCGTTAAATTTAATGTCTAGTTTCCTTCCTTCGAAAATTGGTGAAGGGTATCATATATTCGGCCCAGTCCGACTTTACTATTTTCCTTACTGGTTTAAATATTATTTTTCAAGGATAATAATAGGTGTGGATTTTTTAAATATAATTCAGGTCTTTCGCAAAGGTTTGGAAAATATGGAAATGTTTTCATCACGTCATGGTCTGCCAAGTGCCTGGATAATATTTGCCCAACCTCGAATGTTTCCCAAGGATCAGTCCTGCCAATGGGTAACTGAATTTGCAGACCTCAATACAAATAGCGCCATAGCATTAGAATTAAAAGTTCTATTGGCATCACCCGAAGCGGATTGGTCATTTTTGGTGAAGGTCCTCCTAATGCGTGATGCCTATTTGACGGGCATCATATTGAAACATCTTCTGCAACATTTACCATCGTCGGAGAATTTTAAAAATGTTGCACGGAACTCCTTCGTGGAGGCTGCTACGGAATCGAAGAAGTGCGAAGGATTTTTGTGTCGTGGAGAATGTTTTAAGGTTTCCGATTTGTTGGCCGATGATTTGGGTAAGACGGGACCCCACAACATTTCAGACAGAATTATGGGATCTCTTTTTATTCTTTCTACTATTAAGATCCTGTGGGTCAATCCAATTGTCAGATTGTATTATCATTGACCTATCTCCTGGTGGCCTTGGGTAAGGCAGTGGATATTAAATCCTGCTTGGTTAAAAATTTGGAAGAAATCGGCATGCCTGGATGGAGTGACTGTTTGGACAAAAGACAGGTATATGTCGGTACAATTTGGAGATCAAATGATAGCCCTCTTGTTATTCCTTTAGGTTTGGAATCAAAAACGCCCACCATGGTTGGAAGCCATTATGCATTTTGTCTATCCTGTACTTAACACCACTGTGGATATGCTAATCAATGCTGTGGAAGCTGGAGCTAGTATGTATCAGGCAATGTCATTGGCCCTGACATGTGTATCCGAAATGTGGGATTGTATACCGGAGGGCTTGTATAAGGTTACATCTATGCTGCAGGATATAACACCGGTCTCCACCAGGCCTTTGAGTAAGACAGTAAGATAGATAGTAATCAGTCTTGGTAAACAATTTTACACTCCCTTTCAGGTGACTCTGTCCTAATGCAAGTTATGTTTGCCGGATTGTATACGGAACTCATAAAGACCGCAGAGAAATATGAGAAGTCCAATGATCAGGATAAGGCATCGATTTGTTATACCATATCGGAAGCCATATGTTCCATTGATGAGGATGATAAACACACCGATCAAATAGATTTATTTTTGAAACAGGCTAAGGATAGTATTATCTTGGAGACATTTGGTGATTCAGGTCGTAGAGGTGGTGGTATGAGTGCTGTTAGTACTGTTAAAATCGATGAAATTGGTACTGCTGATTCGGATCGTATGAGTCATAGTCCACCGGCTAATTATGCCATGGAAATGGATGTGGGTATAACGGATTTTGTAGCTGAGGTGCTGGCAAGTGATGTCTTGACTACCGATATTGGAAAACAGGCATTGAAGGTATAAAATATTAGGAAATTCCTTTTTGATAAACAATATTTTTTTATACCCTCCACCATACTATGGAGGGTATATTAATTTTGTCATTCCGTTTGTAACTCATCGAAATATTCATTTCCGACCCTATAAAGTATATATATTCTTGATCAGGGTAAAATTCTAAGAGCCATGTCCGTCCGTCCGTTTGTTGTAATCACGCTATCTTCTGAAGGAATTGAGATAGGGTGCTAAAATTTTGCATAGGGTTGTCTTTTGTCTGCAGGCAGGTCAAGTTCGAAGATGGGATATATCGGTCCACGTTTAGGTATAGCTCCCATATAACAGTACCTCCCAATTTTCGGTATTTTGGGGTTCTTGAGCTCGTTTTTTAACCGAATTCGCTGAAATTTGGTAATTTGAGTTCTTATTGGGTAGCAAATCTTCCCACCAAAATTTTAAATATAGGTTCATTTTTTCAGATAGCCCCCATATAAGGTACTCCCTAATTTTCGGTATTTTGGGGATCTTGAGCGAGTTTTTCAACCGAATTCGCTGAAATTTGGTACATTGGGTTATTATTTAGTGCCAAATATCTACACAAAAAATTATAAACCTTTTTCTGATAGCCCCATATAGGGGTATTCCCAAATTTTATGTATTTTGAAGTTCTTGAGTGCGTTTTTCAACCGAATTCGCTGAAATTTCGTACTTTGAGTTCTTATTGGATAGCAAATCTCCCCACAAAATATTATAAATAAAGGTAAATTTTTTCGGATAGCTCCCATATAAGGTACCCCCCAATTTTCGGTATTTTGGGGTTCTTGAGCGCGTTTTTCAACCGAATTTGCTATAATTTGGTATTTTGTAGTCGTATATGGTAACAAATCTACCAACCATAAAATTATTAATATTCACCCCATTTTAGGGGTAGTCCCCATATAACCCCATTTTTATACCCTACACAACTATGTTGTCAGGGTATTATAGCTTTGTGCAGCCCCAAAAGTTTGTAACGCCGCGAAATATTGGTCCTAGACCCACCTTTAAGTATATCGATCGTCATATCTCCACTAGCTGAGTCGATCTAGACATGTGTGTCCGACCGTCCGTCCGTCCGTCTGTCCATCATAATTTGTAAACACGATACAGGCCACAGTTATGGACCAATCTGCACGAAATTTTGCATGTAGGTTGTGTTCTGGCCAATGAAGACCCCTATTGTATTTGGGAAAGATCGGTTAATATTTAGAGGATGAAATGGACCAAATACTAAATTTTTATCGGTTTTTCTGGTCGCTCCAGAGGCCGCAAAAATGGCCCGAACATCGTGAAATTTTGCATGGAGAAGGGGACCGGGCCAAAGAATAAGCATGCCTGGTTTGAGAAAGATAGGTCAATATTTAGCGGGTCAAATGGACTTTGACTTTTGTGTGAAAAATGACAAAATTTGTATTCTATAGCGTATATATTTACCCCTGAAAGACATAGACCCGAGAAGTTTATATTATATACAAGACGAGATGTTGACCTTTAAATTAATACCAATTATATTGTTGTATGTGTTCGGATGTGGGAGTTAAACCTAAATATTTACAGGTATCTCCGTATATTATATTATTTAGTAACCCATTACCACTCTAGAGATCGGAACTATAGCGCTGATCGCTTTGAAATGTTCCATGAGGTTCCAGTTATGGTCAAGGACAATGCCTATAATTTTCGGTAATGATCAGACAATAATATTGGGATGAAGTGGACCGAAACCTTAATTTTTTGTGTTATTTTCGAGTCGAGTCGAACATCACAACACAACCCACGGTGAAGGAAATCTGGACAATGGCTGTACTGAATACACGTAATATCCGGAAAATATGTCAGTGTGAGGAAGGGGTGCTGTTTACCTCTAATCGCGCAAGAGGGTGCAAATATCACGAAATATTGCCCAGGCTCGGAATAAACATCAGCAGAAAATTTGAGTTCCATGGTAGTTGTGTAGGGTATCGTATGGTCAGCCCCGTCTGACTATACTGCTCCGCTCACTGGTTTTATATTAAAATAGTTAGCTAATTTGTTCCGTGTGTTGGGGTTATCCCCATATAGCTGCATTCCATCATAGAATGGGGGATATTCTGTAGACGAAATTTGCAGTTCATACCCTGTATAGTATGGAATTCTAAAACGATTTTGTTTATATTAAAATAGTTATCTGATTTGTTCGGTGTGTTGGGGTTGGGTAGTCGTTACGGGGAATAGTCAATTTTTATCCTACAAAGACTATTTAGCCATCTGTTGTAAGCATTCCGCCTTCTAAATATATTGTGATAAAAAAATTAAACATAACAATATTGAAATATACCGGCAGACAGTTAGGCATCTCCTCAATATAGTGATACCTCCTGAAGGAAAGAATTGAGATAAACATTTAATATATTGGGTTAAAAATTGGCATATACCGGTCATTAATTAGGCATAGCCCTCATATAATGATATCCCCAAATATTCACTATTTCCTACACTATGAATCAATATTGGTCCCCCTTTAGGCATAGCCTCATATAACTTTGTAATCTAAATTACAGTAGTTTGAGGATTTTATACCATGCTTGAACAATATCAGTCCACTTTTTGGATCTTACGGATTTTAGGAAAAATCCCCATTAAAAATTGCCGAAGTTTGTATTTGGTGTACATAATGGTTTACATAAATCAGTTTGTAGAATTATCGGTATATGCCCATTTTTTGGTATGTTCCCTATATTTTCATTGCATTTATCTGTCAGTATAGCTATGGTGGAGGGCAGCAACGTACACAGGATTTCATTTCGGGGGGGCCCGGTAGTACAAAATGAAAAAAATGCAGACATACATTTACTGTGAAAAAATTTCATTTCGGGGGGGGGCCCAGGCCCCCCGGGCCGCCCCCTGCGTACGTCCCTGGTGGAGGGTATCCAAAGTTCGGCCCGGCCGAACTTAACGCTTGTTTTACTTGTTAATTATAACAATAGGGGTAGATTTTTTAAAAATATTTTGGATTAGATTTTTTAAAAATATTTTTTAAAGCATAACAATAGGCGTGAATTTTTTATAAATATTTTTTAAGCATAATAATAGGCGTGGTTTTTACTAAAATAGTTTTTTCGAGGCGTGGATTTTTTAAAAATCTTTTTTTCGGGGCGTGGATTTTTATACCCTTCACCACACTGTGGTACAGTGTATTATGTCTTTGTGCATACGTTTGTAACAGGCAAAAGGAAACGAGATAGACACATGGTTCCTTTTGAAAATATGCATAGAATCACTTTCTAAGTCGATTTATGCATGTCCGTCCGTCCGTCTGTCTGTCCATGTTAAATTGTAAACAAAGTACAGGTCGTATTTATGATCCGAATTGGATGAAATTTGGCATATGTCACTTATTCGGCCCAAGGACGAACCCTATTGAAATTGGGAAAAATCGGTTCAGATTTAGATATAGCTCCCATATATATATTTAACCGATTTAATGTAAACGGTTCCTATATATCTTTCGATTTGCACGAAATTTGGTAAAGCCTAATCATTTAGGTCTAGAATGATGTCTGCCAAGTTTCGTAAAAATCGGGCCAGATTTAGATATAGCTCCCATATATAGTTTCGTCCGATTTCATGTAAATGGTGCACCAAAGTCCCTATATATCCTTCGATTTGCACGAAATTTGGCATAACGTACTGAATTGAGCCTAGAGTGATGTCTGCCAAGTTTCGCGTCAATCGGGCCAGATTTCTATATAGCTCCCATATATAGTTTCGTCCGATTTCATGTAAATGGTACACCAAAGTCGCTATATATTTTTCGATTTGCACGAAATTTGGCATAACGTACTGAATTGAGCCTAGAGTGATGTCTGCCTTGTTTCGTGAAAATCGGTCCAGATTTCTATATAGTTCCCATATATAGTTTCGTCCGATTTCATGTAAATGGTACACCAAAGTCGCTATATATTTTTCGATTTGCACGAAATTTCGTGAAAATCGGTCCAGATTTAGATATAGCTCCCTTTTATTATAGATTTATTTTAAGTAATTGACGCACCAAGGAACCAATATGCTGATAGAAACAAAACGTTCTGAAATTAGTATAACCTAATGTGACAAGTTTGTTTGAAATCGCTTAATATTTGGATAGAGCTTCCATATATTTTTTCGCCAGATTTCAAGTAAATTGGGCATCAAACTCCTCATGTTAGTCAGATTGACATCAAATTTTGCACAACTTACAAAATTGAGCATAGAATTACGTAGTTGCATTTTCTAGAAGTACAGAAATAGCCCAACGGATGACCTATTTTTATTTGTTTGAAGTTGATTTACATTTTTTATGGATAGATCTAGGTAGATTCACATTTAAATAAATATCACAAATTTTATTTCATCCAATTTCATGTTAATAGTCCTGTTTAATATGCCCATAGTGGTGAAGGGGGTAATATAGTCGGCCCCGTCCGACTTTACTACTTTCCTTACTGGTTTAAAAATAATTGTTTCGAGGCGTGGATTTTTTTTAAATATTTTCTTCGGGCGTGGATTTTTTTAAAAATAATTTTTTCGAGGTGTGGATTTTTTAAAAATATTTTTTTCGAGGCTTGGATTTTTAAAAATATTTTTTTCGAGACTTGGATTTTTTAAAAATATTTTTTTCGAGGCTTGGATTTTTTAAATTTTTTTTTCGAGGCCTGGATTTTTTAAAAATATATGTTTCTATTTCAAGGTCTGTTACAATTATTTGAAGAATAACAAAGAATGGCTTATGGAACAGCTGGGAACAAGTGAAAATGATCCCAGTCCCTTTCAGGGTGCCCAAGGGCAAAATATTAAAGAAACAAAACCAACATTGTTGAAAACAATGTTCTTTATCGATCAACATCCATTCGATCAGGTAATAGAGAATAAAATTAAAATACAAAATATTTATTTAAAATGTACAAATTTCCCCACATTTTCGTAGTTATTGACGGGTTCTTTAAAAATCGATTATGTTACATGGCTACAAACGCCCATATCATTGAATCCGGAACGTGCCTGGTTGCATTTGTCGCGTCGCTGTGATTTTCAAGAAGATGCCAAACTGACAATGCCGGAAGTAGCCATGGTGGCAAGCATAACGAAAATTATGAAGAAACGTAAGAATTATGGCAAGTAGGATTGAATGAACGATACAATGCAGTGCGGTGGTGCACAATGAAGTTCAGAGGAAAAACCCTTCGAAGGGCAAAACAAATCTAAAGTTTAAACAAGAAAAAATAAACAAAATAAACTAGACTATAAGTCTGTAGAAGATATATGCCTATGCATGTGTATGTGTTTTTTGTTCGCTTTATGAATTACTTTATAAATGTTTGTGGTTGACAAATTCTGTTTAAAGAGTTTAATCATGTAAATGCGGTGGGCCAAGGAAATGAAGTGGAAAATTATACGTAAATCATACGCACTGTTGCTCTCCTAAATGGTTTCACATAGCAAAAGGTAAAGGACCGGAATCAACGGATGGATGGGTACATTTATGTATGTGTTCTTACACGTGCGTGTGCTTGTGCCAAGAAGGGAAGTGTGTAAGTGCGTTCGTGCCTGTGTATATGTATGCAGGAAATCTTGGCTATACTACCGTTCGTATTTGTCCTTGTATAGACCCGGAGTATACGTATTTAACAATTTTGTGGCAGAATTCCTGCTGTGGTGTCATTTCATTACATTCATTTTGGGCCAACAAATAATAAAGCTATCATAACAATACCTTAATGTTGTAATAATGCAAATTTACTTGAAGCAATCAACTTTTAAATTACCTTTACATATGCTCTCAATTGCCAATGCTAATGAATTTCTTCTATTCGGAATTAAAGAAACAAAGGAACATATTTTAAAATTTAATGCTATTAAAGATGTTTGTTTAAAAGGACACTTAAAAGAATAATTTTCTAAAGACTATTAAGGCTTGCATTTTTAAAAGGAATAATTGCCTAATGTCCACTATGTCGTGGATTTTTAATACGAATATATTTCTAAGGACTATCAAAGTGTGTGGGGTTTTAAAATTAATAATTTTCTAAGGATTAACAGAAGAATAATTTAAGTGAATAAAGAAAAACTTTAAGTGTGAATTTTTAAACCAAAAATTTTTGAACTACTATCAACGCTTCGATTTTTAAAAGAGATTTTATTATGAGGACTAACAAGGAGTGTTCCTTTAAAAGAATATTGCAGGTATGATTTCAATTGCAAATGTTAAGGGTGATCAACTTTGATATATCAAGATTTGTTCGAAGACATTTAAATTTGGATAGAAGTTATAGCCACTGTGGCTTAAAAAGGCGGTCGGATTTTTTCCCAAAAATTATATATTTGGTTGGGGAAAAAGAAATCCATTTTATTAACATGTATATTAACTATAGGGCTTTATTTAACATGCTTAGGAATGTCTGATTTGGCCCAAATACGCACCGTTTTGTTGTATGATTTGTTGCCATATTAAAGGTAACATCATAATGCCTCTCTCATAGAAGTCCTGCTCTCTATTTGCAAAAAAAATCTAGTAGTCGATTTTCACAATCCTCTCTAGATACCAATTTTTTATCATTAAAGAAATTTTGCAATGCAAGAAAACAATGATAATCACTTGGTGCCAAGTCCGGACTGTATGGCAAATGCATTAAAACTTCCCAACAAAGCTTTCTAAGTTTCTAGCGAGTCAGTGTAGATGTGTCTGGTCTAGCGTTGTCCTGGTAGAACACGACACCTCTCCTGTTGGCCTATTCTGGCCGTTTCTGGTTTCAAACAGTTTTATGATCGATTTTTAGCTCCTGGGCGATGTTACGACTGCTAACATGCGAAATGTTACCCTTCCAACGAACATAAATCTGAAATTGTTTGAACGATACTTTACGAGAAATATATCAGTACAGCCATCTGCCGAAAAAATAATGGATTTTTTCCCAAATCTGCACCAATTTCAATAAAATGCAATATTGCCATTTTAGTCTCAATTTGATAACTTGTGCGAAATTTCGTGTCAATCGGACAAACATTAGGAATTTGGTGCACCATTTACATAAAATCGCACGAAAATATATATCGGAACCTATTTCAACGAAACTTGCCATAGTTTAGTCCCAATTTGATACGTTGTACAAAATTGTGTGCCATTCGGATAAAATTTGGGTTCTTAATGCACCCGTTTTCTCAAAATTTTTGTGGGGAATAAAAACCCAATGTATCAAATTACAGTGAAATCGTTTGAAAACGCGCTCAAGAGCTCCAAAATACCGAAAATTGGGGGGTGCCCTTATATGGGAGCTATGCCTAAACGTAGATCGATATATCCCATCTTCGAACTTGTCTTGACTGCAGACAAAATACAACCCTATGACAAAATTTCAGCACCCTATCTCAATTCCTTCAGAAGATATGTAGCGTGATTACAACAGACGGACGGACGGATAGGCTAGATCGACTTAGAATTTTGCCCTGATCCAGAATATATATGTAACTCATCGAAAATGAATATTTCGATGAGTTACAAACGGAATGACCAAATTTATATACCCTCCAAATTTATATACCCTCAAAGTAATTTTAAGTGATTATTTATACTCTTTCGAGTCGAGCTTGATGATCTAAGTTTTGCAATGAAAAGGAAAGCCAGGAGAAGAACCTACGTATCCACCATTATGCGACGCGTTTCGCCGTTGGTTAAGCGGCTCATCAGGCATATTGGGCTATGTGGCTTGCCTTGTAAGGGCAGTGATCATTTCAAAGTAATTTTAAGTGATTATTTATACTCTTTCGAGTTTGAATTTAATTCGCATATGTAAGTTTCGCATCACGGCGGAATAAATACAAGTTATCAACGTACGACCTTTGTAAAGCCACATAGCCAAATATGCCTGATGAGCCGCTTAACCAACGGCGAAACGCGTCGAATAATGGTGGGTACGTAGTTTCTTCTCCTGGCTTTCCTTTTCATTGCAAAACTTAGGTCATCAAGCTCGACTCGAAAGAGTATAAATAATCACTTAAAAGTTTTTAAATTTTTCTTCTAGTTTCAGTGCGCGATCAGGAAATTCCAAACCTCAATTATAGGATTGTTGTATCAAATATACATGGATTTGAAGATAACCTTATGTACTTCAATGGAATTCGCATGAGCATCAAATGATTTTGAGGATCACGAGATTTAGGCCCATTTTATAATGTATGTTTCTCAATATAGTTTAAGTTTAAGATTATTTTATTTTTTTGCAATATAGTCAGGCTGAATCCCAGTTTGTTGTTTTTATACCCTTCACCACTCTGTGGTACAGGGTATTATGTCTTTGTGCATATGTTTGTAACAGGCACAAAAAATCGAGATAGACCCATGGTTCCTTTTGAGAATATGCATAGGATCACTTTCTGAGTCGTTTTATGCGTGTCCGTCCGTCCGTCTGTCTGACGATGTAAAATTTGTTAACAAAGTACAGGTCGCATTTATAATCCGAATTGGATGAAATTTCGCACAGGTCACTTATTTGGCCCAAGGACGTACCCTATTGAAATTGGGAAAAATCGGTTCAGATTTAGATATAGCTCCCATATATATTTTTGTCCGATTTAATGTAAACGGTCCCTATATATCTTTCGAGTTGGACGAAATTTGGTACAGCGTAATGAATTAGGTCTAGAATGGTGTGTGTGAAGTTTCGTAAAAATCGGTTTAGATTTAGATATAGCTCCCATATACATTTTCGTCCGATTTAAGGTAAATGGTGTACCAAAGTCCCTATATATCTTTCGATTTGTACGAAATTTGGCACAGCGTAATGAATTAGGTCTAGAATTATGTGTGTCAAGTTTCCTGAAAATCGGTTCAGATTTGGATATGGCTCCCATATATATTTTCGTCCGATTTAAGGTAAATGGCGTATCAAAGTCCCTATATATCTTTTGATTTGCACGAAATTTGGCACAACGTAATGAATTAGGTCTAGAATGATGTGTGTTAGGTTTCCTGAAAATCGGTTCAGATTTGGATATAGCTCCCATATATATTTTCGTCCGATTTAAGGTAAGTGGTGTACCAAAGTCTCTATATATACTTCGATTTGCACGAAATTTGACTTAGCGTACTGAATTAAGTCGCGAACGATGCTTGTTAAATTTTGTGAACATCGGTTCAGATTTAGATATAGCTCCCATATATATGTTCGTCCGATTTTAGGTAAATAGTGCTCCAAAGTCCCTTTATATGCATCGATTTGCACAAAATTTGGCTTATTGTACTAAATTGGCTCTAGAATGATGAGTGGTGAGTTTCGGGAAAATCGGTCGATATTTCAATGTAGCTCCCATAATATGTTAGTCCGATTTTATGTAAATTATGCACCAACTTCCCTATATATCCTTCGATTTGCACGAAAGTTGGCACAGCGTACTGAATTAAGTCTAAACGGAGTGTGTTAAATTTCGAGGAAATCGGTTCAGATTTAGATATAGCTCCCATATATATTTTCGTCCGATTTACGGTAAATAGGGCACCAAAGTCTCTTTGTATCCTTCGATTTTCACAAAATTTGACATAGCGTACTGAATTGAGTCTAGAATGGTGAGTGGTGAGTTTCGAGAAAATCGGTTTAGATTTCGACATATCTCCCATATATATTTTCGTCCAATTTTATGTAAATCGTGCACCAAGGTTCCTATATATATCCATCGATTTGCACAAAATTTGGCATAGCGTACTGAATTAAGTCTAGAAAGATGTGTGTTAATTTTCGGTTCAGATTTAGATATAGCTCCCACATATCTATATATATAAAAGAGCTTAGTGTTAAGTGACTGAGTGAGTGAGTGAGTGACTGACAGATCATCGCCCAGACGAAACGGCTAAAGCTAGAAGCTTGAAATTTTGAGTGTGGGTTGGTGTTGGTGTGTAGGCGTGAGATAAGGCTGAGTTTTTGGAAATTCGAACTATAAGGGTACGAAAAGTACTAAAATGTACCAAATATGGTACCCTTTGTATTAGGCGAACGGGAAGAGCTAGAATTCTGAAATTTGGAATGTGGGTCACTGATGTAAAGTTAGGAAGATGTACAAAAGCGTTTTTGGAAATTCGTACTAGAACGGTACGAAAAGTACTAAAAAGTACTAAATGTGATACCATTTGTATTTGGCGAACCGGTAGAGCTAGAACTCTGAAATTTGGATTGGTGGTCTCTGAGTGTAGGATAGATGTACCAACGGGTTTTTGGAAATTCGAACTATAAATATCCGAAAAGTACTAAAATGTACTTAATTTTGTACAATTTCGTAGCATGTGAATTGATAGAGCTAAAAAATTGAAATTTGGAATGCGAATTAGGGATGAGATGTAGAGTCCATTTAAGGAGATGGTTTTGGAAGCGTGTACTCATGTGTACGAAAAGTACTATATGGTACTATATTTGGTACAAATTTAATTTGGAGATACAAATCGAGCTGGAATCCTGAAATTTTAAATTAACATTACCGTCGGAGTGTAGGACTGGTAATGTACGTAGTTTTGGAATTTTTTACCAGTTTCAGTAATTTATATGGGTACTAAATGGTACTAAATTTGGTACAATTTGAATTTTATGCGAACCAATAGAGCTAGAATCATGAAATTTGGAGTCAGGATCACTGTTGGGGTGTAAGATCGAGATATGTAGGAAGTTTTAAAAATTTTTACTAATGTGTAATGTGTAAAAATTTGGTACAATTTGAATTGTGGGTGAACCGACAGAGTTGGAATCCTAAATCTTGCATTTCGGATCACTCTGGGGGTGAAAGTTTGGGTTAAGTGGGACGTTTTGGAAATTCGTACTACTGTGTACTAAATTTGGTACAATTTGAATTGTGAGTGAACCGATAGAGTTGGAATCCTGAAACTTGGATTTAGCATCTCTGTTTTTGGTAAGTAAGAAGTTTTCGAAATTCGTACTACTGTGTACTAAATATCGTACAATTTGAACTGTAGGTGAACCGAACGAGTTGGAATCCTAAAACTTGGATTTAGGATCACTGTGGGGGTGTAGGATTGGGGTATTTAGGAAGTTTTGGAAATTGGTACTACTATGTACTAAATTTGGTACAATTTGGATTGTGAGTGAACCGATAGCGTTGGAATTCTGAAACTTGGAATTAGGATCACTTGGAGTGTAGGTTTAGGTTAAGTAGGAAGTTTTGGAAATTCGTACTACAGTGTACTAAATTTGGTACAAATTGAATTGTGGATGAACCGATAGAGTTGGAATTCTGAAACTTGGATTTAGGATAACTGTGGGGGTGTGGGTTTAGTAAGAAGTATTGGAAATTCGTACTACTCTGTACTAAATTTGGTACATTTAAATTTGAATTTGGAATCATTATGAGGGTGTAGGATCGAGGTATGCAGGAAGTTTTGTTGGAAGTAGAAGGGTACGAAAAGTACTAAAATGTACCAAATATGGTACCCTTTTTATTAGCGAACGTGAAGACCTAGAATTCTGAAATTTGGAATGTTGGTCACTAATGGAAAGTTAGAAAGATGTGCAAAAGGGTTTTTGGAAATTCGACCTATAAGTGTACTAAAGGTACTAAACTTTACTATTGTATATATATTGAACATATATAGCTGGAATCTTGACATTTTAAATGGAATACAGGTTGGGAAGTGGTGTTGATGTACGGAAATGGTTTAAGACATTCGTACTTATATGTATAAAAGTGTAAAATGGTACTAAATTCCGTACTAAGTACTCTCAGTTGAGTGTGTAGAGAGGGAATCGTGATAATCGGAATTAGCTTTAAAAAATCGTACTTATTTGTACGAAAAGTACTAAATGGTACTAAATATGGTGGAAGTTGGATTTAGGTGAACAGATAGAGCTGAAGTCTTCAAATTGGGAATTAAAATGACTGTTGGAGTGTAGGACGGAGGTAGATTATGAAATTCGTACTTATTGGTACGAATGGTATATGTGGTACTAAATTTAGTACAATTTGGATGTTGCTTGAAAGGATAGAACTGAAAACCTGAAATTTGGAATTAAGATTTCTGGACTCCCGAATTTTTTAATTAAAATTACTGTTGAAGTGTAGTATTGAGCTATGGAGACAACTTTGTAAACTCGAATTTATGTGTACTAATAGTAAATAGAATAGAAAATTCACTAAATTTGGAATAATTTGAATTTTGGTAACGGAGAGCGCTGGAAACCTAAAATTTAGAATGTCGGTCATTGACAGAGAGTTAGAAAGAAGGACCAAAGGGTTTTTGGTACTAAATTTAGTGGAGGTGACGGTATAGAGGTAGTCTTGAAAATGTATAATTATGTGTTCGAAAAGTTCTAAATGGAATTAAATGTGGAACCTGTACGTTTTTGCTAATGTGTGGATTTCGGAAAATAGTGCTTATGTGTATGAAGAGTACTTAATGGTAATAAACTTGATATTAAATGTACGAATAGAGGTGGAATTCAGAACTATAGTACAACGATTTCCATATGAAATATTTTTTTTATTCCTGTTCCGCATACGAAGTAGCGGGTACTTTGCTAGTAGATTATATTTTTAACAACGCGGCGTACCGAATAGCGTGTATCAATTTTGCTATCAATAGTTTTCCATAAATTTTCCCCATGTTACGCAGACGGCTCTAAATCTGCTCGAATGAAATTAAAGTTAGGATAGGTTGGAGAAAGAGGGAACATAGACATGATATTGTTAGGATAAATATGTACAATATACCCAAATTGGTGAAGGGTATCATATAGTCGGCCCCGTCCGACTTTACTACTTTCCTTACTGGTTTTATTAGTGTGGAATGTATGGCATTGTCCGCCGAAGGGTAAGGCAGGGAAGACTATAGTTTCGGATCTCACCACTGATCCGCATCAGTTCCCTTAGTTTTTTGTTGAAATATTCTCCCCAGAAGCTATTTTTAGCTTCATTGCAAAAACCCTTTCAATCCCAAATGTGTCTTGTAACAAATCGAAGTACTTACGTTACTAAGTCTGTTGCCATTAAAAATCTTAGGAGCATCTCTTGTGTATGAAGGGTATCATATAGTCCGACTTTATGCTTCGTCCGACTTTTGTACTTTCCTTACTGGTTTAAACAAAGGGAACTTTGAAATATTTTGAAATAATTACAATACAAGGCCTCATTATAAATTATGGCTTTTGTAATATTTTCTATTATTTTTTGAATGTTTTGTTTTTTATTAGAAAGTGTAAACTGCATTGCATTCCGTTAAAAAATGAAACTTTTCTATTTCTATTGTCACAAAATTTGTAAACAGATTTGAAATTTATTTTCAACGGAACAAAATGTCAGGATTTACAATGAAACTGTGTCACAAGGATAAAACAACGACCACCAAAAGCATAGGAACAAGGTCTTTTTCGTTAAAAGAAGAAATTATAGAAATCCTAAGATAATGGTTGTGTTGAGTATATATGTATGTCTGTTCGAACTTGCAACAAGCGGCCTATGTCGAAAGACATTGATAATATCAAAAACTTTTGTGTGCACATAATAGTTATTATTTTTTCGGTTGTTCTCACCTTCCCCATTATTGTTATTATTATTTTCTAAAAAAGAACACACACACACACAACAATGTCCACATTGTTGTCCAAGAATGTGATAAAAAAACTGAAGAAACAAAACAAAATAATACTTATGTTGTATAACAATTTCAAAATTAAATTAAGGTCACACTAAGACGTGACTTTAAAAGCGCAAATCGATTATGATGTCCTTTTTCAACAGCTTTACAGTTCATAAACCATGACTGGCTTTAAAACAATGGCAAGAAGATAAACTTTGTCCTTCGCTGTTAGGTGGTGGCTGGCATCTTAACGGCCAAATGACCTCATTAGATGTACATTTACGTGTTGTTTGTAATTATAGAGTATGAGAGAGATATAGAGAGCGAGCGGATGATAGACAATGACAGCCGTTGTTGGTTGAATGAAAAAGGACACCTTTTGATTGTATGTTGCCATTTTTGCCACAATGAGAAAAAAAGGATGCATACCAGCAGACTCGGTATCATTTGGTGGCGGAACATATTGTGATGCGGTTTTTAATTGTTTATGGGCAGAACGCGGTTAATTCAAGGTGTCTGTTGTGTGTGTCTGTATGTTTGTTCGTTCGAAATACATACGTATCTCTCAAATGACATTTAACAACAATGTTTGGGTGTGTGTGCCTGCCTGCCTGTGTAATATATAATGACATATCTAGCTGTAGCTATTTTTCTTACAAACAAATTGTATATTTTTAATTTGTATGTAGAAGAGAATAGCATTGTTGTTGTTGCTGTTCTCTATGTAATTTGTAAATGTGTTGAACAAAAGTGCTTTGTAGCTCGAACATCTTCAACACTTAATTGTGATTATTATCCCACAAGGCGACAAAAATTGACTATAAATATACATGTCTATGTAATGTGTTTGCTATGAGGATATGGTGTATTCCATATATGAATACACCATATACCATTGGCATAATGGACACCCTTCAACGTGTTTATTGACTTTTTTATTCCATTTGTAGCACTTTAAAATATTCTCCAGAGATCCCATAAATTATATGCATTATGGATTATGTAGTTTTAGCCATGTGCTGTGGGTACGAAATTTGAACGCTGCCAAATTGATTGATATAATCAATTTTAATTTCAACATATGCAGAACAATCGATCTTGATATCTCCCTGGCGATGTTAATTTGGCAGAGTACAAATTTCGTACCCTCAGGCTGGGAAATGCGAGAGCAAACACGATCGAAGATTCTAACATTAATATATGTATTAAGGAATCTCAACATACTCGTATCATCATCCGTAAGAGACAGACTGTTTTGGGAAAAAAGTGAGCTGGATCTTGGCAAACTTATATCGTTTAGGTAGATGTCTACGTCCCTCTAGTACTCATTTGCGGCAACAGTTTTCATAATGCGGAAGAGGATATCTACCGTGTCTGTAGGCTTGAAAACAATTTTTAAGTTCATAGAATTCATAGAATATTTTGCGAAAGAAATTAGAAAGGTTCGCTGGCGTTCGAAATTTCCGGGATATACGACAATGTTTGACGACGAGAAACGAAGGAAGAACTAGAAATGAGTATAAAACACGTGTGTGTTAAAAGCAAAACACTATCTTGTGTTTCTACTCAAAAAAGGTTAAGAGACGTCAGGAGAATAAAACAAATTTCAGAAATTTTTAATAGGGATTTTGCCTAGAATTTCAAAGCCCGAAAACGCGGACCGATATTGATAACGCATCGAAAGGTGAAAAAATCCTCAAAATACTGCCATTTAGAGGGAAAAATTATATGAGGCTATACCTAGAGCGGGATCAATATTGATTGCATCGTGTAGGAATTAGCGAATATAGAATATCACGTTCTAGTTTTTATACCCTTCACCACACTGTAGTACAGGATATTATGTCTTTGTGCATATGTTTGTAACAGGCAAAAGGAATCGAGATGGACCCATGGTTCCTTTTGAGAATCTATACTAATAAAATAGTAAAGTGATTGACTTAACGATTCATCAATGCTCAGACGAAACGGCTGAAGCTAGAATCTTGAAATTTTAGATGTCAGATAAGGCTGGGTTTTTGGAAATGCGTACTAGAACGGTACGAAAAGTACTAAATGTGGTATCATTTGTATTTGGCGAACCGGTAGAGCTAGAACTCTTAAATTTAAAATGAGGGTCACTGATGGAGTGTAGAATAGATGTAGCAAAGCATTTTTTGGAAATTCGAACTATAAGTATCCGAAAGTACTAAATTTGGTACAATTTCGTAGCATGTGAATGTACAGAGCTAAACACTTGAAATTTGAAATGCGAATTAGTGTTGGGAAGTAGGGTCGATATAAGGAGATGGTTTTGAAAGCGTGTACTCATGTGTACAAAAAGTACTATATGGTACTATATTTGGTACAATTTGAATTTGGAGGTACAAATCGAGCTGGAATCATGAAAATTGAAAATAAAATTACCGCCGGAGAGTAGGATTGGGATATATACGTAGTTTTGGAAAATTTTCATTTATGTGTAGGAAAAGTACTAAATAGTACTATAATTGGTCCAATTGGAATTTGGATGAACCGATAGTGCGGGAACAATGAAATTTGGAGTCAGGATCATTGTTGGGGTCTAGGATTAGGACCAGGATTCCGTTTTAGGAATTAATACTTGTGTGTACTAAATGGTACTAAATTTGGTATAATTTGAATTTTAGGTAAACCAATAGAGCTAGAATCACGAAATTTGGATTCAGGACCACTGTTGAGGCGTAAGATTGAGATATGTAGGAAGTTTTAGAAATATGTACTAATGTGTACTAAATTTGGTACAATTGGAATTGTGGGTGAACCAATAGAGTTGAAATCATGAAATTTTGATTTAGGATCACTGTGGAGGTGTAGAATTGGAATATGTAGGAAGTTTTCGAAATTGGTACTATTGTGTACTAAATTTGGTACAATTTGAATTGGGGGTGAAGCGATAGAGTTGGAATCCTGAAACTTGGATTTAGGATCACTGTGGGGGTGTTGGTTTGTGTTACGTTGGAAGATTTTGAAATTCGTACTACTGTGTACTAAATTTGGTACAGTTTGCATTGTGGGTGAACCGATAGAGTTTGAATCCTGAAACTTGGATTTAGGATCACTGTGGATTAGGGTATGTATGTCGTTTTGGAAATTCGTACTACTGTGTACTAAATTTGGTACAATTTGAATTGTGGGTGAACCGATAGAGTTGAAATCATGAAATTTTGATTTAGGATCACTGTAGAGGTGAAATATGTAAGAAGTTTTCGAAATTGGTACTATTGTGTCCTAAATTTGGTACAATTTGAATTGTGGGTGAACCGATAGAGTTGGAATCCTGAAACTTGGATTTAGGATCACTGTGGGGGTGTTGGTTTGTGTTAAGTTGGAAGATTTTGAAACTCGTACTACCGTGCACTAAATTTGGTACAGTTTGAATTGTGGGTGAACCGATAGAGTTTGAATCCTGAAACTTGGATTTAGGATCATTGTGGGGGTGTAGGATTAGGGTATGTATGACGTTTTGGAAATTGGTACAAATACATTCGCTAACGAAGTTGCGTGCATATGCTAGTATGCATATAATCACTTTCTGTGTCGATTTATTCATGTCTGTCTGTCTGTCCGTGCGTCCGTCTATTTTTGTGAACAAAGTACAGGTCGCATTTATGATCCGATGAAATTTGGATGAAATTTGGCACAAGTCACTTATTTGGACGAACCCTACTGAAATTGGAGAAAATTAGTTCAGATTTAGATATAACATCGTCCGATTTTATGTAAACGTTGTACCAAACTCCCAATAGTGGTCCGATTGAGGCAAAATTTTGCACGTAGTACTGAATTAGGTTTAGATAGATATATGAAAAGTTTCGTTAACAACGGTTCAGATTTAGATATAGCTCCCATATATACTTTCGTCCGATTTTATGTAAATAGAGCACCATACTGCAAATAGTTGTACGATTGTGACAAAATTTTGCACCGCGTACTGAATTAGTCTGGATTGATGTGTGCGAAGTTTCGTTGGAATCGGTTCAGATTTAGATGTAGCTATCTTATATAGATTCCCCCAATTTTTGTAAAAGGTGCACCAAACTCGCAATATTTGTCCGATTTATACAACATTTTGCACAGCGTACTGCCTTAAGTCCAGTTTGATGACTTAAGTCCAGTTTGATTTAGATGTAGCTACCATATAGTTTCGTTCGATTTTATGTAAATGATGCACCGATGAGCATATGTCTGTTTGATATATACGAGATAAAATTGTGGACAGAGCACTGTGCTGCAGCATACCAAATAGTACAAATTAGTACAAATTCTCTTCATACCTTATTTTTTATGTATTGCCCCATACCATTTCTTTTGTTCTCCATCGTCTTATAGCATACGAGTATATATTGTATTGTATTATTCCAGTGCACCGTAACCACTGTATAAGTGTCATTCAAAAAACGCGAAATGAATCTACTTTCGACAGACAAGTGATTGTATTTGTTGGTTAAAATTGTTAAGTTTGCTTCGTCTTGTTATAAATTTCTGATCAAAAGCCAACACTTACATTTCATTCATACGATGTGCTAGATGGAGAAGTTTGTCCGTATGTGTATGTATAGTTATGTACGTGTATGTTCAAGTGTATTAACAGACATCTTGTACTAGGTATATCCCTAGAGTATATATGATTATGAACGTAACATCTCGTGTAGCAGCCGAAGAAAACAACATTTGGTAGCAGCATATTAGAGATGACATTACATTGGAACTACGTAACATTGTTACAGTGGAAAATTTGTAGATGTTTTACAATTCCCAAATGTTGATAATAGACAAGTGAAAAACATTTAATTGTGTTATCACAATTTAAAATATATAGAGAGTTTATATTAAACAATTTTTCAAAAAATTAACTTATTTACATATTTAATTGATTATATATCAACAGCTCCTCTTTCTTAATCTGGCATCTTTTTCGAATCATGTTTCCCTGGAATTAATATTTACGGCATTAGTTTCAAATATTGATATTTTATACAAAAAGGTCTTGGTTCATAGTATCCATTCAATGTAGTAGGCCACATACCCATCTAGAGTGACTAGAAAATCAGACAAAAATAAAGTTATTCGTTGATTTCAATCGGAATTTCATGTAAAATTTCATAGCTATCTGCGCTAAATTGACATCCTCTAGTGTAAATATTTCCGTATAAATTCCACATTCGTGTAAATACATCAAAGGTCATCCGTTTCTCTTGGATATACTGTCAATTTTTCCAGTCGAATTCCTTCAGGAGTAAATATTTATATTGCCAATTTTTTAACTCGTTAATTACTTAAGAATATGAAAAAAGTTAATAGTTTTGGGTTAATTGGTCTGTCGTTGCAAACTGTTCATGATATTGACCTCCAAACTTTATTTTAGTGGAAGCTGTGTCTACTTTAATGTAAAACCAGTAAGGAAAGTAGTAAAGTCGGACTGGGCCGACTATATGATACCCTTCACCACCCTTCACATATGTATATTTTCGAAGGAATATCGATATGAAATTGAACGAACTTCAAAATGTGATCTTTATATATAAGTAAACCGACTAACATCAATCCTTACACATGCCATTCTGTAATTTATTCTATACTTTGTAAATAGACTTTAAGCAAACTTTACGCACGATATTTGGTATGCTTCACTGTTTAAAATGTAATATCAATCAAGCATCCATTGATTATTTGATTTACAATCAACATGAATAGGTCGAAGTTATATATGGAGGCTATGCTATATCTAAATCTGAACCGATTTCAAGGAAACTTGGCCGAGATTAATTTATATTAATTTCAGTACGTTTTGCCAATCGGCCTAGCTATGGGTCTTTAGTACACCATTTACTTAAAATCGGACGAAAGTAAATATAGGAGCTATATGTAAATCTAAACCACTTTCAAGAAAACTTGACACACGAAAAGTTACAATAACTTCAGTACATTGGTTCTTTAGTGCACAATTTACATTAAATCGGACGAAATATATATTGGAGCTATATCTAAATCTGAACCGATTTTCACGAAACTTAGAACACATCATTCTGGATCCAATTCAGTACCCTATGCCAAATTTCGTGCATCATTTACCTTAAATCGAACGAAACTATATATGGGAGCTATATCTAAATCTGAACCAATTTTCTCGAAACTTGGCACAAATCTTTGTGAACCTAATTCAGTACTCTGTGCCAAATTTCGTGCAAATCGAAAGATATAGAGGGACTTTGGTGCCCCATTTACCTTAATGGGAGCTATATCTAAATCTGAACCGACTTTTCCCAATTTCAATAGGCTTCGTCCTTGGGCCAAATAAGTGACTTGTGCCAAATTTCATCCAAATCGGATCATAAATGCGACCTGTACTTTGTTAACAAAAATACATGGACGGACGGACAGACGGACATGCATACATCGACTCAGAAAGTGATTCTATGCATATTCTCAAAAGGTCTATCTCGATTATTTTTGTCTGTTACAAACATATGCACAAAGACATAATACCCTGTACCACAGTGTGGTGAAGGGTATAAAAATGTGTAAAAACAGGTTGAGGCGAACCAGTTTTTTATGTTCTCTATCGATTTGTGATTAAGCCACTCATTTCACGGGGACTACACCCCTTATATATCATTTTTCAAAATTTTAACTGCATCTACCTTTAAATGATGCTGACATTTTGAAGCTCGATTTTGAGTGTTTTTTTAATTTTACTTCTAGCTTTAATACGCATATGATATGTATTTTGTGTATGTAGTATGCACAGCTTCTCAAAAATAGTGTGAGCTGGCACATCCATGGTTCTTAATGGACCACATTGAAATCGGTATAGATCGATGTATTTTTTTAGGGTGCACACCGAAATCGGATGCGCGTTAATGGCATATGGAGTTTTCGGAAATTATTCGCGTTTTACGAGTTTTTGGGTACTTCAATGCAACATGTAGCACATCTTAGCCGTGAAATGAAATTTCGCAAAATTACATGGATTGGAAGATAAACTTCAGTACTTCCTGGAAACCGCATGCGCATAAAATGATTTTGAAAATTAACCGATTTAGACGCAATTTAAAATGTATATTTCATAATATTATTTTAAGATATATTCCTATTTATAGAAGCCCAAGATTTATCGGAAGGGTCTTGATATAATCCGCAAGGCGTATACTTATACACAAAAAGTGATTATTATTATTTTTTTGTCGCTGTGATTTACAAACCGCTACACGGACTTGTGTGATTTTGATATCATTTGATTCATTGTGGTTTTTAGATTTTGTAGATATTTTTAAATTTATTTTTAGGTGTGTGTATGTCATTAATATAATAAAAATATTGATGTAATCTGCTATATTTTTTTTCACATATTTCGAGAATATGTACAACTTTATCGCGATTATTAAAATATATTCATATTCTTATTTTACGGAGGAAGATCTATATCAACGTTTTTGGTCAATATAATAAACGGCGTAATTTTAAGATTTTTTTTATGCCCTTAAAACCTCGATAATTTTTGCGCTCATAAACCAAAAATATGTGTACCAAGAATCATTGATGTGCCACAAAAACAAAAAAAGCTGATTTTTTTAAAATGGAATATTAAAAAATTGGCAATATTGCCCATATACGACATAAAATGAAAATTTTGAGTTTTTTCACACACCAAAATTTTCCGGAAACGGACAAACACAAATGTTTGGATCGACTCGAGATATGACTATAACTATACTTAAAGGTCAGTCTAGGAATAATATTTCACGACGTTACAATTCTTGGACCACTCTGCATATATTTCTAACCTATAGAAATATATAAAAACTTTAGGAGCATCTTACTGTATGTAACAAAAGTTGTCGGCTCCATCTGACTTTTGAACATTCCTTACTAGTTAATGTTTTGCCGAATTCTCTGTAATTTAGTGTTTCTCAAAATGTAAATGTTTTTTTTTTTCGAAACACGATTGGCGGACACGATAACTCAATTTTGAACACTGTACCAACCTACATAGCAATCGCAAGAACTAGAATGAATCCAATCGGTCAAGATTTTCCCTATTTTTATACCCTTCACCACACTGAGGTACATGGTATTATGTTCCTTTTCAGAATATGCATAGAATAACTTTCTGAGTTGATTTATGCATGTCCGTCTGTCCATGTATTCTAGCTCCCATTTATAGTTACGTCCAAATTTTATGGAAATGGTGCACCAAAGCCCCAAGATATGTTCAATTGAGACAACATTTTGCATAAGGTGCTGAATTGAGTCTAGAATGACAGGTGTCAAATTTCCTTGAAATCGGTTCATATATATTTTCGTTCGATTTTATGGAAATGGTGCACTAAACTCCCAATGTTCGTCCGATTAAGACGAAATTCGGAACACCATACCCTATTGAGTCTGAATTGACTTGTATTAAGTGTCGTGAAAATCGGTTCAGGTTTAGACATATATAACTCCTATATATATATATGTTCGTCCGATTTTATATAAATGCTGCACCGAAGTCTCTCGAATTTATATTAAATTGAGCATAGTGTATTAGTGTATCGGTTCAGATATAGATATCTCGTAGCTTCCATATATAATTTCGACTTATTTATTGAGATTAAATTTTAAACAGTGCAGGATACCGAATAGCGTGTGTCAAGTTTGCTTTAAATCGATTTACAAAAATCTGTCCCACTGTGCGCAAACGACTTTAAACTTGCAACTCGCAAACGACTCTAAACCCAAATGAAATGAAATTTAGCATAGGTTCCAGAACGATATAAAAATCACATATTTAAGTTCGTTCAATTTCATGTCAAAATTCCTTCAAAAAGGCGACGTCTTTTCGTATACATATGTACCCAAAGTGGTGAAGGGTATCATATAGTCGGCCCAGTTCGACTTTACTACTTTCCTTACTGGTTTGGTATGTTAAATTTAGATAATTGTATTGTCATTCTCACAGTGGAGGGTATAAAAAGTTCGTCCGGCCCGAACTAAGCATTGTTTCGAGATTTGAAGGAGGAAATATTTTTCAGAAACATTCTTCCTTTGATTTGATTGAAGAAATTTAAACTCAAAAATTACTTGTAATATCCGCAAACAAGAATTTGCATACCATTGAAGAAAAATATTGTAGTCTGTATGGAAAAAAAGTCCGTCACTACAAGAAAAATCTGCTCTGAAAATGAATGTTCTGGTGTGATGCCAAATGTCCGAACCTTGATACGGTTGAATTTAATTCGTAGATGCAATTTCGCAACAATAGTCGACATAATGTAAAGACATTTGTAAGCCACAACGTCTAAGGGTGGACTAATATTGCCTTTCCTCAAACTTGATTTGAGCTGTTGATTCCAACCGCCACCCCTTAGAAGTGAGAGATCTAATCTTGCAGTGACCTGTTATGATCCTAACAACGATTTTAATCTCTCTCTTATTATGGGACAACATCGGCAAAGTTCTACGGGGAGAGAATTCTGGCCAGATGTTTTTTCGAAGGGTGGCCATCCGTTGCCGACTACCTCGCAATAGTTCAAATGGACTCTGCCAATAAATCTCATTGAAGAGCAACCTTGCAATTACGAGCCGCTTTTATGTTAATAGTAGACCAGGATTCCCTACTAGGAAACTCTACTCTGATATCGTTAAAGTCTCTATGTGAGGGAGTATAATCACTGATGTGAGTACTCCTATCAAAGAAGTTACAGCCTGGAGTCGTGTGAAGTATGCCAGCGCGGAGACTTCCAGGAATCCTTTTCCCGAAGCCTCAGAGCACATCCAGCAGCCTGGAATTAAATCAAAGAGACCAATTTTTGGGAATTTAGCATTGCATTCAAGGCTGCTTGTGGTGTGCTTCTTAACGCTCCTGTTATCAGGATCGCTATACTGCATTTATTTTAGTTTGTAGTATCTTCTTGTTGAACCCTTCTAAGAATAGGAAGTACACCCGTCACATAAAACCAGTTTAGTATCATTGAATCTATGTGTTCTTGCAGGAATGGAGTGCTATTAGTCCTTTTTTGTGGTCAAGGATTGCACAAGGTATTTTGCTTCTAAGGAAATGGCTAAGGTAACTCCATCCAAAGATGGCAAGCTTAATTTTTCAGATACTCATTTAGAAGTTCATTTTCGTTTTTAGGATTTACAGTCGAGTCTGGATATAGTGAATAATAACTTGCATACTTGAGAAGGCCTTGCAAATATTAGTCTATTATTTATCATTATTTATATAAGAATATATTTTCGGTTCTAGAGAAGCTTATTTTTGAAGTCCAGTCTAGATTATTATGTTACATATGTTATGAGAATGTTTTGAAAAAAAAAAATCAAAATTCTTTCATTTCGCCCCACAGTGTGCATCTAAGCAATAAACCAAAGTAGTAAGCAAAGCAACATTCAAAATAGACAACCAACATACCAACAAATCGACCCAAAGATGGAGCAATGTTTTCAACTTTCTAAGTAGTACTTCGTTGTCGTCGTCATCGTCGTTCTAGTATTTGCCAACAACCAACACAGAACAGAACACAATCCGACCCGAACCGACGCAACACAATGATGTTGTGGCGGTGAGAAAATTACTGTCACTGCTGCTCCTCCGGTGCCAGGACATTTTGTCTGTCTCTGCAAATTGCTTACATTTATTCGTACATGCCGATATCTGTGATGTTAGCTTGGTTGGTCGCTCGGTCGGTCGTTTGTTTGGATGCTTGGTTGGTTGGTTGGCAGGCTCGTTTGTTGGCTGGTTGGTTGGTCGGTCGATTAGTTGGCTGTGTGGCATAGAGAACCATGAATTGGTAGCGCACATGGCAAAAATCAAGAAACATTTGACTTTTGTCTTTAGACCGATGCGGACGTGTTTACAATTGTCGTTTGCCGTTCTGGGGTTTTTCGTAGTTTCGGATTGCGTTTTCCATTTTCGGCCAGAAGTTACACGTTAGAATCTAAGCCTTTGTCGGTGTTGATGGTGTTTGTTGTTGGTGCTTGAATGTAACACCAACTTAAAGTGGAATTTTTGCAACGACAAAGTGAATTGAAAAGAAGTTTGTTGAGTGTGTGTGTGTGCGTGTGCCACAGTGAGCAAATCGAGTGAATTAAGGAAGCCATGAATGAATGTCAGGCATGTTGCTGTTGTTGTTCTTGCGGTGAAATAAAAACTGGTACACTTTTGAAATTGACTTTGTAGATGCGTATAAGAACAGCAACAAAAACAACAACATTCGAAAAAAAAAAAAAATAATAGAAACATGAAGAAAAACTAAACAAACCTTAATGATGTAATTTAATTATACCTTATGTACCGTTGTAAGGACATCTACGTGGATACGTGTATATTGCTGCTCAACGTTCTGCGCCTTGGTTGTGACTTTAGTTTAA
The DNA here is from genome assembly GCF_032173495.1 of Musca vetustissima. Classification (NCBI taxonomy): domain Eukaryota; kingdom Metazoa; phylum Arthropoda; class Insecta; order Diptera; family Muscidae; genus Musca; species Musca vetustissima. The sequence continues at coordinate 74,313 of NW_026882603.1, forward strand.
TATGTTCATCGTTACCATTTTTTGCGGTTGTGTGTCGATTGGTTGTGTGTGTTAAACAAATAATAAGAAAAGGCGGTTTTGATTCACCTTTTTTTCCTGGCGCCCAACGTTATTTAAAAGTGAGTTTTTCGGATAATGAAGTGATTTTGGTTGTACGATTGGTTGTTGTGTGGCCAGTTGTTGGTTTGTGGTTTTGTGTCACACAATAATATTTAAATAAGTAACTCCTAAAAAAAGGACTTTTATTTCATATTTTTGTGGGAGTGTGTTTCTGTTTTCGTTGTAATATTTTTGAAGATTTATTGTGGTGTTTTTTATTGTCATATGAATTGTTAATGTTTTTCGTTGTATATTTTTTGTAGACCTCGTTTGGAATTGGAAATAAACACACAAATTGTCCTTTTGGTAGGAGTATTTGTGTGAACGTGTTGTGTGTTTCATGTTTGTTTTTAGAATTGGTCGTAAATTAAAAAACAAAAAAATAGAAATGAAAACATTGCTTTGGCTACACCTCTTGTGGATGCCTAAAAATGGGCAATATTAGTTAGAAAGTGCAACATGAGTTTCAAGTATGATATGCAATTTGAAATAAAAATTATGGATTATATTATTTCCGGAATCATGGACAGCAAATTAAAAATAATGAAAAACAGTTTATGACTTTCATGTTATTTACAAAATACGCCTTCTTGTGAAATTTAATTAAATATTAGCACGTTGATTTGGAGATAGATTTTGGGAGGATCTAAATATCGAATTTACTGCTAATAAAGACTATTTGAAACCCTATGTAACTACTGCTGGATTCAAATGATGCTTCTGTGGAAAATTTTTGTGACCCCTTTTGGGACTCTTATCTGGAAAATCCTTTTGGTTACGGCCACCATCGAATGCAAATTATGTAATTTTTGTTGGTCTTCTTGACCCGCTAAATAGTGACCGATCATAAACAGAAACAGTCATACTTATTCGTTGGCCAGGTATAGTGTTTAAAATTTCGCGATGATTGGGTCATAATTGTGGCCTCCAAAAAAACAAACAAAATGAAGTGTTTGGTCAATTTCATTCCATAAATATTATTCGATCACCACCAAAAAACAATTGATGTCGTCTTGGGCCACAATTGAACCTAATGCAAAATTTCGATTGGTCCCTATCTGCGACCTCTACTTTGTTTGCAAATTAGAACGGACGGACACACATAGCAAGAATAATTCAGTTAGTCACAAAATAGATGTGTAGGATATCAAAATTTCCAACGTGATTAGAAAAACTTATATTTTTGAAATCAAAATTATCGAATTAGAACCAATTCCGTAGAAAAACTTGCCCAAAATTCCAATAGTATCTACCCAGAAACACGAATTAATATTGATAATGAGGATCCAAAATGCTAAATTACAATCAATTTTATTGAAAACCGTACCAAAGTTTGTTCATCATATGGGAAGTACCCTAAAAAGTGGACCAATATTTATAATTTACTCAGCCCAAATGCCCTAAAATACCGAAGTTTGAGAGTTGCCGCTATATGGGTGCTACCCGGATAGATATGGCTAAATATTATAGACAAGATTAATATTATAGAGGAACTTCGGTTAATGTGGACTACCATTTTACTTTTTATACCCTTCACTACTCTGTGGTACAGGGTATTATGTCATTGTGCATATGTTTGTAACTGGCAACATGAAATGAGAAGGACACATGGTTTATTATATTATGCATTCTGTCCGTCCGTAAACAAAGTACAGGTCACATTTATGATCCGAAATGGATGAAATTAGACACAGCTCATTTATTTGGCCCAAGGATGAACCCTATTGAAATAGGAAAAATCGGTTTAGATTTAGATTAGCTCCCATATATATTTTCGTCCGATTTTAAGTAAATGGTGCACCAAAAATCCAATGTTACTCCGATTGACACAAAATTGTGCAAAACGTAATATTAGTGCAGGGTGCACCTTATGTCATGTGTTTGTATGTGGTTTGCTGTTAGGGTTCCGATTATATTCGATCGATCGTTCGCTATGACTATTCTTTGCAAAAAAAGTCCACTCTCATAGAGTAAACCAGTAAGGAAAGTAGTAAAGTCGGACGGGGCCGACTATATGATACCCTTCACCCTATGGGTATATTAAACAGGACTATTATCATGAAATTGTATGAAATAACATATGTGATATTTATCTAAATGTGAAACGACCTAGATCTATCCATAAACATGTCATTCGTTTGTTACAATGGAACAAAAGTATGTAAATCGACATCAAACAAATGTCAATAATTCATCCGTTGAGCTAGGTCTGTACTTCTAGAAAACCCAACTATGTTATTCTATGCTCAATTTTGTACGTTGTGCAAAATTTGATGTCAATCTAACAAATATGAAGAGTTTGATGCACAATTTACTTATATATGGATACTATATCTAAATATGAACCGATTTCAACGAAACTTGCCACAGGTTAGGTTATACTAATTTCAGTACGTTTTGTTCCTATCAGCCATATATTGGTTCCTTGGTGCGTCAATTACTTAAAATCAATCTATAATATAAAGAGCTATATCTAAATCTCAACCGATTTTCACTAAACTTGGCACACATTATTCTGGATTAAATTCAAAACGCTATGCAACATAAGAACTTGGTACATTATTTAGATTAAATCGGACGAAAATATATATCTAGATCTGAATCGATTTTCACGAAACTCAGCACACATCATTCCAGCATCAATTCAGAACGCCATGCCAAAATTAGTGCCAATCGAAGGATACATGTGGTGCACCATTTACATTAAATCGGACGAAAATATATATGGGAGCTACATCTAAATCTGGACCGATTTTCACGAAACATACCAGACATCATTCTAGGCTCAATTCAGTACATTATGTCAATTTTCGTGCAAATCGAAAAATATATAGGGACTTTGTTGCACCATTTACATGAAATCGGACGAAACTATATGTGGGAGCTATATCTAAATTTGGACCGATTTTCACGAAACTTGGCAGACATCACTCTATGCTCAATTCAGTACGTTATGCCAAATTTCGTGAAAATCGAAAGATATGTAGGGACTTTGGTGCACCATTTACCTAAAATCGGACGAAACTATATATGGGAGCTATATCTAAATCTGGGCCGATTTTCACGAAACTTGGAAGACATCACTCTATGCTCAATTCAGTACATTATGCCAAATTTCGTGCAAATCGAAAGATATATAGGGATTTTGGTGCACTATTTACATGAAATCGGACGAAACTATATATGGGAGCTATATCTAAATCTGGACCGATTTTCACGAAATTTTGCAGACATCACTCTAGGCCCAATTCAGTACGTTATACCAAATTTCGTGCAAATCGAAAGATATATAGGGACTTTGGTGCACAATTTACATGAAATCGGACGAAACTATATGATTTTTCCCAATTTCAATAGGGTTCGTCCTTGGGCCAAACAAATGAGCTGTGCCAAATTTCATCCAACTCGGATCATAAATGCGACCTGTACTTTGCTCACAAAAATACATGGAAAGACAGACGGACGGACGGACATGCTTAAATCGACTTAAAAAGTGATTCTATGCATATTCTCTCGTTTCCTTTTGCCTGTTACAAACATATGCACAAAGACATAATACCCTGTACCACAGTGTGGTGAAGGGTATAAAAAGTACTAAACCGTAAGCGAAACGCACAACATACAAAAATGAGCTTAGAGTGGCGTTATCCGACGCTTACATAAACTCTGTGGATAGCCCAATACTGTTTTTGGGTAGCTTTGAATTAAATAAACACTCGACGACAGTCAGCGGGTTCAAAGGGAGGGACTCGGAGGAAATTACCGAGTTTCAATGATCTTTTGGACCGACGAGTCGAAGTGTTTTTGCACTCCTATATGTAGTATATGGTATGTGTGTATGTGGTTTGCTGTTAGGGTTCCGATTATATTCGATCGATTTTCTTGATGACTTTCTTTGCAAAAAAGTCCACTCTCATAGATTAAAAAAGTACTAAACCGTAAGCGTGAAGTTGTATACCCTTAGTCGTATGGCAAATAAGAGTATATATACTTTGCTACCACAAAAATGAGCTTCATCGATATTTGGATGCCTAGGTTCGTTGAACAAAAATTGTTTCATACAATTTGGAGTGTATATCTCCCGTCTATCTGCCTGCCTGACTGGTACTCTCGAAGGCAAACGGACCACAGTTTCTGATACCTCCTCCACAAAATGGTCAACATTTTGAACTAATTTTAAAACAAAGTTTGCACAACCTAATATTTTAACCAATGTTTGAAGATGGGATCAATTGGACCACCCCTTCTGGTACCTTTCCCACATAGTCTAAACATTTTGAAAAATTTCGTCTCAGTCTGACAAATTTTGCGAGTTTGAACCAAAATCTGAACCGATTTCTCTGCATAGGATAATCTGTATTTATTTCCTTTCATTTTTTGCAAAATTTTTTCTCAATCTCTCTCCAATTACAATAGGGCCAAATTTCATCCAATTCGGATTTTACATGCGACCTGTACTTTGTTTGCAATTTAACATGGACGGACATGCATAAATCGACTCAGAAAGTGATTCTATGCATATTCTCAAGAGGAACTATGGGTCTATCTCGATTACTTTAGCCTGTTACAAACATATGCATAAAGGCATATGTGGTAAAGGGTATAAATAGTTTTATCTTTTCAGTGGAATATTACTCGTATATCGTTCCTTTTATTTTTCAAACGTATCCCATATCCACTGTTGATGTTCTTACAAATCTATGTATATACAAATGTGTAATGCATACTTTTAGATGAAATGTCTTCAATGATAATGTAATCACCTGTATACAATTTGAAGGGTATCACCTTACCGACCTATATCAATTACCAAATTTCCCAACACAAAGCGAAATAGATTTTGAGAATTTCTCACCCAACATCCATGGTCATACAAAATAACGACACACACACTCTCGCACACACATTAAAACCCCCAAAAAATTTGAACAAAAATATACAAGAAAGACAAATAAGTTTTGAGTCTTTGCCAACATAAACATATAAGTTTTGAAGTTTTTTGTTGCTGTTTCCTTTGAGCCGTAGATTATGAAGTGATTTTTTTATTATGAACAACATAGGCGACATAAAAACGCTACGACAGAGAGAAGGCACATAAGAATGAAATCATAAGATTTCATAATGAATCATAAGAATGCGGTGCACGCATAGGGACATGCCCTGGTCATTCTATTGTTTTGGTTTTGTAAGGAGGAATAAGGATGAGACCCATGGGGAGAGAATGGGTATAATCAACACTGTACATCATATTTTTTGGTTATTATGATAGCCGGTCACTGGAGTTCACGTTCAATGACTTCAACAGAAGTTGTAATGAAGTCGTTGAATTAGAATTAGGATAAGCTCAACAAAAAAGTGTAATCAATCACTAACAGTAAAATATCCCTTTGGAATACTTCTGAATTTAAAATTCAAATTTTTATCCGAAATGGACTTTTATTTTACGTTAATATCCATTAGGACAATCATATTTAAATTTGATATTAATAGTTATTGAATATATTCTATAAAGGACAGAGAAGAAATCAATTAGTCGGGTATCACCATTGACGGATTCAGTTCTCTCCGTCATCACAGTTGAATATATACTTATGAACTATGTCGTATCACTAGTATTCGCTGACCAAACTGGCACCGCATAGACCTTAACACAGTTTTCTTGTCAGCAAAAAGCAAGAGATTTGAAAAAAAAACACAACCTAAAGGCTTGCGCTGTCAAATTAAGCATGCTGCCGAATGTGACCCCGATAATTTTGGGTTTATTAGTGATCAGATTGTATTCCCTCGACCGGCACATTGACATGAATTTTCGTGGTTGAACATTTCTTGTCGAATATTTTTATTTTTTTTCCAAGGATGAAGGCAACTAAATCGACGAAATAGGTGTCAAAACAGTAACATACGTCATACTGATCTCTTTGACATACGGAAAATGTAGGAGCTCCCCGCTTTGGAAATCATTGGATATGTCAAGCCTTGCCAACAATATTAGCACGGCTGGCGACAAAAGTGAGATTGGAAGTACGATTCACATTTTTGGATCCTTGCCTGGTTTTAGAAGCGGGAGCACACAACCCTGGGCATGGCATCGGGAACGACGTGGGTTGCCAACAGATAGTCGACCTGCGGTTCCTCCACCTAACTAGCATTACCATAGATATTGTGACTGGGCCAGATGATTTAGGTTAGGGTCAAACCTGCAACATCACCTATTATAAACTATGGTACTACCTCCTCCGCGGAAACTTTCGGGAGGTTCGACAAACAATAACTATCGAATCGAATATCGGATCATACACCGATGTGGTGTGATTGAACTATAATCTTTTTTTCCAGAGTTCGAAAACGAACCCTGCCCACAGTTTACCTGTTCCAATGTTGAAAAACTTCTGATGTATTCACTATTATTATTTCGCCACTAGTCTGCTTACCTCCAACGTGAGTTTCCTGACCCTGGTCTTAGAACAATGGAGCTCATCACGTTAATTTTTTCCAACTGTATCTACCGGGGAATTAAGTCTTCGTGTATTCGAACAGCTACCCATACATCTCTGAAGCGATGTCTGGTGATCTTTCTGAAAAGTGGTCTGAAGCAGGTCTACTGATTGACACAATTACGGGGTGGCCGTCTGATCTAAAAGAAATGATAAACTGTAATTTAAAGTTATTTATCAAACATGGTTACACGATGGTTATTTCGGTGTGACTTCTTCATCAATAAATCGGCCATATCTTCAAGAGTTCTTAAGATTTTTTTGTAGGGACATTCTTGAAATAGGATAGATTCGCATTAAATAAAAGTGAACCCCCCCCATTCTCAATTTTATTTTTTCAAGATTTTCAATGGGCTGGTAAATCCAATTTTAGGTTTTTTTGCACATATATAATTGAAGATTTAACAAGGTTAAATTTTTTTCAAGCCGAGTTTTTTGAAACAGTGAATCCGATTCAAATAATGTTGATTGTAACTTGGAGTTTGGCAAGTCTCAATTTTAGTCCTCTATCATCGATTTATAAAATAACTGGTTTGCCAATCTGTTGGAAAAAATTTCAAAATTTTTCATTATAGAAAATGTGCAAAGTGTCCCAGGCGACTAATTGTTTTAACCTAACTTCTTATTTCTATTTTCAAGCAATGCATTACTGATTTTCATTCACTCTGGCCTCTTGTGTTTCAGAACCAGTCGTTGTTATTCTGTTTTTATAACTCTCTGATGTAAAGTGATAGCCGAAGAATCCAAAAGCGGCATACCCACATTCCGACACTATAATGATTTACATTACAATATGCTGGTGTGGTTTACAAAATTAACGCATATAAAAACAGTGATAATATCTTGGTGTTGGTGTTATTAGAACATATTGTGATATATTAAGTACATTAGGGTGGGAAGGACTGATAATTATCGCTAATCTATATATGTATATAAAAATGAATTGCTTTCCTTTATCTCGCTAAAACTCGGGAACGGCTGAGCGGATTTATCTGATCTTAGTCTTGAAGTGTTCGTGGAGGTCTAGGGGAGGTTTAAAAGGTGAGAAATAATCGAAAATAGCAAAATTTTTTGCAGCCTATTTGCATTTCCACGAATTTAGTATCGAGCTATTTTTATAGCACCTCGTCGTAGTTGTTATTTTGAGATATTTTGGGCGAAAATTGGTAGCGTATCATTCCCTTAAGCCTACATTTGTCAATTATTGAAAATTTTCAAAATATTTTTGTTTTTTTTTTCAATTGAATGACATTGTATTGAAACATTTTTTGGGAGAATACAAAAAATAATTGAGAGGTATATCATTGCAAGTACACGCGATCATTGTACGTATACGTTTTCCATAGAATGCACGTACATTTTGGGACTAATGCAAGGATGGAAACTCAAAAGAGATTCTGAATCGTGTTCGTGTCCATTCAGGGTATTCGGATTCTAAGATCCATGTCCTAGATTAAATTGTTTGAAAATAATAATAATAATGGGAACAAGCTTTTCCTTAAAGTAGCTGAAATGTTGATATGCCACGGGAAATATCAAACCACGTGTTTATATGCCTAAAACAGAACTTCACGCATATATCCGATACCAAACATGTGTATCATGGATAATATTGCCAAATTTTAGTAGGATTCATGCTACCAAATAAAACAATTACAGCTGATTAGGTTGAAAAACGTGCCCAAATCCCCAAAGGATCATATAATGTGAAGTGACATTATTTATACTCAATGATCATCCCAAATATAAAATTACAGTAAAATACCGAATATTAGGGGGTTACCCGGATACTTGGGCCAATATTGATAATTTTAAGTAGAGAGAATAAATAGTGAACTAATATTGAACATTTTCAATGCCACACCATTTCAATGTGCAAATTTCAGAGCACTTTCTCAAATCGTGTAGGGTAGAAAAAACTAACTTAATATAGGGTTATCGTTATGTGAATTATACATCAACAATATTGCTATACAAGACATCGTTTGCCGGAACCGCTAGTTAATTATAATTACAAACAGCTACTTCGAAAAAGGAATTAAAATCTAACATATTTCTAAAATTTTATAAAAACTATTAAAGTTTTGATTCAAAAGGCCAATAATATGACGATTGGACATATCTAGCATCTTTAGTTGACCCTGGAGCAAACATAACAATATCGGTATACCCATTATATGAAATATTACAAAAATATTAAAAAAGAAAAAGAAATCCATTGCTTTTTTATGAACTATAAGACTGTATTTAACTTGCTTCGCAATGTCCGATTTGGGACAAATATGCACCGATTTGTTGTATGGTTTTTTGACATTTTAAAGGCATTTCTCGATTTTATCGACATTTTCGACGACAGGCCTATCTTTAACGTCAAAAATTCCTGAACGGAACCTACGAAACCAAAATTGCACAAAATTGACCGCTTTTACGGCTTGCATTTTCGCCTTTGTCAAAAAAAAAAAAAAAAAAAAAACTGAATCTATTTGAACAAAACTTAATGCAGGTCACTCTAGGCTCAATTTTGTACGCTGTGTAAAAATTGAGCATCAATCGGAAACACTTTTGGTATTGGTGTCCCATTTACATCAAATGGGAAATAAAATATTTTGGAGCTATATCTAAATAAATTGTAACAAAACATCTCATTAAATTTAATTAATTAATTTAATTTCTTCTCAATTGGAAAATATTGATTCTTTGTTGTACTATAGTGAGATTGGACGAGTCTATATACGTGAGCTATATTTAAATCTGAACCGATTATCATCAACTTTAGTAGGATCTGTCCTTGGGCCAAGTAAATAAGCTGTGGAAAATTAGATTGTATTCAGATTAGAAAATCGATCGACACTTTGCTTACGACGACTTTAAATACGCTCAAAAATGTAATTATGAGTCCATCCCCTTTTGCAAAGACAAAATACCCTCGGAAGTGATTTTTCATACTCTTCACCACACTGTGGTATAGGGTATTATGTGAATGTGTTTGTAACAGGCAAAAATAATAGAGATAAACCAACGGTGATTTTAGAGAATATCCAAAGAATCACTTTCTCAGTCTATTTATTCATGTCCGTCCGTCTGTCCGTCTGTCTGTCCATGTTATATTGTAAACAAAGTACAGGTAGCATGTATGATCCGAATGATATGAAATTTGGCACAGCTCACTTATTTGGCCCCAGGATGAACCTATTGGAGAAATTCGGATTTAATTAGATATATAAAATTTGACATAACGTGTGGAATTCAGTCTACGATAAAGTGTGTTAATTTTCATTGAAATCGAATCATATATAGAAATAGCTCCTATATATATTTTCGTTCGATTGTATGTAAATGGAGCACTTAACTCCCAAGATTTATTCAATTGAGGTGAAATTATGTATATCGTCTTGATATACATAATTCGATTGAGGCAACATTTTGGACAGTGTAATGAATTAAGAACAGATTGCCGAATGTTAAAATTTAGATATAGCACCCATATATATATTTTCCGATTTTATGTGAATGGTGTCCGAATGATTGTCTGATTGTGACGAAATGTTGCCTATTGTATTGAATTGCGTCTAGAATAACGTTTCATACACAGTTTTGCTCGATTGTATTTAAATGGTACACATTAGACCCCATATTTGCACTATTGAGATGAAATATGGCATAGATTTCACAATGAAATCAGTAAGGAAAGTTCAAAAGTCGGACGAAGCCGAATATATGATACACTTCGCCACTTTGGGTACATACAAGAGATGTTAATATCTACAATATCCTGTAGATAGAACAGACACAAAGTCTTTGGAGGACCATTGAGATGGAATAAATGTGCTATCTAGACAGATATTTGAACCAATTGAAAAATCCCATACACATACCATTCTAAAATCAATGAAAAATTGCATGTCAAACGGGCAGACTTGGATTGGTGTACCATTTGTACGAAATCGAGTAAAAGTATATAGGAGATATATATAAAAAACGTGGACCTAATTGAGCAAACGTTGTATGCATCATTTGTTTTTCAATTAATTACCCTCTATATTCAATTAATTACCCTCTGCCAAATTTCGTGTAAATGGAACAAACATAGGCCCTTCTATGCATCATTTACATAAAATCGAACGAAAATATATATTTCAACAAACCTTATAACACATCATCTTCTCCTCAATTGCATTCGCTATGCAAAATTTTGCTCAATCGGGCAAATATTGGGAGTTTGGTGCATTATTCACAAAAAATCGGACGAAGCTATATATGGGAGCTATATCTAAATCTGAACCGACTTTAACAAAACTTTGCATACATCAGTCTGGACCTAATTCCGTACTCATTCACATAAAATCGGACGAAACTATACATGGGAGCTATATCTAAATCTGAATCGATTTTCAAGAAATTTTACACACATCATTCTAGACTCAAGTCAGTACGCTATGCCAAATTTCGTGCAAATGGAAAGATATATAGGGACTTTGGTGCACCACTTCTATTAAATCATAATACCCTGTACCACAGTGTGGTGAAGGGTATAAAAACCGTGTAATAATTTTGAAAACTTTTTCATTCGCCAGAATACAATGCCAAGTTACAATTTAATGTCCACCTTATGCTGAATTGTAAATTTGTTATAACTAGATTTTGTATACCCTCCACCATAGTATGGAGGATATTATATTTGTGACCGGTTGTAATCACTCTAGCCTCTAAACGTATTTAGATAGTTTTTAGCATGGAAGATCTGCTTGATCGGTTCACGTTTAGACATATAACGATACCCACCAATTTTCATTATTTTGAGGTTTTGAACGCGCTTTTCAACCGAATTCGCTAAAATTTGACACAATGGGTTCAAATTTCTCCACTTAAAATTATAAATATAGGTCCACATTTTCCGGTAGCCTCCACATAAACGTACCCACCAATTTTAAGTATTTTTAGGCGTTTTAGTGCGTTTTCTGGCCGAATTCGCTGTAATTTGGAACCTTGCTATCTTATTGGACACTAAATCCCTTTACTAAAAATTATAAATATAGGTCATTATAGCCTCCATATAACGGTACCTCCTATTTTACCGTATTTTGGGGTTTTGAGTGTGTTTTTTATAAACATGTTCCACTCTATCATGCGTTATCAATATCGGACCACAGTTTGAGATTTTAGGAAAATCCCCATTAAACATTTGTGTGCATTATGGTTTACAACACTAAAGATAAGGAATTTTCTTCCTAATAGTCTTAAACTCCAGCTCCTTCATTATATTTGGTTCATATAGGGTCAGCATTTTTTCTAATTTATCATTCCAGAAATTAGTCATTACGTAAAACAGTACGTTGGTGATGAAAAATGGGGGTATCGCTCTATGGGGGTTCCAACTCCAAAAAGTGGCTGAATATGGATAATTTTTGCTTGGAAATTTTTCTACCCAATGAGAATCCAAAATATCAAATAAGATCCAATTCGATTGTAAGATGAGCTTAAACTTTCTAAATAACAAAATTTGGGTGGTAACATTATATAAAAAAGAGCAATATGGACAATTTTAGTTGATGTTTTCGAAGATTTTTTTACCTAGATAACCTAAAATACCAATTTACAGCTGATTAGGGTGAAAATGTGCCCCAAAGCTTCAAAATACCGAATATATCTTTATTTGGTTCATTTTGTCGCTATAAATTTGTCAGCTCGGTCCATCCCATGAAACCACATTTAAAAATATAGTAGTTATTGCGGTTGATGTATTTGAAATTTGCCGCAGGATTATTTACACTATGGGAATTTCGAAAAAGAGAAACCCCACATTGAGAGCACACACACACACAAATACACAACACACATTATTCGAATTATTATTATGCAAGTGCTTTCTATAGAGAAACAATAAACTATTGTTGTTTTATGTGATTTTATGTGTAAACAACACGCACATGTTTTGTTTGTGTGCATGACTCTTACAAGTGTGTGAATGGGTGTGCGTGTGTGTCTGTGAGTGTTTTCAGTTTATCGTTTAACAATATCATATTACTAACACCAACCAACTTGCCAGCCAGCCATCCAAACAACAACACCAACACCAAAATAACAAAGCACACAACTGCGATGGTTTATTATCCTGGGACAGGATAACACTCACTCACACACACAAACAAACAAAACACTTCCACACTCATGCATAGACATGTACTTGTAATAATAAAATTATAAATCTCCTACTTCCAGTCTTTTGCCTTGGCGACTCCAGAGACTTGAATAGAAGACGACAACGAACAAAAAACGCAGCAAAAAAACTTGGAACATTTAAAAGAATGTTAATGGTACTGCCTGTGCCCGCCGGGGGTCAAGTGTACTTATACTATGAGAATATGAATGTGCTCCAAATGCCAATATGAGTGCGTGTATTTTGGACTTTAAATAACTAGGAAATACATATATAATAAAAACTATTTATATAGAACCCAAAAAGAAAAAAAAAATACGGAACAAAAACAAGTCTCAACCGGGCAACTCTTGAAGTCTGAACAACAAATCACAAGTTTTCAACGTGTTCATTGTCAGTGTCTGTACATTTAGTATTAATAGTGCAGCAGTAGCTGTAGTAGCAGCAGCAAGACATCAACACCAATAGGCCTTGAAAAGGCCAAGTCGGGCCAACACCAGCTAGCCAGTCTCTGTGAGTTAAACAGCCAGTCGGCCAGCCTTCCAGTCATTTTTGCAATACCATTTACCCTGGCCAACATTGGGAGACACATTTTGGCAATATGTCACATTTTCAAAGGCGACGACGACAGTTTGGCGAACCTTGTGATTGTCTAAAGCCGCTGATACGAATTTTTGGTATAATGGCAGCTTTTGGTGAGTATGGAAATGTTCGCTTTAAATTATGAAAATATTTTAAGATTTTAGTCCAGTTCAAATGAGGCAAATGAATTTAAAGGAATCTTTGTTGAAAATAATTCAATTATTTTGTTAAGCCTTAGGTACATAAGACACCTGCTCACCACCCTGTGGTACAGGATATTATGTCTTTGTGTATTTGTTTGTAAAACAACAAAAGAAAATGAAGTAGACTCATGTTTATTTTTTAGAATATTTAGAATCACTTTTTGAGTCGATTTATGCATGACCATCCATGTAAACTCGTTATTTGGCCCAAGGACGAACCTTATTGATTGGAGAAAATCGCTTTAGATTGTGATATAGTTATACAGGTTTGTCAGATTCTACAATAGTTCACCCAAATCACAATGTTTGTCCGATTAAAACATAGATTTGCACAGCTTCTGAATTAAGTACAAATTGCAGTATGCGAAAATTTGAAATCGGTTCAGATTTAGATATAGGTCCAATACATCCAATATGTGTTAGTCCGATTTAATGAAATGGTGCATGAAAGACCCGTGTATCAACCATGCTACGTCTGTTGGAATAAAAAAACTTAGGAACATATATTGTATATACCCAGCTCCCATATATATTTTCGTCCGATTTAAGGTAAATGGTGTATCGAAGCCCCGCTATATCTTTCGATTTGCACGAAATTTGGCATAGCGCACTCAATTAAGTGCAGAATGATACGTGCTGAATTTCGTGGAAATCGGTTCAGATTTAGATATAGTTTTCGATTTGCACGAAATTTTGCATAGGAGACTAAATTGGGCCCAGAATGATGTGTGTCAAGTTTCGGGAAAATCGGGTCAGATTGAGATATAGCTCCCATATATATATATATATATATTCGTCCGATTAAAGGTAAATGGGACATCAAAGTCCCTATATTTGCACAAAATTTGGCATAGAGAATGTTGTGTGCTAAGTTTCATGAAAATAGGTTCAGATATAGATATAGCTCCCGTATATATTTTCGTCCGATTTTATGTAAATGATGCACCAAAGTTCCTATATATTTGTCGATTTGCACGAAATTTTGCATAGTGTACTGAATTGAGTCTAGAATTGCGTATGTTAAGTTTCGTAAAAATCGGTTCAGATTTAGATATTGTTCCCATACATATTTTCGTCCGATTTTATTTTAATGGAGCTCCAAAGTCCCTATTTAGATATAGCTTAGCTTCCATATATAATTTCGACCTATTCATGTTTATTGTACACCAAATAATAAATGGGTACCTGATTGATATTACATTTTAAACAGTGAAGCATACCAAACAGCGTGTGTAAATTTTGTTTTAAATCTTACTTACTTACTTAGCTGGCTTGTTACAGAACGGCCGAGCTTAAAAGAGATTTTCAAGCGCGTCAGTCTTGTGCGCACATACACCAATTTGGAAGACCACGTTCCAAGATGTTGTTTTCTACTTGGTCTTTCCATCTAATTCGTGGCCTTTCCCTTCTACGGGAACCATCAGTAGGCTCGTTTTTATATGCCATTTGAGCTGGGGCATTCTCACGCATCCGCACAACATGGCCTAGCACCGTAGTCGCTGAAGCTCAATACGACTGACTATGTCGATGTCCGCGTATAAATTGTAGAGCTCGTTGTTTATTCGACGCCGATATTCACCGTCGACGCAGATCGGCTCTTAGATCTTTCGGAGAATTTTTCTTTCAAATACCCCAAGAGCTGCCTCATCTGCTTGCGCAAGTACCCATGCTTCTGATCCATAGAATAGCACGGGTAGTATCAGCGTCTTGTAAAGTGTGAGTTTGGTCTGGTGGGAGGTGGCCTTGCTTTTAAGTTGTTTGCTCAGACCATAGTAGCATCCGAATTTCAAAACTGATGTCATTCATTTTATTAATGGCGGTACCAAGGTATATAAGGTCTTTAACTAACCTACCTGTATTTCTCAATTCCACAGTTGGTCCGAGTCTACTGGACGTCTTGCGCGTTGATACCATCAGCGTGGTCTTTGCGTCTCTTATGACCTTTTCCAGTAGGATGTTAAAAATATCATACGACAAACTGTCACGGTGACAGGCGGGAATGTCAAACGCAGACATGGCTTTAAACACCTCTGAACGGATAGGGCTGTCAAATGGGCTTTATAGTCGACAAATAGGTGGTATGTGTCGATATGTTTTTCGTGGGTCTTTTTCAGGATTTGGCGCAGAGTGAAAATCTGGTCAATGATGGATTTGCCAGGTCTGAAGCCGCATTGGTATGGTCCAATGATGCCATTGGCCATTGGCTTCAATCGTTCACACAGCACACTGGATAGCACTTTATATGCGATGGGAAGGAAAATTATTCCTCCATAGTTGGCATCGTCTTGTCTCCTTTTTGCACACGGGACTCATGAGGCTGAGGTCCCAATCATTGCATTGCATTCATCTAGCCAAATTATACCAATCAGCTGGAGCATTCTTCTTACCAGCATCTGATCACCAGTCTTGAATAGATCGGCTGGTAACCCATCGACACCTGCGGTTTTATTATTCTTCAGCCGATTGATTGCCATTCTGACCTCATCTTGGCTAGGTGCTATACACTCTATACCGTCATCTCTTATTGGTTCTGGGGCATCCTCTTCACCGCCACTCACCGCCACTATTTGATATCCGAAGCTTTTCAAAATGCTCCTTCCAGATCCTCAACATGCTGTCTGTATCTGTCACCAGGTTTTCTTCTCCATCTCTACAGGAGGATGTGCCTGCACTAAAGCCTTCGGTTTGGTGTTTTACACGTTGGTAAAATTCCCGGACTTCATTCTGACTCCTGCACATCTCGATTTGGGCACGCTCTTGTTTTTCTTGTTCTCTCTTCTTTTTTCCCGAAAATTCTTTCTCACACTACGTGTTGCTACTGTCTGCAGGGTTGCCCTATACCCTGCGTTTTTCACGTAAGCCTGTAAAGCCAATCAGAGCCGTCGCTTGGTATCTATCATCTCCTACGTAACCCAGACAGGCGGACAAGCATAAATCGACTCAGAAAGTGATTCTATGCATTTTCTCAAAAGGAACCATGTGTCTAACTCGTTTCCATTGCCTGTTACAAACATAGATTTAGCACTTTTTAAGTTTAGCACCAAAAAAGTGACCTAGCACTTTTTTTAATATCGATTTCACTGTGACGCATTTTCCCTATGTTTTATGCGAAAAGTATTATTGCCAGTGGTAAAAATATGTCATAGCATCTGTAAAATACTTATAAAGCTCGGTCGGATCAAACTTTATAGTGTGGTGTATATTCAAAAACTCCTAACAAACATATGCACAAAGGCATAATACCCAGTACTACAGTGTGGTGGGGGTATAAAAACTGCGGTAGAACACACCGAAAACTAAACCGGACATTTGTATGGGGGCTATTTTAAGACATTAACCTTTATTGGCTAATTTCTAGGAAAGTATCCGATATGCCACATTATAGTCAAATTGTTTAAAAACTAAAAAAATTTGAAAAATAAAAATTATTGTGTTTGATTTATTTAAAATTTTTTTATTTCGCCTCCGAAAATCGTGTAAGCGACCACGGAAGTACCCATATATAGATATCAGCATTTAAGTTTTCTTTATACAAAATTACAGTCATATGGATGGGGAAAATTAGACTAAAACTTTCAAAATACCGAAAATCGATTGGTACCGTTATATGGGTGCTATACCTAAATGTGAACCGATAAGTGACACCCCATGAGAAACTGAAAAAATAAGAACCTATCAGTTTGAATAACGCGCCCAAAAGCTATAAAGTATCAAAGGGGGATGCCGCTCTATGGGGGTTCGCAGGAAATTTGGAACTATTATGCTAATTTTTGGTAGAGGTATTTTTTACGGAATAAGAATTTAAAATATCAAATTTAAGCCAATTTTGTATGGGGCTACCTTTGTAGGAAAATTCTCTACACAGTGAGAACCCAAATTACGGCTTATTAGGATGAAAAACATGTACAAACACCCCAAAATACCGAATAATAGGGGGTAATTTTTGGTAGGGAGACTTTCCACTTAATGAGATCCAAATACAGTCAATTTGATCTAAACACGTGCCCTCATTCCTCCTTAGGGTGGAGGGTATATTCTTCCCAATGTTTCTTCAATGAAAAAACTATTCGTTGCAAAACGACACTTCGGAACTTAACATGACCTTCTAATCCTTTAGGAGAAGATTTTGTAACACTATTCGAAAATTGCCATTTAATATTCTTTGACAAGTACTTCAAAACTTATAAAAGATCATTTTGAAGGGACATCTTATTATTATGTGTGAAACACATTAAGTTATTTACATCCTCCACGATCTTATCCCAATGAATTAGTTTGGTATTAGTTTCACATTGGATTACGCCGATTTTTCAAATTAATTTAACTTAACTACTTACTGACCTCGCATAAAAGCATCGGCTTAAGAAGGCTCCTCTAACTAATTACATTAGGAAAATAATAACAGAGGCGTACATATATGTTGGAATAATAACCAGCACAACATCAACAGAATAACCACAACAACAACAAGAACAAACAAGGCTACTAACTTAAATATGCACAAAAGACCAAGTGTTGATAATGGAAATTGTTATTATACAACTTTATTTTTTGTTTGTTTGGACAACAAAAACAAGGAAAGAAAATACCCATTGAGGAAGAAGAACAAAAATCAAACTAACATCTATGTAGGAGTGCGAAACCTACACCAAGCAAAAGGTTAAATTTCATTTTGTTTGTTTTTGTTGTTTTTCTTCGTCATCTTCGGAGACACAAAACGTGTCAACAAAATTCTTTGCCAAAAACTTTTTTCCGCACTCCGCTGTTTTGGGACAACACAAAGCATAGACGACAGTTCAATATCCTCATTCCTGTTTTATAGACGTTAATTTTGTCGAACAAAGCGAACGACTGGGAAAGAATAGAGTGAGAGAGACAGGATATAAAAACAAATGCAAGGATGTTGGTAGAACCAACACTTACTGTCCTTTCTTTATTCGAAAATTTTACTTTGTTTTTGTGTGCGGAATAATTTGTTTGTTTGCAGAATATTTCCTTGTCGTGATTTTTTTGTTGTTGTCATCGAAGCAGCTTTGTGCCAATAGTCGTAGTCGCGGCATTGTTGTTATGAAAATGCGTTTTCCTCAGTTTTGTTTTTGGCGGTCTATTACAATCTCAAATCAAAATGAAATTTACACATTTACAAGACCCGATACGCATTTTGGCGAACAATTGCATGTTGTAAAAATATGTGTGTGTGTGTCAATGAAGAACTGTTGTACACTGTGAAATTGAAGAAGAGGTCGTGATCCACAACTTTTTGAGGAAGGCCAAGTGGACGTCTGAAGACCATCAGCTCTTCCATAAAAAACATCAACTGGACTTCAAAAAATTCGACAAAGAAAGCCTACAAGTCCACTGAGAACAAGGAAGACCTTCCGAAAGCACATTTCTATGGAGAAGACCTTCTGACCATCTTTGGTCCTATATGAATAAGTCCTTCTGGGCTCTTATGAAGGTGAAATTCTACTCTTCTATGAAGTAGACCCCCGGTCTACTTATGGACTTCCACAAGGAAGACCTTCCGAAAGCACATTTCTATGGAGAAGACCTTTTGGCCTTCTTTGGATGAGACCTCCGGTTTTCTTTCGAGGAGACCTCTGGTCCTATATGAAGAAGTGCTTCTGGGCTCTTATGAAGCCGAAATGCTGCTCTTTTATGAAATAGACCCCTGGTCCCTGAAGAAGTCCCTCTGGGCTCTATGAAGTAGACCCCGACCTTCTATGAAGAATACCTTCTGGTCTTCAACGAAATAGACCTTCTGGTCTTCCACGAAGTAGACCTTTTGCTCTTCCACGAAGTAAAACTTCTGGTATGCTATGAAGAAGACCTCATGGTCTTCATATAAGACGAAAAAAATAATTTTTGGTCTTTTATGAAGATGACCTTCTGGTCTTCTATGAAGAAGGCCTCTGGTATTCTATAAAGAAGACCTCCTGGTCTTCAATGAAGAAAAGCTACTAGTCTTCTACAAAGAAATCCTCCTGGTCTTCTATGAAGAAGAACTATTGGTTGTTCATAAGGAAGGGCTTCTAGTCTTCTATGAAGTGGAGACGTTCTGGTTTTCACCGAAGGCGATCTGGTCTTCTATGAAGAAGGCTTTCTGATCTTTTACGACGACACATTTCTGGTCTTCCATGAAGAAAACTTCAGATCCTCCATGGAGAAGAGGACAAACCCTTAAAGAAGATGACCTTATGATCTTCCAGGGCAAAGATCACATATTCAGCAATTCTAGACCTTCTAGACCTTCTGGCTCTTTTATGAAGGCCAGACCTTATGGCTCTTTTATGAAGACCAGACCTTCTGGCTCTTTTAGAAAGACCAGACATTATGGCTCTTTTATGAAGACCAGACATTTTGGCTCTTTTATGAAGACCAAATCTTCTGGCTCTTCTATGAAGACCAGGTCTTCTGGCTCTTCTATGAAGACCAGGTCTTCTGGCTCTTCTATGAAGACCAGGTCTTCTGCTCTTCTATGAAGACCAGACCTTCTGCTCCTCTATGAAGACCAGACCTTCTGCTCCTCTATGAAGACCAGACCTTCTGGCTATCTATGAAGATGAGACCTCCTGGCTCTTCTGTGAACACCAGTCCTCTTGGCTCTTCTATAAAGACCAGACCTTCTGGCTCTTCTATGAACACCAGACCTTCTGCACAGGTATGAAGACTTGATCTTCTGCTCAGCTATGAAGAACATACCTTCTGGTTCTTTATGAAGATCAGACCTCCTGGTTTCTGTATGAAGACCAGACCTTCTTCTCTTCTATGAAGTCCAGATCTTCTTCTCTTCTATGAAGACCAGACCTTCTTCTCTTCTATAAAGTGGTCTTCTATGAAGACCAGACCTTCTGCTCTTCTATGAAGTGAAGGAATGCCTCTGTTCTTTTTTAAAGAAAGACCGTCAGCTCTTCTATAAACAGGACCTTCAGGTCTTATTCAGGACCTTCATGAATAAGACCTTCTGATATTCTGGTGAAGACCTAATCTCCTGCTCGTCTACAAAGACCAGGCCGTCTGGCTCTTCTATGAAAACCAGACCAGACCTGACTGCTCTTTTATGAAGAAGACAAGATGCTCTGATCTTCTTGAAGACCAGACCTTTTGTTTTTCAATGAAGACTAAACTTTCCGAACTTCTATGAAGGCTAGATTTCCTGCTCTTCTACGCTCTTAAATGAAAAATCTTATAGAATATCTTTATTTTGGTTCCTACAGGAAATCAGAGAAAAAATTACCAGGATAACAATTTACTGCATTCAAAATGTTTCCTTCCTTAACATCCCAAATTGTAGTCAGCCAAAGACTTCTCCAAAAATATTTTTTGCACTTCACACAGTTTTCAATGGCTGAATTGGTATAGCCAGAGGTAGAGGCCGAAGAAAAGCGTTTAGTTGACAATAAATTTTCAACAATATCTGGCGCCATTGTTATTGCAAAAACATATTGATGTCGGTGCTATTGTACATCTTCACATAGAGACATACATATAAACCTCTCTGTATATGAATATGAATGGCTGCCACAATATAGTGTGTATTGGTATTGGTGTACATGTGTTGCTGCTGATGCTCCTGCTACTATTACTGCTTTGCGTCTATTATCCGGTCCTTTCAATACTCCGCCTGGCAGATGCCTTTTCGTGTTAGTTGGCTTCTTTCGTGATTTGGTAATCCTTTATGCATAATACCATTTGATTGGATTTCCATCCTGATCATATCTCGACAAAAAGGCATTAACGACAACATATTTTCTTGTTCGGTAACATATCCACGTGTGTGTGTGTACACACACACACTTATGTGAACATTGATATTTGGGTAGATATGTGTATTGACAGTAAGTGTATTTTTTGGAGTTTGCTATTAAAGAAAATTGTGTGTAAATGTAATATTTTTCAATGGAAAACTACTACTATTTTGGTTTGTAATAAAAAAATCGATGGATATCTTGTTTTCATTTTGAGCGGGAAATTATGTTGAAATTATTTGTTGACAAGAAGTATGAAAAGTTGTAAACATTTGGGAAAGTTTTAAGTTTATGTAATTGAAGTAAATTTACTAATACCATGTTCCATGTGGATGTTCCATTTAAAAATTGCGATATTTTAAGGATTTTGGACACGTTATAAATTTGTAGAAGTTTTTGATCGCATTACATGTAATTTAGTATGTTGGATTCTAATTGGTTACCAAATCCTCGCACCAAAAATATGAATATTGGTCTAATTTTTTGGTTAGCCTCCATATAACTGGGGCACGTTTTTCAACCGAAATGGTTGCAATTTGGTATTTTGTATTCCCATTTAATACGAAACATCTCTGCTGTAAATTATCAACATCGGTCTACTTTTTGGGAAGTCCCATATAGCAATACTCACCAAATATGTAGATCTTGAGGATTTTGGACAAGTTTTTCAATCGAATTGACTGTAAATTGGTATGTTGTTAATGCATCCGCAGTTCTCTGATTTTCTGATCTGGCGAATTTGAAATTTGACAACTAAGCTTTACTGTAATTAAGAGGTGATGGAATCTACCAGACTGTTCATAGGGGGTTAGTCTGCTTTATGGCACTCGACGAGCTACCCTTGTATTTTCTCATGATTTTTAAAAATCACTAAAATAATATGGAAGGCAATTTAAAGCAACTGAAGTCCCGATTACAAAAAAAAAAAATATTCTTTTTAAATAAGTCCATACTTTCTGAGTTGTGGGTCTCTAAATTCCGCGGGACCCATTTACAATTCTGAAAGACAATATGGGTGTTTGTGGGTAGCCGGCCTTCAGTCGGAGATTTTAGTTTTCTCCTATGGACAGATGACAATACACGACCGAATCTGCTTCAATTTCAAAGGTGATTGTGTAATCAGGACCGATATTGTCGTAGTAAATTTTAAAATATATGAGAAAATACAAAGGTCCAAACGGAAGATTAGAGACACACATCGTCGGAAATACCGATTTCCGTAAGAAAAAATGTATACAGTTGTAATCTGGACCTCAAGAACTACATATGGCAAAATTTTCCAAACAATCCGCAAGGGGGCCCTAAACTAGACTTAAGCCCACAATTCATATTGAAATGATTTCAACCCCATATTACCATTTTGCTCTCCAATTTAAAGAGATAACGGGAACTACCCTTAACTTGGAAGTTGCACACTAGGCTGTTACCATAAGAATGAGTCACTAAATACAACTCAAACGTTGCAGGCATACCGCATGTGTGCGGTAAGCTCAAATTCCCATACTATTCCATTTCCTGCACGAATGAAACGCATATGTTTTCCATCTGTACAATACAGACCTCAGTTATGGACCAATGTCAATTGCATTTATAATGATCTAATCGCTAGAGATGCACAATTATGGCTCCATGATCATGAAATTTTGCACGAGAAAGGGGATATGCCCAAAGAATATGTATGACCGTTTTGAAGATGATCGGCCAATTTTAATGGACCAATATTTCGTGTGAATAATTATGAAAGATTTCATGGATAATACTAAAATATGTAATGGGCTCCACATATCCATTACCACACAAAAGTGTGTAATGGTAGAAAGAAAGCTAAAGTTTAGTGGTAGTTGTGCAGGTATCATATGGTCCGCTCCGCTCGCCTCTCATTGGTTAGATTTGTGTTAGAGCAGATTATAGACACTGCTCTTCAGTAAATTTAGTTCAACATGTTCACAACCAGTTAGGAATGGACCAAATCGAACAGGACACTAGGCTACAGAGTATTATGCATTTGTGAATGTGTATGCAGCTTACAGAAGGAAGCCAGGCAGGCAGTCGTCTGAGTAGTTTCGTTCCGGGACGAACTAGTTTAAATTAACTATGTCGCACAAGGAACGATATGTAGTTAATTTCTTCAATATTTGGATTTCTCGTTCCTTTTGGTCCAAATATTCATCTAAATATTTCGCTTCATTGATTGAATTAACTGACCTATACCAATGGACGAAAAGTCATAGATACTTGTGTGGATACACTTAGAATCACTCTATAATTCGATTTAGTAGTGGGTGTTCGTTCATCTTCCATGTATTTTTTTAAACAAAGCACAAAGGAAGAGCCATATGAAAATTGATTAAAATTGGTCCGGATTTAGATATAGCTACCATCAGTGTTGCCAAAACTTTGTTGAGGAAAAATGCTAGATTTTGTTGGGAAAAATGCTAGAAAGTCCTAAAAATTTTAAAAAAAGTGCTAAAAATTTATAGAACAAAAATTGTTATTATTTAATAATGTAATATTTATGAAAGACCCCATTGTCGATTTAGCCATGTCCGTCCGATTGAGGTCGCAATATTTAAGGCACAGCTTTGCACATACATTGCTACTACTTGTATGAGATTTGATATTCCAAATGGAATATTTCGGTCCTTTTGAGTACGCCACATGCCCCAATATTTGATTTTTAAGCTTTTGGACAAAATTTTCAACCTAAATTGCTGTAATTTTGTATCTTGGGTTCTCCCTGGATCGCAATTACAACAGCATTGGTTTTATTTGATAGTTTAATTTCTCGTTGAGTAAAAAATCTCCTTACCAAAAATTATTAATATTGGTCCATATTTAGGGGTGGCGCACAGAGAGCGGTGCTCCCCATTATTCCACATTTTGTGGACGTCGGGCACGCAACCGAATTGACTAACATTTTATATTTTTGTTTTAATGGGGTTTGAAATATTAATATTAATAATGGTTAGGGTAAATAACTGTAAGTTCACATTGCGTACCGTTCCATTTGCGTACTTTTAAGGGTTTATAATCTCTTTCCCAACAACAACTTTAATTTAAACCAGTGAGCGGAGCAGAAAGTCGGACGTGGTCAACTATACGATACCCTACACAACTACCAACGAACTGTAACATTCTGCGGATTTTTTTTCCGAGCCTGGGCAATATATCGAGATAGTTTCACCCTCTTGCCCGATGAGAGGGAACTGCACCTCTTCCTTACACTTATTTTCCGAATATTATTAATATTCAGTAAGTCTTTTTAATTACTTGTCCATACTCCCTTCACCGTGGGTTGTGTTGTGATGTTCGGCTTATAATTGTGGCCTATAGATCGACTCGTAAAAACACCAAAAAAAAAAAAGGTTTTGGTCCACTTCATCCCAAAATTGTTATCTCATCATCACCGGAATTTACAGGCGTTGTCCTCGGTCATAACTAGAACATCATGGAACATTTCAATGCGATCAGCGCTATATTTCCGCACTCCAGTGTGGTAATGGTATACTAAATAATATCTGAATACGTAAGCAAGTGTAAATATTTACGTGTAACTCCCACACCGAGTACATACGACAATATAATTGGTATCAATTTAAAAGCCAACTACTCCTCTTGGATATACTATCAATTTTTCCGGTCTATGTCCTTCAGGAGCAAACACATACGCTATAGAATACAAATTTTGTAATTTTTCACACAAAAGTCAGGGTCCATTTGACCCTCTAAATATTGACCGATCTTTATTAAAACAGGCATGCTTATTCTTTGGCCCAATCCCCTTCTCCATGTAGAATTTCGCGATGTTTGGGCCATAATTGCGACCTCTGGAGAGATCAGAAAAACGGACAAAAATTAAGTATTTGGTCCATTTCATCCCATAAATATTAACCGATCTTTCCCAAAAACAATAGGGGTCTTCATTGGGTAGAGGCCATCCTACATGCAAAATTTCATGAAGATTGGTCCATAACTGTGGCCTGTATCGTGTTTACAAATTATAATGGACAGACGGGCGGACACACATGTCTAAGTCGACTCAGCTAGTCGAGATATGACGATCGGTATGCTTGAAGGTGGGTCTAGGACCAATATTTCGCGACGTTACAAACTCTTGGGGCTGCACAAAGCTTTAATACCCGGACAACATAGTTGTTTAAGGTATAAAAATAGGTGTTTGCCGGAATTTTTCTATTTTGGTTCTTATTCTGGCATAATATCAATATAAAGGAGCATGCTCGCCTTTTCGGTACTCTAAAGTGGTTATAACTTGGCATTCGGGGTTCCCAGTGAATAAAAAACTTATTTTCAGAAAGTTCCAACATAATTCGTGTCCATAATTTTTACATCGCTCTCATTTTTCATTTTCCCAAATGAAAATGTCACAGTCACTACATGAAGTACCCGACCATTTTTTAAGAAATTTGGAATGCACGGCACATGCTAGATACCATTGGAAAATCGAATTCACCGCGAGAAAAATAAAGAAAATTCAATACGTCAATATTAAATGGAGAAACGGGAAAATATTTTGGATTGAAACCAAAATTGTAAAAGATTCCTAAAATATAAAAAAATGCTATAAAAAGTGCTAGGTGATAGACCACTTTTTTTGGTGCTAAAAGAGTTTAAAAAGTGCAAAATCTAGCACTAAAAGTTCTAAATTGGCAATACTGGCTACCATATATATTATTCTCCGATTTCATTTAAATGATGTATCATTAGGTCTACAATTGTCTGAACAAATTGAAACTCAGCACAGGCCATCGTATTTAGTACGAAACCATGTGTGTCAAACCATACTGAAAATGGTACGGATCGTTTATATGCGCGCTATGTCACAAACAAGGACCTATTTTAAACATTGACTGGAAATATGATTTGTACCTATAAAGAATCTGGAAAGTAAAAGTGGATGGTGAATTTGTCCGGCACCTTGAACCCACCTCAAAGTGGGTGAGAACTTTAGAACTATGACAAAACATGAACCTATATTGAAAATGTTTTTACTCACCAGGAATACGAAATGCGTTTAGGGCCATCAAATATTCAAAATGAATCGATATGTCCTTATTGTAATTCAAAATAACCTCGGAATAGTAACACCATATGTGCAAAATTTCAAAGTCGAGGAAACTCTTGAACAATGTTTGCATATCAATCTATATAGCCTATTTTTACCCATTTGGGATCCACAAACGCCAGATTTATATTCTTTTGGAGCACGATAAGGTTATATTACCTTCATATTCATGTTTTCCCATTGAGAGGACATAATTACGAATTAAACTGTTTTGATTGTGAGGTCAATAACATGTTTCTCGGGACAGTTAATTTAATACGAGCACTATTTTATATTTTCATTTCATATTTACTACTAGATTTTATATCTAAATCAGTTCTAGTCCATGGAAACATATGCCCTTACACTTTATTGACTTTAGTTTATATCATATCTGATTTACATCTAGCTACGAACCCTGTAATTAATACAATTTTATTGACTCATCAGCTTTTAATTAAGAGAAGTCTTTTTATATTTAATACGTTCGACCAATCATTAATTCGTTCCATCTACTCAAAATTTAGTTTCATTTATAAATCGAACAACTTAATTAATCTGTAATGCCACAACACAAATAAATACACACACGCACACACAAACTCACACTCACACAGCCACACAAACAGATAGTAAACCAATATCATAAATATTGTAATCCTTGTTATAAATGTATTGTCTCGTCAACAACTGCCATTAAATCGAAGAATATCTGAAGTAAGGGAAACATGTTTTTGATTTAATTTCAGTTATTTGCGGCGTTGGAGTCGATGTCTATGTTCATGGCTATCAGGCGGGACTATTGATATTGTAAGTATATAAAAACTTTAGTCTTTGTCTTTGTTATTTATCCATCGATTTAGCGGTAAGTAATTGAGAAAGTGGTATAAGTAAAGAATAAGAAGGATGTACAAATAAAGTAAGTGTTGAAAGTTTTATATACAAATGGGTAATTGATTGTGGGAGTGGATATAAATAGTTTGTACAGAGAATTGCTGGGCGGAGATTTAATTTTCGAAATATTCCGATTTTTCCATATTTTATATGGTGAAGCTCTAAATACCATCAAAATACCAATATTCGAGAAACTTTCATTAATACATAAAATCTATTATTTGAATACAAAATGTTCATCTAGATTGAATAATTTCTATCAGTGGTCCTCTTATATTGGAAAATTCAACCCATAAGACTGCGGCAAGGAGTATCTAAATAAATGTCCACAATATTCTGTTCCCACAATGTTGAAATCATGATAGGGATCGCAATATTTAAGATACAGCTTTGTAATTTTGCATATGTGCTACTACTGCTTCTAGGATGTTTGGGCAATGCCAAAACGTAGACCGATATACACCAACGGCCTACGTTTTGACATTGCCCCCATATAACAGTACATTCACATTTTTGCAATTTGGAATATTTTAGTCGAATTCTCACCTAAAAGGCTTAAAATTATTACTTTATGGTTGCTTGTGGATTTCAGCCACTGCGGAAAATGTATTGAAGGGATTTCCCTTCTGTCGTATAAGTTGTGACCTGTGTAGGTCATATTTTTTATACCCTTCACCACACTGTGGTACAGGGTATTATGTCTTTGTGCATATGTTTGTAACAGGCAAAAATAATCGAGATAGAGCCATGGTTCCTTTTGAGAATATACATAGAATCACTTTCAAAATCGATTTATGCATGTCCGTCCGTCTGTCTGTCCATGTTAAATTGTAAATCTGTTCGTCCGATTTAAGGTAAATGGGGCACCAAAGTCCCTCTATATCTTCCGATTTGCATGAAATTTGGCATAGAGTACTGAATTAGGTGCAGAACGATGTGTGCCAAGTTTCGAGAAAATCGATTCAGATTTAGATATAGCTCCCATATATAGGATCGTCCGATTTAAGGTAAATGGGGCACAAAAGTCCCTATATATCATTCAATTTGCACGAAATTTGGCATAGAGTACTGAATTAGGTGCAGAACGATGTGTGCCAAGTTTCGAGAAAATCGATTCAGATTTAGATATAGCTCCCATATATAAGATCGTCCGATTTAAGGTAAATGGTGCACCAAAGCCCCTATATATTATTCGATGTGCACGAAATTTGGCATAGAGTACTGAATTAGGGCCAGAATGATGTGTGCCAAGTTTCGAGAAAATCGGTTCAGATTTAGATATATAGTTTCGTCCGATTTATGGTAAATGGTGCACCATAGTCCCTATATATCATTTGCACGAAATTTGTCATAGCGTACTGAATTAAGGCTAGAATGATGTGTGTTAAGTTTCGTGAAAATCGGTTCAGATTGAGATATAGCTCCCATATATAGTTTCGTCCGATTTAAGGTAAATGGTGCACCAAAGTCCCTATATATCATTCGATTTGCACGAAATTTGGCATAGAGTACTGAATTAGGTCCAGAATGATGTGTGCTAAGTTTCCTGAAAATCGCTTCAGATTTAGATATAGCTCCCATATATAGTTTTTTTTCGATTCTATGTAAATGGTGCACCAAAGTTCCTATATACCTTTCGATTTGCATAAAATTTAGCATAGCGTACTGAATTAAGTCTAGAATGATGTGTGCTAAGTTTCGGAAAAATCGGTTCTGGTTTCGATATAGCTCCCACGTATACATATATATTCGTCCGATTTTAAATGGTGCACCAACCTTCTAATATTTGTCCGATTAACACGATTTTTTGCACAACGTTTTGTTGAAATTGATGTAGATGCTGTCATAGCTTCCATATGTATTTCGAATGGATGTCTGAATAGAATTAAAATTTTAACAGTGCGGCGACCGAATAGCGTGTATAGGTTTTGCTATAAGTCGTTTTTCATAAATTTGTCCCATGGTACGAAGTCGACTTTAAATCTGCCCGAATGAAATTAAATTTATCATAGGTTGCAGAAAGACTTGCGTATGTTCCTTGGAGGGGATACATATGTACAA
The DNA here is from genome assembly GCF_032173495.1 of Musca vetustissima. Classification (NCBI taxonomy): domain Eukaryota; kingdom Metazoa; phylum Arthropoda; class Insecta; order Diptera; family Muscidae; genus Musca; species Musca vetustissima. Next base: position 103,613 of record NW_026882603.1, read on the forward strand.
GTGGTGAAAGGTATCATATAGTCGGCCCAGTCCGACTTTACTGCTTTCCTTACTGGTTTTAATATTCCTCCGATCAAAGAACTGTAATAGGTCAGCTGTGTCCATGTTCTTCGATATTAAATTTCAACGACATCAAATTGGAAAATGAACACGATAACACTCGAAATGTATGATTTGATCCAAATATTGCATATAATTTTCAAAACTAAAATCAGTTTCCATCTTGTACTTCTACTCAACATTATAAATATTTTGAACGAATATAAAAATTTATAATATTATTAGAACGAAGTGTCCGATTTGATCCAAGCTTAATAATTTTATCATACATACATTATGTTCGAGGATTACATCTATCGGTCTCCTGACGGGACCGTTCATCACTTTGGGTACATAATATGTACAGGTAGATAGAACAAACGTAACATCTTTAGAGGACCATTGAAATAGAATCGGGCAAAATTAAATGTGTGATCTACAAAGATATTCGAACTAATATAAACCTACCCATACACCTGACATTCTGAAATCTATGAAAAATTACATGTCAATCGGGCAGACTTGGATTATCTGGTGAACTATTTGTATGTAAATCTGGACCTAATCGAGCAAACGTGGCACACACAATTTGGTATGCTACAGCACAGGCTCCTTGGTGCATCATTTACATAAAATCACCAAAATATTACCATATATATTTTCATCAGATTTTATGATATTTTTAAATCTAGACCTATTTTTATACTTTTATACACATCACTCTAAACTCAATTTAATACCCTCTGTCAAATTTCGTGTAAATCGAACAACGTAGGCTCTTCGGTGCACCATTTACATAAAATCGGACGAAAATTTATATCAGACATATATTTAAATCTGAACCGATTTCAACAAACCTTAATATACATGATTTATTTCTCAATTGCATTCGCTATGTAAAATTTCGCCTCAATCGGACAAATCTTAACCGATTTCAACAAAACATCGCATACGTCTATCTGAACTAACTCTGTACACTAATTACTTAAAATCGGACGAAGGTATATGTGGGAGCTATATTTAAATCTGAACCGATTTCAACAAAACTTCAAAGACATCAAACTGGACTTAATTCAGTACACTGCGCAAAATTTTGTCACTGTCGGAGAAATATTGGGAGTTTCTTCTTTTTTTATTGGATAAAAGAAAAGTCCTTATTTTTGATGGCGGGCATGATAACTCCTCACTGGAACATCGGAATACGAAAATTAAAACGGCGTCAGAAAGGTTGGCTTGGCTCAAAAATCAACAAAAAAAATGCAACCCTTTAAAAAAATATAGTTAAAAAATAAGGAAGATCTTGACCGATTGGATTTATCCTTGACCGATTGGATTTATCCTCAAAAAGAAACATCCCAAATTTTGGAATCGATAGGATCATTAGTTTTTGGGTTATCGTGCCCGCCATTTGCAAAAACGCTTTTTGGAGAAAAATGCGTTTAAAATCGAGATAGCTGCCATGAAGAAAGAGTTCAACAAATTTGAATATGTAGATGGTTCTCCGAAACGGAAGAAGACTACTTCGGCTGTTGATCACGGTGATAATTTAATTACTTTAAATTCACCAGTTGTTTTATCGCAACGCAATAATAGCAAGAGTGCTCCTTCCGAAAACCATCTTGCGCCGCAGGCGCTATATTCACCTATACCACCCAGTGGCTTAACCACTGCTGACTCAAATGAACAAAACGGTCCAAGTATTTAGACTGAGACCTTATCTTCTGAAGCCAAATTGACTGATTCTTCTTCTTTATGTATACCTGCTATAGAAGTTATTCCATCTGTAAATCCGGTAACTTTATCAAATCATCCTGTCTCTGTGGACAATAGTGAACTTATCGTAGTTGCTCCTAGAAAAACTCTATTTATCTCTAGGCTACATTCTAATACATCGGTAGATAACATCCGAAATTATATTAAATCTAAAATACATGGCCTTCATGAAAAGGATTTTAAAATTTTTAAGTTTAAGTAATCAACTCCACGTGACATTTCCTCATTTAAACTTATTATTCCTCAAAAAATATTTAATGTTTTAGTCAACGAATCGTTTTGGCCTGATGGGATTTTGGTAAAAGAGTTTAAATTTAGGGAAAGATCCAACATCGCAAAACCATTGGTTATTTCCGATAAAGTATCCGGTTCAAAAAACTAAGTAATTCCTTACAAATAATTTATCAAAACGTAAGAGGCCTCAATACAAAACTAAAATATATTTACCTTAAATCTTTCGATTGCGATTATAAAATTGTTGTCTTCTCTGAAACATGGCTTAAACCTGAGATTGGTGATACTGAAATTTTTTCAAATGTATATCAAGTTTATAGGCATGATAGACTTAATAAAATCGGCGGTGGAGTGCTGATAGCTGTACATAATTCTATTGCCTCTGAGTGCATTTCAATAAATAATTTAGATATTGAATTTGTTTGTGTTCGATTAAATTATTTAGGTTAATCTTTTATCTTAACCTGTTCATATATAGCACCTAACTCTGAAACCGGCGTTTACCTTAGACATGCTGAATTAATTAAGCAATCTTAGACTTAGTATTTTCATCAACGATAAATGTATCTATATGTAGATGTTCCCCGTTTTCTGAACCTGAAGATAAGTATCACCCAACTCTTAATGTGAGTCTGGAATTCCAGCATAAATTAACTAATGTTGATCATGTTAAACAAAAAAGCTTAAACTAAATTTTAAGAAAGCCAACTTTGATATTTTGCATTCCATTTTATCCAACACAAATTGGGATTTTAAGGGTGATATGGACTCACGCATTTCTTCTTTCTACATAACTTTAAATGGAGCGTTATCATTATCCATTGACTTCTATCCTTATAGTGAACCATCGTGGTCATCTTCTTATCTGAAAAGTAGATTACAAACTAATCCAAAAGATTTTTTTTTAAATTCGTTAATACTAAACGTAATGTTCGGTCATTTCCCAGCTATATAAAATTTGGTAGTATGGGATCATCTAATAACTCTGATATTGCAAATATGTTTGCCAGGATGATGCCCTGAAATCACTAAAAACCTCTAATTCTGCTGGTCCAGATGGTGTCCCATCATGTATATTAAAGTCTTGTGCATATGAATTGTACTTACCACTAACAGATTTATTTAACTATTCCTTATCTCTTGGTTATTTTCCTCTTCACTTGGAGATCTAGCTATACATAAAACTGGTAGTCGGTGCACTATTGAAAATTATAGGGGCATCGCCAAATTGAGTGCGATTCCAAAGTTATTTGAACTTTTGGTTTCTCCAAGAATTTCCCACTTTGTCTCATCTATAGTATCTCCTTTCCAACATGGCTTTTTAAGAGGGAGGTCTACAGTGACTAACTTAATGGAGCTTATGTGTCACGCTCACAATGGGTTTATCAATAAACTACAAACTGATATAATATATACAGATTTCAGTAAAGCGTTCGATACTGTTGTACACATTTTATTAATTTATAAGCTTGCTATTATGGGTTTCCCGACAATCCTTCTTAACTGGATTTCCTCTTATTTACAAGATCGTACTCAAAAAGTACATTTCAATTCACTTCTCTCAGATGACATCAGTGTTTCATCTGGCGTCCCTCAGGGTAGCCACCCAGTTTCTTTTATTTGCTCTTAGGGGTCTACCTTGGAATCCACTTCAAGCACTTCCACCGTACGTTAACCGTCTGAAACTGATTGATCTTCCAACTCTTGAAAGAAGGCGATTAATGCTTAGAGCAATATTTATAACAAAATTGTTACGCGGACAAATTGACTCAAACTTTTTAACCGGTGAAATAAAATTTAATACTCCCTCCCGTAGAACACGTAATTATTTACCTCTTAACTTATCCCTAGTTAGACATAATTATGAACTAACTAATCCACTTCGCGCTTTATGTGAAATTTATAATAATTTATATAACAGAGTATCATTTTCTGACCCCATTCATGTAATAACAAATTCTATTATTCGTCTATAATTGAAGTATAGTTGCCAGACAATTGTGTATGTAATATTTCTGTTTGTATGTTTTGTCAAAACTATTGTGTTTTTGTTTATGTTTAACAACTAATATAAGACTGGCTGATGTTTATTCTGTAGCCAGTAATTTTCCTTCACTACTAACCCTCCATAGTCCGGACTATGGGGTGTACGTTCTCTCCACGTTATGGGGAGGTGGCCCCCTCGGTCGGCAGGGGCGGGAGTGAGTGGCGTGGGAACGTTCGAAAAAAAAAGTTTGAGAAGTCCTCTTATCGTCATTTGATGCTAGCACAATAAATCGGCTATATCTTCAAGTGTTGTTGAGATTTTCACTTGAAATTTCATAGGGACATTCTTGAATTAATGTAGATTCGATTTAAATCAAAATACAAAATTAAATTTTTTGAAACCGAGAATGGGGGTTCCCTTAAAATCGGATGAATATATATATATATATATATATATGGGAGCAATATCTAAATCTGAACCGATTTTCACGAATCTCAATAGGGTTCGTCTTGATCTGTTAGCAGAATAATTTGCGTCTCCTTGTATTTGTGATCTGATTGTCGTGGAAGTTGCCCAGTATACTATAAATTTTTGCGGTCTTCTCTGTTGTAAAGTCTGTGAACCTCTTCCCCTTTATTCCGAATAGACCCTGTTATCCAGTGTTTTTCGGACACAGATTGCCTTTCTCGAAGAGCACAAAATTCTTCGATAAACTTTAGATTAATTATTTTCGCTAAATACTGAGGGCATTGACAGGAATGTGTCTATGTTCTCAGTATTTAGGTTGTCATAGTTATGTAGCACTAACCTCTCTTTGATCACTCTCCCGAATTGCATTCCGAACAAATTGGTATTCACATAATCTAGAAAGGCCTGGAAACATTTTTTAGTATTAGTACTACCCCAATCAGTACTGTTTATTTTGCTTTTATCGTCGCTGAAGCTACGCTGTTTGTGGTGGTATCATCGTTTAAACAATTCCATTGCTTCGATATAGTTGAGTACGATGTTAACAACTCTGGGGGAAGAGAAAGTATACATGTGACATATTATAAGGTTCTCGGTCGATTTAGTAATTTCTAGGGTTTAATCCAAAGACCTTGTTATAACCTCTGCCTTATGCCTAATGAGGGTATATACACTTTTATACGGCAAAAGTATGTCTCATCGAATTATTGGTTTTAGCCTGCATGTTTCTTTGGACCAAATCCGTTTCAGACAATTTGAGGTCAATTTACAAATGTCCGTCCGTCTGGTCAGCTGTTGCGCACTGGTTTAACCAATTTCATTCAAATTTTACACATCATAATATTGCTTCCGAACTTCGTTCCAGTTCGAAGATGGTGAATAAAGGCCAACTCCTTCTTGTACCTACCCCACAAAATGGTCAAAATTTTGCGGAAGATTAATTTTATAATATCATGCGAACGGACTATACGATTTGAAGCAAACTTTACACAACATATATTATCCTTACCAAGCCTAGATTAACTCCAAAGATGGGACCCATTGGTTCACTCCTCACAAAAGTTAGAAATTTTACTAAAAATTTGTTTTATAGTATCATGCGTGCGAAATATCCGATTTGAACCAACTTTGTACAAGTTATTATCTGTAACAAGTATAAATCACGTCCGAAGATAAGATCCATTAATCCACTACTTCTGGTACCTGCCCCATAGACGTCAAAATTTTCAATATTATTTATTCTTGAACCGAACTTTGAACAACCTATTATCTTCATCAAATCTATCTTTACCTAGCCTAAATCAAGTCCGAAGGAGGAACTTGTAAATTTAATCCGAAACCTCGTTGATAAAAAATATATCTCTTATTAAGAGCGCATAAAAAACCTGTGTGTAATTTCGAAGTCTCCGCAAACCATAAGCTGAGGGTATACATCTTTCGGCGACACAGACTGAGACTTTTTGACTTGTTCTTAAAAGTAAATAGTTTCTGGATTAGTCAGATGTGTATATTACCTATATTTTATATTTCTATCAGAGCCACTGTTGTGGTGTCACTCCGATGGAGGTTTATTTGGATGATCTCAATCAATCTCCTCCGCTGTTTTTTTGTGGCTTCCTTCTATTCGATCCTTGCCTTTCCAATTAGGCGTTAGTACGCCTTACCACCAGGCCATTGATGACTTGTCCAAGACTGCCAAAAAGAAGAAAAATTTTATTTGTTCTCATCCCTGTGAGGTATCAGGTTTTACTCAAGATCGTAACTTAGCTACTATCGGATGACCGATGGCATTTCATACGTATTGCTTATTGAACTTATAAAAACAATGGCACAAATTACAGCTAGATAAAGTAAATTACTTTATACATATCAAGATTTTCAGCTGGATTTTCATCTAAAACAAACTTATACCACTTTTCAAATTAAGCAAAAATTATTTAATTAATAACCATGACATTTTATTTGTCAATTACAGACGATTGTGGTTTTTAATCGTCTACATCTTTAATTTACTTGATTTTATATTTAATACCATTTACATTCCCTTTACACCATATTGAGTCCCTCTCAATCGTTTCTTTTCTTTCTATATTTGCAGAATTTCATCAATAATTATTTTATTCTTTGAAATCAAATGGGTCATAACTCTTTTTCTTCAATTAATATTTGGCAAGTAAGCATAAAATGACTACAACAACAACAGTAGCAACAACAACTACAACTACATAAACAACAATTTCATAGTTGTCGTCGTTGTTCTTGTTGTTGTAATATCTATTTAACCTCCTGTCTTTGTGAACTTTTAACACAAAAACAAATTACAAACTAATATACCTTTTATCCTTTCTACAATTCCAATCCGGCCACCCCACCCACACCCTCGCCATTTAGCGATAACTACTCCAAGTGTTTGCGTTGCTGGGAGTTTAGCAAATACTTTGGCAGTTGGCGTCTATCCCTGCCGTACCTAACAATTGGCCTGACTCTTATGCTGTGGCCCCACAATTTATGGTTAAGCTATGTTGCCGGTGGTCTACTGATGTTCGTGGCAGTGCTGCGTCTGTGTCTAGTCTTCCGGTTCAGTCATGCGAGGTCGAAGGATGAGGGTCTATTGCCGCATTGTGATTTCGAAAAGTACGTACAAATAAATGTTCGCAGACGATTTACGCGAATCCGTGTAATAAATCTATTTAAAGTTGTTTACATTTTTTAATTCGAAGTTTTACATTTGTTTCGTTTTCCAGAGTTGACAGTGGCCCGGATATCGCTGAGGAGGGATTTGTTGAAATTGTACCCAGTCTGGATGAAGATGAGGCCTTGGATGATGTTTGTTAATATTTGGTGAAAATTTAAGAAAAAAAAACAAAATTATTTTTTGTTATAATGATTTGTAGTTGTATAAAATAGTGTATTAAGAGTAAATTGTACTTATATACATACATATAAAGACACATACATACATACAACAATACACATACATACATAAATATATATGAAATATTGTAGTTATATACAAAAGAAAATGCAGAAAAAAAAACAAAATTAAAACGTGAGAGAGCTTTTATATGTTAAAATAATATATTCTGAGGTTATCTAGTGATTGGAACATTTTGGGAAGCCTATTTGGAAAGGTAAGTACTAGGAATATGAAGATTCGGAAGTAAGTATCTATTGAATTCTTGATAATTGCATTGCCAATGTATTCATCTCGCTGCTTGATGTATTCATCGTTGGAAACCCCCAAAAAATAGGATGTTTGGTATTGTTAAAGGTGTATATCGGTTGACGTTTTGGTATAGCCCCCATATCACCGTAGCCCCAATATTGGGTATGTTGGGCACATTTTTCAACCGAAATTTTACATTGAAATTTTCGAAATGTTCTCATTGGGTAGCGAATCTGCCTCAACTATGAATATTGATCAAATTTTTATTGTAGCCTCTATAGAACGGTACTCTACATATAATGGCAAACCCCACTACTCAGTATGTTGAGCACTTTTTTTTACCGCTACACGTTATTTTCGGCATGCTCAATGAACCAATTCCAGTCTTAACGACAATGAATTATTGTATCGTGAATCTATGGGAGTACAGAAGATACTCCTAGGATGTTTTGTATTACAATTGAATATATCGGTCCACGTTTTGGTATTGCCTCAATATTTTAAAGGTTTTAGCCGAATTTGCAGAACTTTTTCCATATAGGTTCACGTTTTGGCCATTTCAGGAATTTTAATGGTCCTATGCATGTCGATTATAGATTCATGGAGTGTGAAAAAAATATTTTTATACCCATCACCACACTGTGGTACATGGTAGTATGTCTTTGACCATAGTTTGTAACAGGCATAAGGAAACGACATAGACACATGGTTCCATTGGAGAATATGCATAGGATGGCTTTCTGAGTCGATTTATGCATGTCGCATTTATGATCCGAATAGTATGACATTTGACACAGCTCATTTATTTGGCCCAAGGACCCAAACCCTATTGAAATTGGGAAAAAATATTTTCGTCCGATTTTTAGTAAATTTTGTACGAAAGGCCCAAAGTTATGCCGATTGCCGCAAACGCCCAACGTTCTGATGTTATTATTACCTAACTTGTGGAAAGTTTCTTTGAAATCGGTTCTGATTAGATATAGCTAACGTATATAGTGTTCTGTAAATATTGCAGCAAAGACCCAAAATTAGGCCGATTGCCTCAAAATTTTGCACAACGTACTGATGTTAGTATAGGCTAAAGTGTCAAGTTTTTTTTTAAATCGGTTCAGATTTAAATATAGCACCCATATATATTTTCATCCGATTTTAAGAGAATGATGCAACAAAGACCTAAATATGGTCGATTGGTACACAATTTTGAACACCTTTCTGAATTTAGTGTTGTCTAACGTGTGTCAAGTTTTGTTGGAATCGGTTCAGATTTGTATATAGCTCCCATATAGAGTTTCCGCCGATTTTAAGTAAATGGTGTACCAAATACCCAGATACCCAGATTAATGGTGTACCAAATACCCAGATAAATTGAGACTAGAATGTTGTTTTTGAAATCGGTTGAGATTGATAAATAGCATATGATGCATCAAAGAACCAAAATATGGCTTATCGGCTCAACACATTGGTACTGAAGCTATTATAAACTAAGCTGTGGTTAATTTTTTTTTTTAAATCGGGGTGGGGAAAAAGAAATACATTTTTTTCGATTAAACAATTTCAGACTTATGCTTGAAGTAAAAAAATTTTTGGTGTTCGTCGAAAATGTCGATAAAATCGGAGAAATGATTGAAGTTGACGGGCATGTTAGCAGTCGAAACATCGCCCAGGAGCTAAAAATCTAATTTAACTGTTACTCAAGAATGGATTTCTTTTCCCCAACCTAATATATATATATATTCCTCCGATTTTAAGTTAATGGTGCACCAAATACCCTAAATATGACAGATTGGCACAACATTTTGCAGAAAGTACAAAAATTAGTAAAACCCAGCCTGTGGCCACATTTGGACCGACTTCATGTTATTGTGTACCAAATAATCATCGGGTGTTAGATTGAGATTTTGTACCGTGTGCTGTGCTGCAGCATAGCGAATATCGTGTGTCAAGTTTGCTTAAAATAGATTTACATAATTTTGTCCCATTGCACACAAACAGGTCTAAATAGATTGTGCAAAGTTTGGTTAAAATCTGACATTCTATCCTTATATTGGTCTATAAATATTGAAAATTTTGTGGGGTAGGTACCAGAAGGAGTAGACTGGATCTAGGCTTGGTAATGAAATGTAGTTTGTACAAAGTTTGGTTCAAATCAATTTTAACCATTTTGTGGTAGTGGACCGATATTTTTTATCTTCGAACTTGAACTAAGTTTGGAAGAAATACTACGACGTGTCATGTTTGGATGAAATCGGTTTCTCCCCTCGAGAGTTAGCCGGCCAGATAGACGGATCGGACATTTGTAAATCGACTCCAAATTGTCTGAAATGGATTTGGTCCAAAGAAACACGGGAATGGCACATTTCTGTCGTATCAAAGTGTATATACATACCCTCCCTCATTAGCTTTAAGGCTTTGGGTATAAAAATAAAACTAAATTATATAGCATACTCTTAGGCAGTTATACTATAATTGGAAGATCGACAAAAATGTGTTACAAAGTTATCATAGATGTATTCATTTTCGATGTTATACGATATATATTCCTTATCGGCATAATATTGTATGTCCGTTAATGATTTCAGATAGATTGCCAACATTTTGCAAAGAATGACCTTTTGTATACAGAAAGGTCAAGTTCGAAGGTCAATACGTGACGAAAATATGTATGGGAGCTATATATGAATCAAAACTGATTTCAATAGGGTTCTTCCTTGGGCAAAATAAGTTACTTGGGCCAAATTTCATCTAAATTGGACCATAATGCGTCCTGTACTTTGTTCACAGGAATACATAGGCCGACGGACGGGCAGACGGACATGCCTAAATCATCTCAATGCTATGCATACTCTCAAAAAGAACCATGTGTCTATCACGTTACCTTTTGTCCGTTACAAACATATGCACAAAGACGCAATTCCCTGCACCACAGTGTGGTGAAGGGTTATACCCTTCACCATCTTAGTTCTGTTCCTGAACCAAAAGTAATCTACTAATTTTACAAGATTTGTAACTTTTTACTCGAAACCCGTTCCTGAACCCACAAAACTGGTAAAACATTAAACCAAATTTAAGAGAACAGAAAACAAAATGTCGCTCTCTTTGTAAACTTTCTACTCGAAAAATTTGTCCGAGTAAAAATGGTAAACGGGAATGCCTACTTCTGATTGGCTGTTGTGTTGATTTTGAAGTATTGCCTATTCTATTTTTGACATTTTTGACATGGGTGGCGTAGGGGATGATAGATACCAAGCAACGGCTCTGATTAGCTTTAACATGGCGAAGCCCAGGCTTATCTTGGTCCCTCTTTCATCTCAATTGTGGACACTGACCTCCCCGCGGTGCCACCTGGGGAGCTATTCTCATCACCCGATGAAATAGTGAGCTAATATGTGCCGCGAGTTCACCCATAAGAACTATAAAAAAATGGGTTGAGGCGTCGGGTTAGTTGCCCACTCTCGGAAAACCCAACCTACTATGAAAAAGCAAAGAAAAAGAAAACCAAACCCCCCTAATGTTGACAACCCCCGCAAACGTATAAAGGACCACGATCTGCGAATCTGCACTTGGAATGTGCGCACGCTATACAGAACAGGGGCAGTGTTCGCTTTGGCGGATATACTCAAGAAGTACAAAGCCGATATTATTGCCTTACAGGAAATGCGATGGAAAGGGACAGGCGTAAGTAAATCAGACGATTACGCCCTGTATTATAGCTGCCATGAAACGAGACATGAATTTGGCTGCGGATTTATGGTTAACAGGAGAATAAAAGACCTTGTCTCCAGATTCACTCCAGTAGATGAGCGAATTGCTATAATCCGTATAAAAGCGAAGTTCTTTTACATCAGTCTAATTTGCGCCCATGCTCCGACCGAAGATAAAGATGAACAGACCAAAGATATATTTTATGAGCGCCTAGAAACAGCATATGACCGTTGCCCTGGCCATGACATTAAAATTCTGCTAGGAGATTTTAATGCAAAAATCGGAAGGGAAAATATCTTTGGCCCCACCGTCGGAAAATTCAGCCTTCATGAAGAAACATCCGATAACGGCATGAGGTTGATTGACTTCGCGGCAGCAAAAAACATGGTAGTTAGCAGCACCAGATTCAAGCATCTCGATATACACAAGGCCACCTGGATTTCTCCTGATCAAGTAACGAGAAATCAAATTGATCATGTTGTGATAGACGGAAGGCATGCATCCAGTGTTTTAGACGTCCGATCGATCCGAGGAGCGAATATCGATTCGGACCATTACCTTGTGGCAGCCAAGGTACGCACCCGTCTAAATGTTGCAGCAAAGGTGCGATCTAATACAACACGGAAACTCGACGTCGAAAAGCTGCAAACACAACAGGTAGCCGAGGCCTACTCCGCTCAACTTACCCATCTGCTTGAAGAAAGCACTTCTTGTCCCGATAATAGTATAGAAGCACAATGGCAAAGAATTGCCCACTCCCTACAAACTGCAGCAAAAAGAACAATTGGGTACCAAAAACCACCACCAAGAAACCCATGGTACGATCAGGAGTGTCGTATTGCTACTGATGTGAAAAACGCAGCGTATAGGGCAACCCTGCAGACAGTAGCAACACGTAACGTGATGGAGAATTATCGGGAGAAAAGGAGAGAGGAGAAACGTGTTTTCAGAAAAAAGAAGAAAGAACAAGAAAAACGTGAGCGTGAGCAAATCGAGATGTACAGGAGTCAGAATGAAGTCCGGAAATTTTACCAACGAGTAAAACACCAAACCGAAGGCTTTGGTGCAGGCACATCCTCCTGTAGAGATGAAGAAGGAAACCTGGTGACAGATACAGACAGCGTGTTGAGGATCTGGAAGGAGCATTTCGAAAAGCTGCTAGTATCAAATAGTGGCGATGAAGAAGATACCCCAGAACCAATAGGAGATGATGGTATAGAGTGTATACCACCTAGCCAAGATGAGGTCATAAAAGCAATTAATCGGCTCAAGAACAACAAAGCAGCAGGAGCCGATGGGTTACCAGCCGAACTATTCAAGACTGGTGGCCAGATGCTGGTCAGGAGCATGCACCAGCTGATTAACACAATTTGGCTAGATGAATGCATGCCCAATGATTGGAACCTCAGCATCCTGTGTCCCGTGCACAAAAAAGGAGACAAGACGATATGTGCCAACTATAGAGGAATAAGTCTCCTTCCCATCGCATATAAAGTGCTATCCAGTGTGCTGTGTGAACGATTGAAGCCAATGGTCAATGACATCATCGGACCATACCAATGCGGCTTCAGACCTGGCAAATCGACCATAGACCAGATTTTCACTCTGCGCCAAATCCTGGAAAAGACCCACGAAAAACACATCGACACATATCACCTATTTGTCGACTATAAAGCCGCATTCGACAGCCCTATCCGTTCAGAGGTGTTTAAAGCCATGTCTGCGTTCGGCATTCCTGCAAAATTAATACGGCTATGCAGGATAACTTTAAGTGGCACAAGGTCAGCCGTTAAAGTAGGAAAGGACCTATCGGAGCCCTTCACTACCGAACGAGGATTCAGACAAGGTGACAGTTTGTCGTGTGATCTTTTTAACATCCTACTGGAAAAGGTCGTACGAAACGCAAAGGTGAACAGAAATGGCACTCTGTACACCAAACAACACCAGTTACTCGCCTACGCCGATGACATCGATATAATGGGTCGAACATTGCGAGCGGTAACAGCCACCTTTGAACAAATTGAAAAGGAGTCTGCCAAAGTGGGTCTGGCAGTAAACGGCGAGAAGACCAAGCTGATGGTATCAACGCGCAAGACGTCCAGTAGACTCGGACCAACTGTGGAACTTGAGAACTACAGCTTCGAGGTAGTTAAAGACTTTATATACCTTGGTACCGCCATAAATAAAACGAATGATATCAGTTTTGAAATTCGGAGAAGGATTGTGATGGCCAACAGATGCTACTATGGTCTAAGTAAGCAGTTTAGAAACAAGGCCACCCTCCGCCAAACCAAACTCACAATTTACAAGACGCTGATACTACCCGTGCTATTATATGGATCAGAAGCATGGGTACTTGCGCAAGCAGATGAGGCAGCGCTTGGGGTGTTTGAGAGAAAAATTCTCCGAAAGATCTACGGGCCGATCTGCGTCGACGGTGAATATCGGCGTCGAATGAACCACGAGCTCTACAATTTATACGCAGACATCGACATAGTCAGTCGTATTGAGCTGCAGCGACTACGGTGGCTAGGCCATGGTGTGCGGATGAATGAAGAAGCCCCAGCTCAAAAGGCATATAAAAATGAGCCTACGGATGGTTCCCGTAGAAGGGGAAGGCCACGAATTAGATGGAAAGACCAAGTAGAAAACAACATCTTGGAACGTGGTCTTCCAAATTGGTGGACTTGCGCACAAGACCGGCGCGCTTGGAAATCTTTTTTAAGCTCGGCTTATGGAACAACCGTTCTGTAACAAGCCAGCTAAGTAAGTAAGTAAGTATTTTTGACATTTTTACTAGATTTGCGTTTCCGAACTTTTTAATTTATTTTGTACTCTGAGAGGGATTTTGACATGTTTCCCTTTTACTACTAAAAAAATACTGGAACAGACCACGTATGGAATATTAATATTGTTTTATAGGTCCTCGTTTTGTGTAGTTTCCACAAATTATTCCTACTCCTATAAATATCAGTTCACTTTTATGTATAGACCCCAATTAAGGTACCTCATGACTTTCGGTATTGTAAAGATTTTGGACACGTTTTTCAATTTGTAATTTGTTTTAAGTAGGTTTTTTTCGGATTCGGACTCGGTACCAAATCTCCCTCAAATAAAAAAAAATGATATTGGTTTTCTATTCGGTAGTCTTCGGTATTCCCCAAATTTCAATTAACATTTAGTCATAACTCCAAACTTTCAGTATATTAAAGGGTACTTACTTACTTAGCTGGCTTGTTACAGAACGGTTGTTCCATAAGCCGAGCTTAAAATGATTTCCAAGCGCGTCGGTCTTGTGCGCAAATCTAGCAATTTGGAAGACCACGTTCCAATATGTTGTTTTCTACTTGGTCTTTCCATCTAATTCGTGGCCTTCCCCTTCTACGGGAACCATCAGTAGGCTCGTTTTTATATGCCTTTTGAGCTGAGGCATTCTCATTCATCCGCACAACATGGCCTAGCCACCGTAGTCGCTGCATCTCAATAAGACTGATTTGTCGATGTCCGCATATAAATTGTAAAGCTCGTGGTTCATTCGACGCCGATATTCACCGTCGACGCAGATCGGCCCGTAGATCTTTCGTAGAATTTTTCTTTCAAACATCCCAAGAGCTGCCTCATCCGCCTGCGTAAATACCCATGCTTTTGATCCATATAATAGCACTGGTAGTATCAGCGTCTTGTAAAGTGTGAGTATGGTCTGGCGGGAGATGGCCTTGTTTCTAAACTGCTTACTTAGACCATAGTAGCATCTGTTGGCCATCACAATCCTTCTCCGAATTTCAAAACTGATGTCATTCGTTTTATTTATGGCGGTACCAAGGTATATAAAGTCTTTAACTACCTCGAAGCTGTAGTTCTCAAGTTCCACAGTTGGTCCGAGACTACTGGACGTCTTGCGCGTTGGTAAGGTAAGGTTTGAAAAATATGTTATATCGGTCCAGCGTATTTCCAGAGGTTCCAAGTCATACTCAGAAAACTTGGGACATGGAAGATTTAGTCTTTTTTATGGAGGATGCAGTCATACTTCACAAATTCATTCGATGTATTATGGTTCCACGTGGTGCTGAAAACTTGATTATACCCTCCACCATAGTATGGATGGTATATTAATTTTGTCATTCCGTTTGTAACTCATCGAAATATTCATTTCCGACCCTATAAAGTATATATGTTCTTGATCAGTGTAAAATTCTAATACGATCTAGCCATGTCCGTCCGGCCGTCTGTCCGTGCGTCTGTTGTAATCACTCTATCTTCTGAAGGAATTGAGATAGGGTGCTGAAATTTTGCATAGGGTTATCTTTTGTCTTCAGGCAGGTCAAGTTCGAAGATGGGATGTATCGGTCCACGTTTAGGCATATCTCTCTTATAACGATACACCCCAATTTTTGGGGTTCCTATTGGATACTAAATGTCTCCACAAAAAATTATGAATATAGGTCCACTTTCTGGTAGCCCCCATTATAACGGTACCTCCTAATTTTCAGTACTTTGGGAGTTTTGATCGTATTTTTCCACCGAATTGGATGTAATTTAGTATTTTGAGTTCTTAATAGGTACCAAATCTCTCCACATAAAATTATGAATATAGTTCCATTTTTTCGGATAGCCCCCATATAGGGGTACCCCCAATTTTCGGTATTTTGGGGTTCTTGAGCGCGTTTTTCTACAGAATTCGCTGAAATTTGGTATTTTGTAGTCGTATATGGTAACAAATCTCTCTACCAAAAATTATTAATATTCGCCCCCTTTTGGCGTAATCCCCATATAACCCCCTTTTTATACCCTTCACCACGCTGTGATAAGGTAATGGTGTACCAAAATCCCTATATATCTTTCGATTTGCACAAATTTTGGCATAGCGTACTGAACTAAGTCTAGAAAAATCGGTTCAGATTTAGATATAGCTCCCATATATATTTTCGTCCGATTTTATGTAATTGGTGCATCAAAGTCCCTACATATCTTTCGATTTGCACGAAATTTGGCATAGCGTACTGAATTGAGTCTAGAATGGTGTGTGCTACACACACACCATGAAAATCGAAATGATGTATGTTAAGTTTCATGAAAATCGGTTCAGATTTAGATATAGCCCTACATATATATTTCATCCGATTTAATGTAAATGGTGCACCAAAGTGCGAATACATTTTTCGATTTGCACGAAATTTGGCATAGCGTACTGAATTGGGTCTAGAATAGTGTGTGTGCTAAGTTTCGTGAAGATCCGTTCAGATATAGATATAGCTTCCATATATATTTTTATCCGATTTTACATAAATGGCACGAAATTTAGGCAACGTATCAATTTGAGACGTGAATGAAGTTTTTGGGTTCTGTTGAAATTGGTGCTGATCCAGCCATAGCTTCCAAATGTATTTCAAACGGGTGTCTGATTGAAATTAAATTTTGAAATTAAACAGTGCGGCGTACCGAATAGCGTGTATCAATTTTGCTATAAATCGTTTTTCATTTTTCCCATTATCTAAATCTGCACGAATGAAATTAAATGTATCATAGTTTGCAGAAAGACATGAGTATGTGCCTTCGAGGGAACATTGACATACAATTGTATGGATACATATGTACATTATATCCAAAATGGTGAAGGGTATTATATAGTCGGTATTATATAGCCGTCCGACTTTACTACTTTCCTTACTGTTTTTAATTGTTTTTCTATTTTATTCCTCTGTAACAGAGTATGTTTTCTCATAGAAAAAGTTTACCTTAGAGAAAAAGTGCCTATCAAGTTTTCCTATATAAAAACGGTATTCTCAAAAAAAAGAAAAGAAAAGAAAAAAATGCGAATAAAATAAATAAAAGCTGAAAAACAATTGCCTCAGTATTTGAGAACTTTTATTCAATTTATTTTTTGTTTTTTTTTTATGGATCTTTAGGTTATGGGTAGAAACCAACGCAGTGTTTTATTATCCATATGAAATTATTTTTTTATTTTAACAAACTCACCCATTGTTTGATAACATATTTCCTGGGAACGTTTCCGATTTGCTGAATCATATGCCTCAAAACGGGACACAACTTTATAACGACCCTCGACATTTGTATTAAATTCATAAATCGTATTAATTGTAAACTTGGTTAAGTGATAGATGTGCTGTCGGAAAATAGAGCATAGAACAACAATAACAATAATAACAAATTAAATAAACAAAAATCATTTTCCTAAAAAGACTTACACCATAATTATTTAAACATTTACGCTCATCTTCAGGTATATGACGGGTCCAAACATCATACCAAACTGACACGGGATCAAATTGTCTTGCACAGAAATCAGACGTGTATGAGGAAAAGAGTGTTGGTTGCCAAGCACCTCGTTGAAATTTAAAAAATTCACCTCTGAACTGAAGAATAAAAACCACATCTAATTTATTTATACATCTTGATGAAACAACATACGTACGTACCATGATACGATCTGTGGGTTCAATACCTTCCCATTTACAGACGCCACTGCCTTCAATATCCACAAGACCATCATTAAGTTTGATACTTATATTTTTTATATCGAAGAGATCATGTATTCCGTTTGTGTTGGGTATATTAGGACATTTTTCGAAAATGTCATCACTGTCCACAAGGAATTCATAGCGTGCTGCTATCGCGATAAATGGCGACAATAAAATAAGAAGCAGCAATTGGAATGGTTTGACGACACTTCGAAACATTTTGGAAATTGGAAATTTTAAATCAAATTTGAAAATGTGTGTTTTATATACAGAAAAACTGATTCTGACAGTGTAATTACAGGTGTCATACATTATTTTAAAACACGCCAAATTAACAGATCGATCGATAAGAGGTGTAATAATTTTTTTCTATTTACAATCGTGTTTCAGTGATAACATTTTTTCAATTTAACTACTCAATCGTGCTGCTAATTTAAATGATGAGATGCGAATAAATTGGACAGTATCATCATATTTAGTTGGTATTCTCAAACATTCCGATTTCATCAAGGAATTTTTCAACTTTATTTCCTTGGCAATAAATTAAATTCTTGGTTGTAATTTGACGTAATATTACGTATATTCTTATTTATATTACAACAATTACTTAAGCTTTTTGGTTCATGTTTTGGAGTTGTCCACTTTTCCGTTCACTCCGTTCTCTAATTAGTATCTCGGAAAAATGCAATAGGAAATCAGATGCAAATCGGGGGCAGGTCAATTTTTATATTGTTAAATGTTTTTGCATAGCCTTTGTATACTCCCTACATAATAATCCCATCCATTAATTATAACATCGGAAGTCGAGACATTTTTGTCATAAGAAGTGACTGGTGCTCAATACTTACTTACTTAACTAGCTCGAGACAAAGCATTTGTTCCATAATCCAAGCTTAAACCAGTAAGGAATGTAGTAAAGTCGGACTGGGCCGACTATATGATACCCTTCACCACTTTGGGTATATTGTACATATGTATGTATCCTAACAATATCATGTCTATGTTCCCTCTTTCTCCAACTTATCCTAACTTTAATTTCATTCGAGCAGATTTAGAGCCGTCTGCGTAATATGGGGAAAATTTATGGAAAACTATTGATAGCAAAATTGATACACGCTATTCGGTACGCCGCGATGTTAAAAATATAATCTATATGTGGGAGCTATATCTAAATTTGAACCGAAAATTAACACACATCTTTCTAGACTTAATTCAGTATGCTATGCCAAATTTTGTGCAAATCGATGGATATATATAGGAACCTTTACATAAAATTGGACGAAAATATATAAAGGGACTCAAATCAGTACGCTATGCCAAATTTCGTGCAAATCGAAGGATACAAAGGGACTTTGGTGCCCAATTTACCGAAAATCGGACGAAAATATATGGGAGCTATATCTAAATCTGAACCGATTTCCACGAAATTTAACACACATCTTTTTAGACTTAATTCAGTACGCTGTGCCAACTTTCCTGCAAATCGAAGGATTTATAGGGACGTTGGTGCATCATTTACATAAAATCGGACGAACATATATATGGGAGCTATATCGAAATCTCGAGTGATTTTCCCGAAACTCACCACTCATCATCCTAGAGCCAATTTCCGAATCGATATTCACTCCTTGCCTTCCGTCTATCACAACATGATCAGTTAGATATCTCGTTGTTTGCTTGAATCTGGTGGTATTAACTACCATATCTAGCTGAATTTTAATGGCATGGGCAGGGCAGCGGTTTTATGCTGTTACAAAGCGCTTGTAAAATATGTCTATGGTCTACTCATTTTTGTCTTCCGTCGGTGCATGTGCGCAAATTATAATGATGTAGAATAACATCGCTTTTATACGGATTATAGCAATTCGATCATCTACTGGAGTGAATCTGGAATCTTTATACCCTTAACCACACTGTGGTATAGGGTATTATGTCTTTGTGCATATGTTTGTAACAGGCAAAAGGAATCGAGATAGACACATGGTTCCTTTTGAGAATATACATAGAATCACTTTCTAAGTCGATTTATGCATGTCCGTCCGTCCGTCCGTCTGTCTGTCAATGTTAAATTGTAAACAAAGTACAGGTCGCATTTATGATCCGAATTGGATGAAATTTGGTATAGGTCACTTATTTGGCCCAAGGACGAACCCTATTGAAATTGGGAAAAAATCGGTTCAGATTTAGATATAACTCCCCTATATATATTTATCCGATTTAATGTAAACGGTCCCTATATATCTTTCGATTTGCACGAAATTTGGTACAGCCTAATCATTTAGGTTTAGAATGATGTCTGCCAAGTTTCGTAAAAATCGGTCCAGATTTAGATATAGCTCCCATATATAGTTTCGTACGATTTCATGTAAATGGTGCCCCAAAGTACCTATATATCTTTCGATTTACATCAAATTTATCATAACGTACTGAATTAAGCCTAGAATGATGTCTGCCTTGTTTCGTGAAAATCGGTCCAGATTTAGATATAGCTCCCATATATAGTTTCGTACGATTTTATGTAAATTGTGCACCAAAGTCCCTATCTATCCTTCGATTTGCACGAAATTTGGCATAACGTACTGAATTGAGCCTAGAGAGATGTCTTCCAAGTTTCGAGAAAATCGGTCCAGATTTCTATATAGCTCCCATATATAGTATCGTCCGATTTATGTAAATGGTGCACCAAAGTCGCTATATATCTTTCGATTTGCACGAAATTTGGCATAACGTACTGAATTGAGCCTAGAGTGATGTCTGCCTTGTTTCGAGAAAATTGGTCCAGATTTCTATATAGCTCCCATATATAGTATCGTCCGATTTATGTAAATGGTGCACCAAAGTCGCTATATATCTTTCGATTTGCACGAAATTTGGCATAACGTACTGAATTGAGCCTAGAGTGGTGTCTGCCAAGTTTCGAGAAAATTGGTCGAGATTTCTATATAGCTCCCATATATAGTATCGTCCGATTTATGTAAATGGTGCACCAAAGTCGCTATATATCTTTCGATTTGCACGAAATTTGGCATAACGTACTGAATTGAGCCTAGAGTGATGTCTGCCTTGTTTCGTGAAAATCGGTTTAGATTTAGATATAGCTCCCTTTTATTATAGATTGATTTTATGTAATTGACGCACCAAGTAACCAATAGGCTGATAGGAAAATAACGTTCTGAAATTAGTATAACCTAACCTGCGACAAGTTTGTTTGAAATCGCTCAATATTTAGATAGAGCTTCCATATATATTTTCGCCCGATTTGAAGTAAATTGGGCGTCAAACTCCTCATGTTAGTCAGATTGACATCAAATTTTGCACAACGTACAATGATATGATATGATATGATATGATTATAGATAGATCTAGGTACATTCACATTTAGATAAATATCACATATTTTATTTCATCCAATTTCATGTTAATAGTCCTGATTAATATACCCTTCACCACGGGTATCATATAGTCGGCCCCGTCCGACTTTACTACTTTCCTTATTGGTTTTTTTCCTGTTAACCAAAAATCCGCAGCCAACTTCATGTTTTGTTTCATGGCAGCTATAATACAGAGCGTAATCATCTGATTTACTTACGCCTGTCCTTTCCCCAGCATTTCTAATAAGGCAAAAATATCGGCTCTGTACATCTTGAGTACATCCATATCGTAGAAAAACACTGCAGGATTTTCATTACAATAAAGTTGTAGTCACGCTGTAGTTCCATGTAACTTCATTTTAAATAATTGATAGTGTACCTTTGATGATATACAAAAGTTCCGCCTGGCCGAAATTAACTCTTTCACCTGTTCTCGATTCCATTGACTTTTTAAAATATTTCAATATTCTCACCTACATTGATTGCATCCCGCCATAAATGAAACACAAATAATTTAAAATATTTTATTATTTATTTTCTTTATTTATCGTAAATAATATTACAATTGCCACATTTTATTGTTAATAATGTAGTGAGGTATATTTTTGCTTGTTTGTTTCTCATAAAACGTATATAACTTTTAAACTGATATAACAGCGTTTAAATACATATATTTAAACCGCAGTAATTACTAAGGTTGTGTAAATGAGGTATTCATTTCATATTAACAACACTATCGCCCTCACAATAACCTCATACTTCTCATTTTACTTTACAGTGGGTGCAACTTACAATTTTCACTCATTGCCAGAGATATTAACAATTTTTTTTCTTTTTCTAATAATTAAATCATAAGTTCTGATTTGTAACAGTTTATCTTAGCAATTCGTTTTGAATCGATACATTTCATTCTTATCAATAAGCGTTTCATATTCTTTTCAGTTGTGTTTAGTTTCTAACATTCAATTTTAGTAACAAGTGTTTTTTCATTTTTTTTTTTTTTTGTTTTCTTAAAGCTAAGTATATTTTTTACTATTTTCATTTTTTTGCATTTTTGATATCCTATTAACAATTCGATCATTAACACTCAGTAGAGCGAAAAATATTTATAACAAATATGAATTTCAATGTTGCTTTAATGTTAATCTGTTTATCAGACTATATATGTATGCATGTATTTCAGTTTAAATGTTACTTTAAATATAATTTATGTGAAGATGATGTATATTTTTCATACTCATATAAAATAAAAAGATCATATAATTTTAAGTTATAATCTGTTCGAATATATTGTTTTTTCAAGTCAAAATGTCATAAAGTTTGCTTGTATCTTATCCAACATGAAGTTTGTCTTTAAGCTTTATATGGGGCCTATGAAAAAACATAGATCTACATGAAAATAAAAATATCTGTCAATTTGTATTTTATTCTCAGCAATTCTAAAATGCCGAGTTCCTTACCTTTATTTGGAAAATGTGACTAAAATATTCAAAATACCGAAATTAGCGAGGTAATGTCCAAAAATGGAACTAAATTGCAGTTAATTTTGATGGCACCAAAGGGATATATCAATCAGTAAGGAAAGTAGAAAGTCGGACGGGGCCGACATTATGATACCCTTTATCAACAATTGAACTAAATTAAATATGAGATTTGTATTTACATGTGAACCGACTTAATGTCTTCGGCAACCTCTACAAAATTCCATTTCATTAGGGCAGATTTTAGGGTTGTTTTTGTATGCTGGAAATTTGTTTCAACTGGAGACCAGATCATTTTTGGTGCGTAATTAACATTAAGTCAGTCGGAAATATGAAAAAAAACGCAAAATTCTAAGCTTAATTTAATTCATGTGCCAGCTTACGTCACAATCGGAGAAACATTGGGCACTTGATGCACCATTTACATAAAATCGAACAAAGATAACAAAGATATATGGGAGCATTATCTAAATTTGATCCAAACTTACCAGTAGTTATTTTTGTCCCATTTCGATACGTTGTTCGAAATGCTGTGTCAATCAGACAAACATAGATAAAATCGGACAACAAATTATTTGTATATTTTGGGAAAAGGAACCATGGGCCTATCTTGTTTCCTATTGCCTGTTACAAACATATACCAAAGGACCTAACACTCTGTACCACAGTGTGGTAAAGTGTATGAACAGACATTTGTTATCAAAATAAAAATTGTCAGATTGTCGACGAATTTTGTGCTGAAAATATTTTGATTTTGTGGACAATGGATAAGACAATATAACCATTGTCCCTATCGACAATACCACTATTGACTTTCGAATGACACTCCAATATCGCTTTGACTCACCATAGACAATATCACTATTGACTTCCGAAAGACACTTTCACATAAAATGTCTATTGGAGCTGTCAAATTTCGGTTAGTACATTGTCAATAGTGAGCCAATATGGGGTTCACAATTGACATTTCCTACAGGGTATATATCTCCAAGATTTTTATACCCTTCACCACACTGTGGTACAGGGTATTATGTCTTTGTGCAAAAGGAAACGAGATAGACACATGGTTCCTTTTGAGAATATGCATAGAATCACGCATGTCCGTCCGTCTGTCCGTCCATGTATATTTGCGAACAAAGTACAGGTCGCAATTATAATCCAATTTGGATGAAACTTGAAATTGGGAAAAATCGGTTCAGATTTAGATATAGCTCTCATATATATTTTCGTTCGATTTGATGTAAATGGTGCACCAAAGTCCCTATATATCTCTCGATTTGCACGAAATTTGGCATAGCGTACTTAATTGTGTCTATAATAATGTGTGCTAAGTTTCCTGAAAATCGGTTCAGATTTAGATATAGCTCCTATATATATTTTCGTCCGATTTAATGTAAATTGTGCACCAAAGTCTCTATATATCTTTTGGTTTGCACGAAATTTGGCACAGCGTAATAAATTATGTCTAGAATGATGTGTGTTAAGTTTCCTAAAAATCGGTTCAGATTTAGATATAGCTTCTATATCTGACCAAATGAAAAATTTAGTATCGGTTGCAGAATAACTTGTTTATGGATACAATTTCATTTACTGGCTGTTGAATATACCCAAATTGGTGAAGGGTATCATATATTCAGTCCCGTCCGACTTTACTCCTTTCCTTACTGGTTCTAATTTTTAGACATGCTTGTGTTACTGTATGTTTAAAATAAATCATGTAAAAAATCGATTTTTTAAAACGGGAATGTTGACATCCATCTTAATTTCAACCGATTTCAATCCACACGTGATATACACTCGATATACACCCTTCACCACACTGTGGTACAGGGTATTATGTCTTTGTACATATGTTTGTAACAGGCAAAAGGAAACGAGATAGACACATGGTTCCTTTTGAGAATATGCATAGAATCACTTTCTGAGTCGATTTATGCATGTCCGTCCGTCTGTCTGTTGATGTTAAATTATAAACAAAGTACAGGTCGCATTTTTAATCCGATTTGGCTGAAATTTGGTACAGCTCATTTATTTGGCCCAAGGACGAACACTATGGAAATAGGGAAAAATCGGTTTAGATTTAAATATAGCCCCCATATATATTTTTGTCCGAATTTTGGTAAATGGCTCACCAAAGACCCTGAAAATCTTTCGATTTGCACGAATTTTGGCATAGCATACTGAATTATTTCCAGAATGATGAGTGCCAAGTTTCGAGGAAATCGGTTCCGATTTAGATATAGCTCCCATATATAGTTTCGTCCGATTTAAGGTAAATTGTGTACCAAAGTCCTTATATATCTTTCGATTTGCACGAAATTTGACAGAGCGTAATGAATAAGGTCTAGAATGATGTCTGCCAAGTTTCGTGACAATCGGTTCAGATTTAGATATAGCTGCAATATATATTTTCGTCCGATTTAAGGTAAATGGTGTACCAAAGTCCTTATATATCTTTCGATTTGCACGAAATTTGGCAGAGCGTTCTGAATTAAGTCTAGAATGATGTCTGCCTAGTTTCATGAAAATCGGCCCAGATTTAGATATAGCTTCCATATATAGTTTCGTCCGATTTCATATAAATGGTACACAAAAGTCCTTATATATCTTCCCATTTGCACGAAATTTGGCATGACATATTGAATTGGGCCTAGAGCGATGTCTGCCAAGTTTCGTGAAAATCGGTTCAGATCTAGATATATATATTTTCGTCCGATTTCATTTAAATAATGTGCCAAAGTTCTTATGTTGCATAACGTACTGAATTTAGTCCAGAATTTTGTGTGCCAAGTTTCGTAAAAATCGGTTGAGATTTAGATATAGCTGATATGAAGTAATTAACGAACCAAGAAACCAATATATGGCTGATAGGAACTAAACGTACCGAAATTAGTATAACTTAACCTGTGACAAGCTTCGTTGAAATCGTTTCATATGTGGGTATAGCTTCCATATATATTCTCGTCAATTGTACATCAAACTCCTCATGTTTGTCAGATTGACATCAAATTTTCCACAACGTACAAAATTGAGCCTAGAATAACGTAGTTACGTATTCTAGAAGTCGATTTGTTTGATGTCGATTTTCATACTTTTGCCCCAAACGAATGACATGTTTGTGGATAGATCTTATCCGATTCACATTTAGATAAATATAACATATTTTATTTCATACAATTTCATGTTAATAATGCTGTTTAATATACCCATAGTGGTGAAGGGTATCATATAGTCGGCCCT
The DNA here is from genome assembly GCF_032173495.1 of Musca vetustissima. Classification (NCBI taxonomy): domain Eukaryota; kingdom Metazoa; phylum Arthropoda; class Insecta; order Diptera; family Muscidae; genus Musca; species Musca vetustissima. The sequence goes on from NW_026882603.1 coordinate 129,553, forward strand.
GTCCGACTTTACTACTTTCCTTACTGTTTTTTTTTTGCGTAGGTCCTACCGAAAGATAACTATATTGATTCATCTTTAGGTACGATTTTGTTACGTTTGTTACATATTTTTTATTTGAACTAAATTATAGGTAGGTCTAGGTTTCAGCATTACCCATATATAAGGATCTCGACCGATTTTCTTCTTGAAATGACTTAATGACTTTTTACAGTTTCAGTATAGGTTCATATTTTGAATAGCATTATCATTAGAAATAGGATTCTAAAGCATTTGCAAGTAACCTATAATTGAGACTAATAAAAGGAATAATAATTTTAATAACAAAAAATAAAATATATAACATTTAATATCTGTAAACATGTATGTTATGAAATTAATAACTTTTAAAGTTTTTTTAAACATAAATATTTTTGGATTTTTTTCAAATATATTTATTTATTAATAATAGTAATGTAATATTTTAGTGTATTTTAGTTTCATCTTTTTTTAATTTAGTTTGCTAGGCAAAGTTGATGTAATTTATGTTTCATTAATGTCTAAATATTTCTTTTATTGTATATATTTTTTAATATAATTGCAATTTTGTTGTTTTAGTTACGCTGAGGTAGTTTTGTTGACTTCACAGGGATTTTCAGGTAGATGTTGTTATTTTAGGGCTGGTTTTCTTTAGGGTGGATTTTGTTATAATTTATTGTTAATAGAGATTGTTTTGTCATTATATGTATATTTAGTTGATTGTAAATATATTTTTCAAAAAGTTTTGGAAGTTTATTTTTTTATAAAAATATGTTCTTGTCTTTGATTTATAGTTTAATAAGTTTTAGTTTGGTATTGTTTCTTAGTTTCTTTCTGCTTTTCCCCCTCCACTATTTTTAGGAACCTTTATTTGGTAACAAAAGAAAAATAAAATAAAACAAAAATCAACACAAAATAATTTTGTTTAAAAATAGTTTCTTTTTATTTGTTTATTATTGTATATACTAAAGGTGTTTATTGTTATATATGCACTAAATAAAAAATGAGAGAGAAAATCATTAAATAAAATTAAATGTAAATAATTTTGCTTAAAATTTAATATGTTTGTAAAAAATGTGAATTTGATTTTCTTCATTTTTTCATTCTTTCTGTGAGAAAAGAAATAAACGAATAGGAAACCTGAACAAATAGTGAAAAAATAACGAGTAACAAAAATATTAATTTTAAATAAGAAAATAGGTATATATAATCACAAAGAATATAATAGAGATAGGTGTGGCAAATAAGATAGGACTAATGGTAGTTATACAACGTTTCGAAAAATTTTAATAAACTAAATTTCTAACAAAAGTTTATAGTTGATTGAGTATAAGTGACGGCGTTACTCATACGATCCAATAAACATTGCATTTACCGTTTATACATAATGCGGCGTATGATTGATGGCGGCACTCATACGACCTTGTGGCTGTTTAAATTTAAATTCAACAGTTTTTACTTCCTTGGGAGAAAATAATTATTTTATGTTATATTAATTGTATATTCCGTTTCTTATTTGCCACACTTTTTTCTATTTTGTCATCGAAAATAATATAAAATAAAAAATCGCATAAAACTAAAAACAAAAATAAATTACATTATATAAATTATATAGAAACTAAATAACTAAAATAAAAGAGGAGAAATATACTATGAGTACTAGAATTTATATCGAGATTATTTGCATTATTTGTTTAAACATTTCATTGATGACTTTATTGCAACGGCGGGTTCCACAGAATTTTCAGTTTTTTTGTTGTACAAAAAATAACAAAATTATTTAATTCAAATATGTTAGAATGAAATTACAGTCAGTAAATTAATTGATTTCGTACAAAATATGTGAGGATGTTTTCTTCCTGAGACTTTCTATATTGAATGTGAGTGGTTGTGATTTTTAATGTTTTAGGAGGGGTGGTAACTGTAATTTCATTTTTCTCTGATTTTTCTTAAGGTTAAAGGTTACACAAATATTTCCATATTTTTTAATGATCTACATAGAAACCACAGGGCTTTATAAAGGCAAATTTGTCTGTATAGAGACCGCAGGTCTTCATAAGGGTCAATTAGTCAGTATAGAAACCGCAGGACGTTATAAAGGACAATTGGCCTAAATAGAGATCACAGGTCTTTATAAAGGACAATTGGCCTATATAGAGACCACAGGTCTTTATATATGCCAATTGGCCCATATAGAGAACACAGGTCTTTATAAATGCCAATTGGCCTATATAAAGACCACAGGTCTTTAAAAAGGCCGATTGGCCTATATAGGGACTACAGGTCTTTACAAAGGCCGATTGGCCTATATAGATACCACCTGTCTTTATAAAGGCCACTCACCATATATAGTGACCATAGGTCTTTATAAAGGACAATTGGTCTATATAGATACCGCAGGTCTCTATAAAGGAAAATTGTACTATATGGAGAATTCAGGACGCTATAAAGGCCAATTGGCTTAAAATGAGACGATTGGTCTATATAGAGACCACAGGGGTTTATAAAGGCCGATTGGCCTATATAGAGACCACAGGCTTTATAAAGGCCGATTGGCCTATATAGAAATCACAGCTCTTTATAAAGGCCAATTGGCCTAAATAGAGTCCACAGGTATTTATAAATACCAATTAGCCTATATAGAGACCATAGGCCTTTTTAAAAACCAATTGGTCTATATAGAGACCACCGGTCTTTATAAAGGTCACTCGCCATATATAGTGACCATAGGTCTTTATAAAGGACAATTGGCCTATATAGATACCGCAGGTCTCTATAAAGGAAAATTGTCCTATATGAAGAATTCAGGACGTTATAAAGGTCAATTGGCTTATATAGAGACCACACGTCTTTATAAAGGTCAATTGGCCTATATAGGAACCATAGGTCGTTACTGAGGTCAATTGGAAACCACAGGTCTTTATAAAGGCTAATTGGTCTGTATAAAGATAATAGGTATTTTCATAGTAAGATATCGGACCTGACTAAATCGTCTTAGAACTTTACACTGATAAAGACACTGTTCATTTCGTAGATATCGGATAAAGGCACATCTCATATAAGAAAATATCGCATATAAGAAAGATTATCAAAAACACCGAGCTTATACTTTCTTATATCCGATAATTCCATATAAGAAAAAAACGCATATAAGAAAGAAATCTCCGGCTTTTTTGAGTTTCTTATATCCGATATCTACTGTATGTCGGCCATATTATATATTGTTTACTCGGATATTCTAGCACACTTCTTTATCGAATCAATATTGAAATTATATTGCCTAAAAGTATGCAATAATTTTTTAATTTACCTAATTGAAAGGTCATGACCTTATTTCCCATTCGTAGTTGATAAAAGTCTTGGTCCGATTAAGAGCATCTTCTTTGATTTTCTTTACAAATCACCTTCCTTCTCCGCAAATAATTTGTGTAACCTTTAACCTTTTGATGTTCATTATATCTTTTGCAACTTGCACATGGTTTTCTTTCCATTTGTAAACAAACTCTATTATTTTTTTCCATTACTTCCTTATTTCCCCTTCTTTTTTCCATCTGCTTCTCCTTCTTCATCCTTTGCATCCTATATTTCTTTTAACATATTCTATATACCCATTTAACACCGCTTCATCTCCATCTCTCTCTCTCAATAGAACGAAGTGCACCAGGCATCTCCAGCTACTGGACTCAATATCCCCACCAAATGACTGTTATTCGTGTGATGTGACGGCATTGCCGGCGGTGTTATTGTCGGCGTCGATGTTGGCAAACATTGGAAACAATAATTCGAACCATAATTATTATCCCAATACTGTTGGCCCTTACACTGGAAACGCACGGCAAATTCCAAACGCTGGCCGACATGCAGCGAATTGCCGAACAGCACAAATGAGAATTTATCGGAGAAGCCATCACAGGTGTTTTCTACATAATTTGCCTGTAGATCAGCATAGCTACGCCAATTATCCAGGGTATAACGTATGTGTACGGATTTGTGAAAGTCCAGATTCCGCACACGGACACTGCCGGTAATTGTGTGATTGATGTGATCGGTGACGGCGGCATTCTCCAGCGACACCTGTTTATCCTTGACAATGTCGAGGAAATTGGGTAGGCCACCCGGTTGCTGGAACAGAGGCATCAGAAGTTTATCGGTCTTGGGACCCAACTGTATGGGCGGTTCATTTTCATTGATTTCCAAATCTTCAAAGGCGGACTTGGGTATATTTGGTATTTCATTGAGGAACGTTTTAACATCGGCCAAATCTAGACCGAGGACATCGGCAAAGCGTACAATTTTCTTGCGGCCCGGTGTGCCTGGTGGTGTTTTGCCGGTTTTCAGGGAGGAACAGCGTTTTACTCGTTGTGGTCGACAATCTTCCTCGTCGTCTGTTGTGTCCAAGTGTGAGCTGTTCAAAAGTTGTTTCTGTGTGTCAATGGTCTCACTCTGTGTTTCTGTGCCCTCCGCACTGACCTCTTGGCTCACTGTGGGTTCTTTGGTGTCTTCCGCAGTTGTTTCTTCTTGACAAATTTCGATTTTCAAAACCTCTTCACCATTCTCTGCATGACCATTGACAAGGATGTGCTGCTCTACAGCCTGCTGTTCTGTATTTGACTCTGATGTCTCCTGTACTGCGGTGGTGCTGGTGTCCTTCTCATCTTTTTCATGTTCCGTAACATTCTGTGATTGCTGTTGTAGTTCCTTTAAAATTTCCTCTTGCAGATTTTTATTTTCTTGGACTGTCTGATTTTTCTCAATATCCGGACCTTCACTAGGCAGTGGTTTCGACACATCCTTGTATGAATGTTGGGGTTTTCCTTCCTCGTTGCCGGTTGGAATTTTCAAAGGTTTGGTAAACAGTTCACAGGCATGACCATTACAGACAGGCAAGGCGATTCCATCATTGATGGCTTTGGCCCGGGGGAAGTCCACCTCGTCAGTGCCCTCCTTCTGATGTGGCTGACAGAGATGAGCTTTCTGTTGTTGACTTGATTCACTTTCCGAATTCACATCGAAATACGGACCATCTGAGGAACTATGAGAACTGGCGGCCGAAGCACATGCATATCCTGACTCTGCTGCCGAATTGTGTGGAGTATTTGAAGTCGATTCTATAAGTCTTAAATATTCACATTCATCCACAGGACTGCCGGGACTTTCCAGTTCACAGTCGAAATCGAAAAATGAATCCGACTCATGTCTCAGGGGTTGTAAATCTGTGACTGTTTGGCCACCATCGTGGCCGGATACCCAAGTGTTTTTGGGTTCTCCATTGATAATGGGTTGTTCATCACCAGAGTTTTCGCTGTCGTCAGCCTGTCAATACGAAAAAAACAAACATTATATCGATCATAAATCAATCTATTCGTCAGTTAATCAATCGATGAGTGGGTTCGTTACCTGTGAGCCTAACGTGCGCAACTTTGATGATAAACGGCGTGCAAATGCCTCAGCCCGACCTCTACATGATGACATGCCTAGCGTGGGTATTATCGATATGATACTGCAATTATTGGCGTCGGGCGTTCCACTGTAGTGTTGTAAGGGTAAATCGCCTGGACCGTTCATTTACGTCAAACTTTTTTTAGCAATTTTGTTTTTGGCCGAACTGCAAAGAGAACAAAGAAACTTATTTTAGTATCGTCTTCTGAGAAAATATATATCAGCATTTATTTTATTTTCTTTTGGCAATTTTATGAAATCATTGAAATTGTTGACCGAATTTTTAAAAAATTTTCATTTCATTATATTTAGTATATGACGATGATGAACGTATGATAATATAAATATGCATGTGTGTACTTGTGTGCATATTTAGTATATTAATGATGATAAATGAGACATCATTGTGTGGTACATAATATAGTATATAATTTGTTTTGTTTATAAGAAAACATGGCTATGTTATTTTTTAATGGAAATAATTAAATTTGGTTAATTGAATGTAAGAGAGAGAGAGAAAAAAAAGCGAGAAGCCCTTTGATCGGGATTATTTCATACTATATATTAAATTGATCTCTATCGATCATCAATTAAAATCAATTTGCCAAAATTCATTTATTCTCTTCTCCATATTGAAACCAAAACTCCAAAAATCTCATCTAAAGATAAGGGAACCCGGTTTGATGATTAAGCTTCACTTTTACATGTTTGTACTAAAAATGCATTTAAAATAATATAAAGTCAAAGGTAGACTGTTTGTAGGCAGATAAGGTTCCAAAATAAATGTTCTTGTTTTGTGTCATTGTAACAACTCTATATAATGATAAACTTCCGTTTTATATCGAAATAATTTGGAAAATATATGTGAGAATTTTATAACACCAATGCAGATGTCGGTAACAGTGTCTGAAATAATGAAACAATGGAACGCAAAACTAGGCACAATAGAGTGATTGGAGTAGACAGTAGATAAACATACGGTTGAAAAACTAACAACCACCAAGTGAGGGGAGAGACATCGGACGAAACCAAAACAAAACACAATGAATGGTGGTGGGTTGTTTTATTGGAAGAATACATTTTTTGTGAAAAGAGAGAAATGAAAAAATTAGCGCAAATAGTGGTAAAGTAGAGCGAAGTATGAAATTAATTTTGATGTTAATGAAATGTTTACATTTTTTGAAAAAAATAGTGGCTTTCTTATGATTATAAAAATTTTTACTTGTATTCTAAGCGAGGTACATGTACAATTAGGAAAAAAACAATGACTGAAATTATTCAAATATTCCTTAAAATTTGTTTTCTGTGTATGAATTAAAATTTTCAATATAGGTCCATGTTTTCGTATAGCCCCCTTTCAACGGTACTGTCCCATTTTTGTCATTTTATGAATGTAATCCGCGTTTTCAACCCATCTGGTTTTCTGGAGGTAAAAAAAACATATTTTCAGAAAATTTTCAATGTGCCATATAAAATATGGTCCGGTCATATGTATAGTATCCATATAATGGTAAGAAGTGGTTAAATTTTTGTTCGGTCGGTATATGTCCTCTGTATAACAACCCAGGCTATTTACTAATCACATCGCAGGCTTTTGCAATAGTTTCGTTCCAGAACCTAAAAGAATCTACTAAGTTTTAAAACTTTTTACTCGAAAACCCTTCCTGAACCCACAAAACTGGTAAAACATTGAACCAAATTTAATTCAGTATATGTGCCAGATCAAAGATACAAAGTCTACCCTAGTGACACGAAATTTTTGCATAGATAAAATATAGTCGTCTTCCGTCTTTTGAAACATCCTTTCAGTTTTTTATACCCTCCACCATAGTATGGAGGGTATATTAATTTTGTCATTACGTTTGTAACTCATCGAAATACTCATTTCCGATCCTATAAAGTATATATTCTTGATCAGGGTAAAATTCTAAGACGATCTAGCCATGTCCGTCCGTCTGTCCGTTCGTCCGTCTGTTGTAATCACACTATCTTCTGAAGGAATTGAGATATGGTGCTGAAATTTTGCATAGGGTTGTCTTTTGTCTGCAGGCAGGACCGATCTGCAGGCAGTATCGGTCCCCGATTTGGCATAGCTCCCATATAACAGAACCCCCCAATTTTCGGTATTTTAAGGTTCTTGGGCGCGTTTTTTAACCGAATACGCTGAAATTTGGTACATTGGGTTCTTAATAGGTTCCATATCTCTCCACAAAATATTATGAATAAAGGTCCTATTTTTCGGATAGTCCCAATATAAGGGTACCCCCAATTTTCGGTATTTTGGGGTTTTTAACGCGTTTTTCAACCGAATTTGCTGCAATTTGGTATTTTGTAGTCGCATATGGTAACAAATCTCCCTACTAAAAATTATTAATATTCGCCCCCCTTTTTGGGGTAGTCCCCATCTAACCCCCTTTTATATATTAAAATAGTTATCTGATTTGTTGCGCGTTTTGAGTTTGGTTCTAAGACCTTTTTGTAATCATTTCACCTGCGGAGGATAGAGAGATAAAAAATTGGAACGTAAGCTCGGTAATGCACTATAGCCGCATTTAGATCTAGCCCCTGATTGGAGGTTCCAGAAAGAGTGGACCGATATTCCCCATTTTCGGAATTGAACTAATCATGGAAGAAATAATAAGATGGGCAAAGTTCGGATGAAATTGATCCAAAGAAACATGGGGTCTAGAACCAATATTTCGATGAGGCACATTTTCATCGTGTTAAAGTGTATACACCTTCATTAGCCATAAGGCTGATGGTATAATTATCCTTTAAAAATTTCTAAAATTTTTATTATGGTTTACATAATCGGTTTTTGGAAATGTCGGTATAGGTCCACTTTTTGGTATGTTCCCTATATTTTAATTTATAGTACCTGTCAATATAACTATGGTGGAGGGTATCCAAAGTTCGGCCCGGCCGATGTGGTATATGGGCCATTATATATACAGTTTTTATACACTACACAACTGTGTTGTAAAGGTATTATAGCTTTGTGCGGTCCCAAGAATTTGTCACGCCTCGAAATAGTTGTCCTAGACCCAACTTTTAGTACACCGATTATCATATTTCGGCTAGCCTAATCAATCTAGACAAGTGTGTCCCTCTGTCTATTCTTTATAATTTGTAAGCTCGACACAGTCCACGATTATGGACCAATTTAGAGAGTAAAATGGACCAAAAACTCTATTTTTGTCTGTGTTTTTTCTGGGCTCTCTAAAGGTCGCAATTATGACCCGAACATCACGAAATTTTACAAAGAGAAAAGAGACCTGACCATGGAATAAGCATGAATGTTTTGATGAATCTCGGCCAATATTAATCGGATCAAAAGGACCCAGCGTTGTGTGTCAAAAATGATAACATTTATATTGTATGGCGTATATATTTACTCCTGAAATTATACATGAAGTTCCCGTTATGGTCAAGGACGACGCTGATGATCAAATGATATTTTGTGGATGAAATTCACAAACAACTTTTTGCCTGGTTTTCTAGTCGCCCTAGATGACATTAGAAATTTCCATGGGGAAGGCTTTCTGACCAATTAATTCAAATAACGATCAATATTTACCGGAAAACTTGCATTTTATAGTGTAATTTTGTACTCCGGGAAAGATGCGCAGAGGAGCTGTTGACCTATAATTGATAAACAGATTGCAAATATTGCAAAATATTGCCGAGGTTCGGAATATATATCTGCGGAGACTACGAGCTCTGTGGTAGTTGTTTTGGGTATCATACGGTCGGCCACGTCAGACTATATTGCACTGGTTAAACAGGTGTTTATATGTTTCTAATTTCCATATTCAAGGGGAGCCAATTCTGTTCGCGATTTGAAATTTCGTCAATTTTTAAACAAGCGGCAAATGAAAGTGCATTATATTGAAGACTTGTGACTTTGTATATATGTATTTGAAGACTTAAAGAATGAGAAAATTAATTGGCACAATTGCGCTGTGTTGTTTTTGTAATTAAAGAAAAATCCTTCTTTTCGACAGCGGGTATGATTTCCGACCACTGGAACAACCGAATCCATAAGTTCCAGCGGCATTCTGGTTCTGGTGTAAAAAAAAACTTAACAAAATGGCGGACCTATTTTTTTTGATTGATTTTTGGAAAATTTCCTATTTTTGACCACAAAGCTAGTTAACAGATATGAAGGGTCTTGGCCGATTACATTTATCCCTGTTCATACGATAGATATAAACGTACTGAATTTGTTATAGTTTAAAATGGATTGCATTATTAGTTTTGGAGTTATCGTGCCCGCCATTCGTAAAAAACTATTTGATTGAAAAACACTCCGGCCGTTGCTTGGTACTTTTCTTCCCGAGTAATTGTTACTTGAAATCACTTGAAATTTAAAAGTGAAATTTTGTAAATAAAGTAGATACGAAAAAATAAATAAATAACCAGTAAGGAAAGTAGTAAAGTCGGACGGGGCCGACTATATGATACCCTTCACCACTATGGGTATATTAAACAGGACTATTAGCATGAAATTGGATGAAATAAAATATGTGATATTTATCTAAATGTTAATCTACGTAGATCTATCCATAAAGTATGTAAATCGACTTCAAACAAATATAAATGGGTCATCCGTTGGGCTATGTCTGTACTTCTAGAAAACGCAACTACATAATTCTATGCTCAATTTTGTACGTTGTGCAAAATTTGATGTCAAACTGACTAACATGAGGAGTTTGATGACCAATTTACTTGAACTCGGGCGAAAATATATATGGAAGCTCTATCCAAATATTAAGCGATTTCAAACAAACTAGTGACAGGATAGGTTATACTAATTTCAGAACGTTTTGTTCCTATTGGTTCTTGGTGCGTCAATTACTTAAAATCAATCTATAATAAAAGGGAGCTATATCTAAATCTGGACCGATTTTCACGAAACAACGCAGACATCACTCTAGGCTCAATTCAGTACGTTATGCCAAATTTTGTGCAAAACGAAAGATATATAGGGACTTTGGTGCAACATTTACATGAAATCGGAAGAAACTATATGTGGGAGCTATATAGAAATCTGGACTGATTTTCTCGAAACTTGGCAGACATCATTCTAGACTCAATTCAGTACGTTATGCCAAATTTCGTGCAAATCGAAGTATATATAGGGACTTTGGTGCACCATTTACATGAAATCGGACGAAACTATATATGGGAGCTATATGTAAATCTTGACCTATTTTCACGAAACTTGGCAGACATCATTCTAGGCCTAAATGATTAGGCTGTACCAAATTTCGTGCAAATCAAAAGATATATAGGGACTTTGGGGCACCATTTACATGAAATCGGACGAAACTATATATGGAAGATATATCTAAATCAGGACCGATTTTGATGAAACTTGGCAGACATCATTCTGGGCTCAATTAAGTACGTTATGCCAAATTTCGTGCAAATCGAAGGATATATACGGACTTTGGTGCACCATTTACATGTAATCGGACGAAGCTATATATGGGAGCTATATCTAAATCTGGACCGATTTTGTCGAAACTTGGCAGACATCATTCTAGCCTCAGTTCAGTACGTTATACCAAATTTCGTGGAAATCGAAAGATATATAAGAACATTAGGGCACCATTTACATGAAATCAGACGAAACTATATATGGGAGCTATATCTAAATCTGGACCGATTTTCTCGAAACTTGGCAGACATCATTCTGGGCTCAATTAAGTACGTTATGCCAAATTTCGTGCAAATCGAAGGATATATAGGGGCTTTGGTGCACCATTTACATGTAATCGGACGAAGCTATATATGGGAGCTATATCTAAATCTGGACCGATTTTCACGAAACTTGGCAGACGTCATACTAGGCTCAATTCAGTACGTTATACCAAATTTCGTGCAAATCGAAAGATATATAAGAACATTAGGGCACCATTTACATGAAATCGGACGAAACTATATATGGGAGCTATATCTAAATCTGGACCGATTTTCACGAAAATTGGCAGATATCACTCTAGGCTTAATTCAGTACGTTATGCCAAATTTCGTGCAAATCAAAAGATATATAGGGACTTTGGGGCACCATTTATATGAAATCGGACGAAACTATATATGGGAGCTATATCTAAATCTGGACCGATTTTCACGAAACTTGGCAGACAACACTCTAGGCTTAATTCAGTACGTTATGCCAAATTTCGTGCAAATAAAAAGATATATCTGGACTTTGGGGCACCAGATATATCTAAATCTGGACCGATTTTCACGAAAATTGGCAGACATCATTATAGGCCTAAATGATTAGCCTGTACCAAATTTCGTGTAAATCGAAAGATATATAGGGACCGTTTACATTAAATCGGTTAAATATATATATGGGAGCTATATCTAAATCTGAACCGATTTTTCCCAATTTCAATAGGGTTCGTCCTTGGGCCGAATAAGTGACCTATGCCAAATTTCATCCAATTCGGATCATAAATGCGACCTGTACTTTGTTTACAATTTAACATGGACAGACAGACAGACGGACGGACGGACATGCATAAATCGACTTAGAAAGTGATTCTATGCATATTCTCAAAAGGAACCATGGGTCTATCTCAATTATTTTTGCCTGTTACAAACATATGCACAAAGACATAATACCCTGTACCACAGCGTGGTGAAGGGTATAAAAATTATATAAATATAAATAAATTAAACAAAATTGTTTGCAACCGATAATAGGAGGTATCCTTAAACCCGCACATAAACAAGTAATCGTTTTTTTACCTCATCCTATCATAGTTTAGAATTAGAGAAAAAAAACAAAACAAATAACAAAAGAGAACCACATGGTAAAGTGAATAATTCGTTAAAAATTAATTTGTGGCAAAAAATTCCCCCTTTAGAAAATCTGGGGCAAAATGTTTTTTTTTATTTATTTTTCTACAAATCCGAACAGGTAATATTACTGCAATGAATAAAAAATCGATGGAAACCACTGCATACAGAAGGATATATTGGAATTATTCAGCCTTAGTTTTCTCGTTCTGCGAACACACTCCATATCATATGTTAAGGGTAAGCTTTTGTTGGTGAGATTTGTGAAAACTAAACTGTCGAAGATCCCTTTCTGCTCTTTCTATAGGTATCTAATGGCAAAATGGTATACCGCTCACATAATAAATGGATTTTTTAGAATCAACACCTCTGTTGAATTCTAACTTCTGCTTTAAGGTCTTAAAGTGTGAATGACACACCAAATGTAATTTGCTCACAAACACACTCAATAAATCCACCAGCAGCAAAACAGGTATTAAAAGTGCTCCATACAGCTATTTATATTATACATTCAAGTATTCAATTAAGATAGTGCTATCGCCTCATCCCATGGATAGCACTATGAAAAAAAAAAAATTAAACAAATTTACCTTTTATTTTAATATAAAATTAAGTCGGCAATTTAAATAATAATAAAAACTAATATCACAAAAAACCACAACCTTCAGTACTTATGAACGCCAGCGAACTAAACCAATTGATCTATTCAGATGGCAAAATATAGATCTTCACAAAAAAGTAAAAAACAAACGTGTCTGTGTAAAAAGTGGGCAGGTCTTGTAAAAAACAAAAAATCACGTGCTCATTACCGCAATATAGTCACACCCCTTTATTTTGCCATACAACAAAAAAATACTTTTGTAAATAAGAGGATATCTAATATAGAATTACATTTAACAAAATAAGACTAAAATGTGGTGGTCTATATGTTTGTGCAACAAACATACATATAGCAAAAAAAAATGATAAGTAATAAGATTATATACAATAAAAAAATGAGATTTAGATTTTAAGAAATATAATCATGTTAAATATATAATTAAATAATTAAAAAATCGGGTTCAAAATGTTGCCACTGTAGTCGTAAATTAGATCAATAAAAATTATAACATAAAATAAAAACAAATAAATCTAAAACTTATAGCCTAGACAGACGACAGCCTTAATTTGCATTAACAGCCTTAATTCAAATTAATTTGTACATTATCCTCATTTTTATGTGTTGTTAATGCACAAAATCAAACTGAATTTATACTGAATTAAGCAATTTCAATATGGCAATGCTGTAGAAAATAAATTGATTGTTGTCAAATTTGTTTACGTTTAGGAAAATAAAAATTAGAAATAAAGGCAAAATTCAACATTTCTTCAAATTTGGACCTGTTTTATCTTTATTATAGCTGTTAGTTTTCCTTACTGTCATGTATCAATTTCAAAAAGATGTAATCCTAAAAAATATTGTAAACAAATGTCAATATTTTCTTCCTACACACAGACAAACAATCGTTTTGAAAGAAAAAACTGGTTCATAAATGCAGAAACTCTCGTCTGTCAGGGGTAAATTTTAATTCAAATTAAGAACTTTTTAATGCAAATTAAGGCTGTCGTCTGTCTATGGTATTAGTGTCTGTTCCCAGTAAAACTTTTCAATTTTTTTAACAGGAAAATGTTCTATTTCGATAAATATTAGATGTTCTGGAACAGAACTTTATTTATAGTTAATGTCGTATTAAAATGTTTTAATTTGTCATAAAATTTCAACCACACGATTTTCTAGAACGGGTGTCAATAAACATTCACACATTGTAGCCGACAGTTTGTTGTACACGTTTCACTTCTACCCCCCAGTATTTACTAATTTATTGCTTGTCTATTCATTATTTCGCCTTAATTGCCAATATTATATAAAATAAAATGAAATAAAAATATTTCAAAATTTCATCAGTGAAATCATTCATACAAACAACAGCAATGGCAGCAAAAATTAAAAAAAAGACAATCCCAAAATGCAGATGCATCAACGTCATACTAAAATAAAAACACATATACAAGCTAAAGAATAGAGAACAAGAGATACGAAAATTCGACCAGATGTAGAATATAACATGTAAAATAAATAATCCAATGGCACACAAACAAAGATATAGGTTATATATTAAGTAAAACACAGTATGTAGTCGATTTATGGGTTCAATTAGAAGTGAGTCTACAAAAACGGTGACATTGTAAACGATTTCGATTCTAGGTGCTTATTCATAATATATTTTAGTGCATATTTCACCAATTTTGGTTTTAGAAAACTGTCCAATCTAGGCGTTAGCCTGAAAGTATGCAATAAATGATAAAATTATTACTGTTCTTCGCCAGAGAAACCCCTTTTTAATAGAGAAATAATATACTTTTGTGGTCCACCGTTGAAATACAAATTGTCCACATTTATTTTTTGATTGATTTGAAATACAAATTGTTCACATTTATTTTTTGATTGATTTGATCGATTTAGTTGGAATATTTAAGATTGAGCTTTGCACACACAGTGACAATGTGTGTGCTCTATCTCCCAGGATATTTGCTATTGAAAATGGCCTATTGAAATTTGGGTTATAATTTGGTAGCAAATCTTCCTACCAAAATTGGTAAATATTAGTATTGCCCTAAATATAACGATACCTTCCGAATTTCGCTATTTTGAACTTTCATTGGACAGAACGAATTGTATAATTGGCCTAAGATCCGCCTATTATTATGTATTCTTAGATTTTTGGGAAAGTTTTTCAACCGAATCGACTATAATATGATCAATGAGTGCAAATCTTTCTACCAAAAATTAAAATTATTCGAAGACTTTCCCGATTTTTCAGTTCGGGTTTTCACTGAAAGTAGTCGATTTCCATAAAAAAAATTCCTAGGACCGACAGATTGCTAATTTTCTAGCAAAGCTAGATATCTAATCCTTCTAATTGCGTTGGAATTTTGAGATTAGGATGTTGCCGTCGACAAAAAGGATCTTTGTTTAATTACAAAAAAAAAAAAAAAAAACACCAAAAATAAACAACAAAATTTGGTCAATTTATTTTCTTCTTCTTTACGTCTTCAAATACAAAGTTACAAGTCTTTAACATAATGTATCCTCATTTGACAGCCTATTGAATCGCGTCGAAATTTAACATAGAGGATAGGTGGTATTCCCGTAAGAAATCCAAATAGACCAAACTCAAAGACGTTTTTTCTTGTTATTTCTTATAATTTACAATGTAGGAAATCCGAAGAACACAGTCGATTATAAATCGATAGCTACGAAATATAACATACCAAACCAACTTTTTTATAAAACCCAATTTCTCGCCGATCTATGGACCGAAATTGTGCTTCGACAATATGATACCCTACACAACTACCACTGAGTTCTAAGTTTGTGCGGATCTATATTCTGAGCCTGCAAAATATTTCGCGATAATTGTACTCTCTTGACCGATTAGAAATCAACAGCACATCTGTGGCATGTCTTATCATGTTTTCCGGAACAATAAATTAGTCCATAAGATTTAAATTTGGTTATTAAAAAAGGGTTTCGTACATTTGACCCGCTAAATATTCAACCTTCACTATAACGGCAGCCATTCGATTTGTTTGGCCAGATCCCTTTCTATGTTATGTTCGGCTTATAATTGCTGCATACCCTTATCAATACTAACACACATGCAAAATTTAAAGATTTTAGTTTCAGCATGTGGTCTGAGCGTTTATTATAGGGCATGAATATCAATCATTTTGGTACGTTCTGTACTAGTGCAAAGAAAAAAAACATCTCATAAAACTAATGATAAAATTTTTGGTCGAACCTTCAATAAATTGGTATTGACCTTGAGAAAGATCGGAAAATATTTCGAAATAATTTTATATAACGTAGCGACGTTTATAAAAAAATTGGACTTAAACCATTTTCAAAATAAATGACTCATTTGACAAATATCAATATTTTCAGATTTCTACTTTGTTTTTATTTGTATCGTCGTTGGTCGAATAAAATTTACAGTGGCACATAAAATAAGCCCATACTGTAATAAAAACTAAGTAAAAAAAAAAAAAATGTTTATTCAAAGTGCCTTTCTAATAGTTTGGATGCCAGCCATATAAAACGAAAGGCGACGACAATGAAAAAATACAACTAAAAGACAAAAAAAAAACGAATAAATAAATCAAAATATTTATTTGCAAACAAAACACACAATAATATGCCCCTTACTCTGGCTACTGTCTTTTTAAGCAAGTGTAAGTTATTTTTAGATAAAACAATAAATAAAAATAAAAATTAATTTTAAAAAATAAAAACACACTCAAGACAAATAAATAAAAAATATTTTGTTGTTTATTTTTGTTTTGAAAAAACGCGACTTTTGTCGCGTATTGTGCAGCATTCAAATTAACCAAACGAATAAAAAACACACACAGTCACATCTTGTGCACCCACACATCTGCAACGTGTGGCTATTAGCACAGTTTTTTTATTGGTGGGTGGTTGAATGAATGTGGGGTTTTTGGGAAGAGAAATGTCACACATTTGTTTCTTTTTTTATTTTTATCATCTGGCCATTTGCAAAGATCACCAGATCAGCAGAGGAATTTGCATTACGCGCAACAAACTCGTGATGCAAATCGAGCAACAAATCGTCGACAGTGGAATTCTACACAAACTGATTTCTGGTTTAAAACGGAAGTTTGTTGCGATTTCCTCCTACACACAGAAAAATGTAGAGAAAAAAGGACGTGCGCCAAACAGATGTTGTAACACACACACTATACATACAACAAATTGTTGTTGTTTTAGGCCGTTGTGATTAATTTTATTATTTTTCATATCCCATTTGTTATTTCCTTACATTGTTGCCAAGTATTTCGTTTTTTTTTCTAACCCAACAGAAATTAACCCCTTATCTTAATCAGGTTCAAGGCCAAATCATATAATTAGCCAATTTGGTGTATTTCTTAATCGTTCAGTAGTTGCCAGAACTATTGTTGTTCCGCTGAGTAGTAGTTGTTGTTAGGTAAATAATTTCTTTTTGTCGAAATTCAATTGAGGGATTGCGATTTTTTGTCGTTTGCAGATCCCTGTTCATCGCCAGATGTCTTTTTACAATTTGGTTTATCTCAAAATTTGTATTTCATGATTTGTTTTCAGTTTTTTTGTGTGTGTTCAGTTTTTTAGTTAAATGAAATGTAGTATGACAATTTTGAAATGCCAATGTTGTCGTCACGTAGGTGAAATATGTATATATGTAACAAGTCTAATATACAGATGGCGCTAGTTCTTTTGCAGACCGCACGACACTTTACAATTTCAGGCCCCACAAATCACTGAATCGAATACTAGGTATTATATGTATATGAGATTTATATCTGAAACTATACCTATTTCAATCAAAATGCATCATGACAAACACCATCGTTATAGAATTTTTATTACAAATGCATCAATATGAAATCTGAAAGCAAAAATCTACACACAAAGTGATTTGAGGTTGATCTAAAAAAGTAGTTAATTATTCTTTTAGCATGGTTTAGTGTAAAAATATTATATATTATATAATAAATATTATATAATATATTATATATAATATAGATGTGGCACCATTAAAAGTACCCCACCATTCCATCCCTGTTCCCCCTTTCACAATTTCAAACCAGTAAGGAAAGTAGTAAAATTGGACTGGCCCGATTGGATTGTACATATGTATCCTACCAATTTCATGTCAATGTTCTCTTCGCCAAATTTAATTTCAATCGGTCAGAGTAAGAGTAAGAATCGTTCGCGTGCAATGGGACAAATTTATGGAAATCGATTTATAGCAAACTTGATACACGCTACGTAGTATGCCGCACTGTTAAAAATATGGTACGCTGTGTAAAATTTCATGTCAATCCGACAAACATTAGGAATTTGGTGCACCATTTACCTAAAATCGGCCCATATCTAAGTCTAAACCGATATTCTCGGAACTTAACACACATCATTCTAGACTTATTTAAGTACGCCATGCCAAATTTCATGAAAATCGAAGGATATTTGGGGACTTTGGTGCACTATTTACAAATAATCGGACAAAAATATATACGGGAGCTATAACTAAATCTGAACCGATTTTCACGAAACTTAGCACACATCATTCTAGACCTAATGTAGTACCCTATGCCAAATTTCGCGCAAATCGAAAATTATATGGGGGCTTTGGTGGCCCATTTTCCTTAAATCGGACGAAACTATATATGTGAGCTATATTTAAATCTGACCCGATTTTCTCGAAAGTTAACAAACATCATTCCAGGCTTAGATCAGTACGACATGCCAAATTTCGTGCAAATCGAAAGATATACAGGGACCTTCGTGTACCATTTACCTAAAATCGGGCCAAACTATATATGGGAGCTATAACTAAATCTGATCCGATTTTCACGAAACTTAGAACTAGACTTAATTCAGTACGCTATTCCAAATTTCGTGCAAATCGAAAGATATATAGGGACTTTGGTGCCTATATCGGATGAAAATATATATGGGAGCTATATCTAAATCTGAACCGATTTTAACCACTTTCTATAGGGTTCGTCCTTGTGCCAAATTTCATCGAAATCGGATCATAAATGCGATCTGTACTTTGTTTACAATTTAACATCTACAGACGGACGAACGGACATGCATAAATCGACTCAGAAAGTGATTCTATGCATATTCTGGAAAGGAACCATGTGTCTATCTCGTTTCCTTTTGCCTGTTACAAACATATGCACAAAGATTTAATACCCTGTACCACAGTGTGGTGACCTGAAGGACCTCTAATAAAGTTCTTACAAATCAAGTGTATATTCGGATTAAAACTTCAAAGCCTTTTTTTTAGCAAGACTATAAATCAGCCCCCAACATAAAAAATTCTGGAACATAGAATGTTTGCAACTACACCTCGCCGGTGTATTGCGGTAGTAATGTTTCTGTCTTTCCTTGCCGACCTCAGACTTTATGTCAGGCGAAACTATTTATATTTTCTATAGGTCCCACGAAGGCAATCGAGGTAGTATGTTCGATCCGAGCTACGACATTGTGACGGGCGAAGTTGTAGGATCAATGACATTTAGGTTTTGGGGTAGTCCCCATATAACTTTACCTCCAAATTTGCTCTATTTTAAGATTTTGGCACTCGTCTTTTAACCGAATTTGCTGGAATTTAGTATTTTGTGTTCTCAGTGGGTAAAAATATCACGACTAATATATATAAACTTTTTCGGGTAGCCTCATATAACGCTACTCCTTACATTTGGTATTTTGGGGAGCTGGGGCACATTTTCCAACCGAAGTGGCTGTAGTTTGCTATTTTTTATTCCCTTTGGCACGAAACGTCCACTTGTTGGGGTAGTCCTCATATAACCCACTTTATACATATTAAATTTGTCATTCCGTTTGCAACACCTTGAAATATTCACAGTAGACCCCATAAAGTATATATATATATATATTCTTAATCAGAATAAAATTCTATGCATGTCCGTCTGTCCGTCTGTTGAAATCACTATATTCTGATGCCTAATGTTGTTTATATCATATGAAAATCTCTTCCAAGACGATTTATCCCCATATAATGTTACTTCCAGATTTTCAGTATTTAAAACATTTAGCGTGAAGGAAAGAATCGAGATACAACACTTACAAATTAGGTTAGAAAATATATTGATATCTCTCCCCCATATACTTTCTGTGTTTTTTTGCGATGCTCCCCTCACATGACTCTAAATTGAAATATTTTGAGGATTTTAGACGCCTACCATGCGTTATCAATATCGGTCCATGCTTTATTAAGAAAAATTTTATGTATACAGGGTGAGATGAAAAAAACTGCAACCAACTTTAAGCGTACAAAAGCATTTTAGTGAGATTTTTCCGAAAAAAAAAAACAAAATTGGCTCTAAGATAACTGCAGCATTTATATCTGAATAAATCGTTTGTGTCTCGTACCACCTATTTTGACCGTGGCATCAGAATAAATGCCGAATATTGTCGCGAAAATATTCTGGAGGGTGTATTAAAGCCTTGGGCACGCAAACATTTTGGGCGCGGACCTTGGACATTTCAACAGGACTCAGCACCCAAGAATGGTTACAAAATGAGGTTCCTCGCTTCATTTCCAGCAGAGTATAGCGAGAAGTATCTCGTCGAAGGTGATAAATAAAGCCAAAAGTAACAAGAGAACTCCCTGGCTTCATCTTATAACGCTAACAGCTAATATGGACCAAATCTCAATGATGACAATTTTGGAAAATATACTATATCTGTACTCTTTGGTGATAATCGGTTCATATTAATGGCCCAACAACTGTTCGGAAAAAGTGGACCATAAGTTTTGTGTAAAAACTAAAAAACTTGACCCTGCGAATTTGCCAATATATAAATATCAAATTAATTTACGTTTATGGTTTGACATGATTGCAAATGGATTATATTTGCAATTGTCACCATATTTTGCTCATATTTGGGGTCTATCACCGCAGAAAGTTAAAATCTTTGGGGAGTCTCATATCCGACTGTACTATTTTGCTTGCTTCGATACACAAATCGATTATTATTGTGAAATTTTGTTCTTATACGTTTCATTGCAACACAGAAATGCAGTGGTGTATTGCCGCGACGTCCCGGTCATTTCTACGTAGTAAATTATGAAACAAATTTGAAATGGGCGTAACGACTGACAATATCTCATATTAACACTTTCTTATTTATTTCATTGCAATGCAATGTGAAAGTGTGGCTGTAATTAGCCAACCTAATTATTTATAACGTATTTAAAAGCGATTGCATACAATTTCAATGAAGTGTCAATTTTTAATAGACTTGCTAATTAAGAAAACACATCAAAAATCATACAATAGCAACAATTCTGAAATTAAATTATTTCACTTAAAATACTTAAAAAATAAAAAACAAAACATTTTTAAGCAAATTAAAACAGTTGATGTCTCCAAGCAGATGTTCATTGGGGGTTTTCAATAAATAAAAAAACATACATATTATGCAAATCTTAACACGAGAAAGCATTTGTTTTGTTTTTCATCACATACGTATTTATTTTCAAATTCATTTCACTTTTTCCAAAGTTTGTTTGTTTGTTATGAAAAAATGTCACATGACTTATAAATTATTTCCTGGATATGTTTTAGCAATACGATGTTTTTTTTTTTATTAAATGGCGACACGTTTTCTTTGTGTTGCTTTTTTTAAATTGTTTCAAAAAATTTTGCAAAGAGACAAAGAAAATTTTAAAAATAAAAATTTAACACCCACGAAAAAGTGAAAACAATTTTTTTTTTTAATTTTTAAAAACAAAATTAATGATGAAATTAGTTTGCTTGTTATTATTAATAATGTTTTTTAATTGGTTATACATACATATTGATGTACATATATAATGAAGAGCATACAAAAACAAATTATGTTTCATGTTTTGTAGATATGTACGAATATATTTGTTAATTAATCATTTATGTTAATTAATAAAATCGACCAGACTGAGAGCCTTTATCTCGAGGGAGAGATAAAGAGAGAGATATTTATTTTAGTACTCAATGACTTGCTAAAATATAGCATTTTTTCATTCAATATTTGTTTCTAGAAAATCTTTATAGATTTAGTTTGCCGCGTGATTAAGAAAAATCTTATTTTATCAATAGTTTTTGTGTGCAAAGTTCACATTTGTGATCTTGTGGTTGTAGTTATGTGTGGAGGATTATGATGTGTTGAATTTGGAAGATATGCTGATGAAATGAAATGATTTCTTAAAACCTTTAAAATTTCATAATCATGAGTATAACAGAGGGAAAATTCAGATCAACCACAAAACAAGTAATTAACATTTAAAAAATAATAATCTGAGATTTCGCTATATAACCTTACAAGCCTTACGCCACAGTTGGTTGTAGATTAGTTATTTTAATAAAATCTTCATTTCCCATAATTATTTTAAATACAATTCTTTTATTTTTCATAAATTTGTTTAGATGAAAACCAGGTAATTGAATAAAAAAATTAATAAATTTTATTTAATATTAAAAAAATATTTTTTGAAAATTCAAAAAAAAAATTGAACATTCCCAACATAGACCCATTAGGCTTTTTGACTTTTTTTCTCAAAAATGATTTGCTGTTGTTTGATAACTTTGTATAGATAAAAACCAATATAGCAACAAGTAACTAAATAAAAAAATTATTAAATTTTATTTAACATTCTCAATATATATATATATATATTTAAGTCGAAATTATATATTTATTTATTTATTAAGTTAATTAATGTTTTTCCTGTACAACAAGACAAAAGTCTTATAAGTGGCAGTACAGGATTATATATATAATCATATGTCCATAATTTTTCAATAATAAGTATCTTAGATATTATAAAAGTGGTAAGAATGGATACATTATGGAAAATAATAAATATGATTAATTGAGTTGAGGTAATTTAAAAAAAGATTGAACTACAACAAAAAATAAAAAAATGTTTCTATTACAATTGTTAATAAAAAGAACGATTAGTAAATCAAATAAATTGTATGATCAAACCTAACGTTTTCAATTATGAAAAATGTTGTACAAGCCGTTTTTTGAAATTACTTATATTGTTAATGCATTGCAAATCAGATGGTAGAGCATTCCAATCGCGTATCGTGCCAATGTAAAATTGTCTCTCAGAAACCAGGCTCTTCCGACGAAAAGGTATATTTTTTCTTCCCCTGTGTGATCTTGCAAATGTAATTTTTTCGAACAGGTACGTTTGTTTTTGTTTGAGAATAGTTCTATGAAGGAGTTGTAGAGATTTGATTTTAAGAAGTGAGTCGAAATTTACTCCATACAGGGATTTAGAATACTGTGAGACATTTTGTCTCTTACTTAGGCCATACACGTATTGTGTTATGCTATTAAATGCGACATTCGATTTGTGACGACAGAGGGAATCACAATTGGCAAACAGCTCACAACCATACAATAAGCTTGGAACTAGGAATGTTTTGGCCATCAGACAGCGAATATTTGGAGGTGTGTATGAATGTGTTAGCCACAGAGCCCTTAATTTTGAGTAGGTTTGTCCTACGATAGCAGTGATATGGTTGTTCCAGCTTAATGATTTGTTGAAAATTACTCCAAGATTTTTGGCGCTGGATACCAGCTCGATTTTGTCATTGTTGACAAGAATGTCAGTACGCTGCAATAATATTTTTCTGTTTTTGTGAATGATCAAGCATTTTGATTTAAGCGGATTCAATAATAGGCCATTAGCTTTAGCCCACTCGCATAATCTATAGAGATCCTGATTAAGAATTACACACTGACTTATATTGTTTAGGGAGCTACTCAAAAATACTTGCACATCATCTGCGCACATGTGTGCTTGACTATGGTGAAGTTGATCAGGAAGATCGTTCGCGTATAAGGAGAAAAGGAGCGGACCTATGATGGATCCTTGGGGGACTCCTTTTTTTACAGCCATAGGTTTAGAGATCAAGGTTCCAGTGTAAACTGACTGAGATCTATTTGAGAGATAGGACGAAATTAGTTTTGTAGAAGTTTTGGAAAAATTAAAAAAAACGACGAAGTTTAAAACACAAGTTTTGATGGTCGACGGTATCAAATGCTTTTGAGTGATCAAGCAAAACAAGAAAACATATCTTATTTTCGTCAATCTCGCACCTTATTTAAGAACTTCATTATTTGAAACACCGTGAAATTCAAAATTCCCATCACTAGATAGATCATTTAATGTCCCTGAGTTAAATCCATAGTAAGACGGGTCAGTGTCTAGAGAAGGTACGTTTATAAACTTTTCATTGAGTTCGTCCACATCACCATGATACGTTTCGCGAGCCATACATTTTCCTAGACCAATGTCATTGGTTTCTTATAAATTTTAGCTAATAGGTACATATGTAACCTTTACAATGAATATACATATGCCATACTTTAAGCTTGATATAAATATTTTATTGCTGTTTTAAGGGAGGAAGTCAAAGAAAGTCAAATTAATATGGTGAAAAAACAGTTAATTTCGTAGTCTTATTAGCGGGACGAAAAAAATTTAAACGCAGATTTTATGAACGCTTTTCAAAGGTGCCCCGTTCAAAAGGTGCCCCCCTCTCCCCTATATTTTTTTTTTTTGAAATTCAAAATTATGTTAATTTATTTTTTAATTAAATATCAGAACATCCCCAACATATGTCCATTCGACTTTTGAATTTGTATACCCTTCACCACACTGTGGTACAGGGTATTATGTCTTTGTACATATGTTTGTAACTGACAAAACGAATGGAGATAGATCCATGAGAATATGCATGGAATCACTTTCTGAGTCGATTTATGCATGTCCGTCTGTCCGTCCATGTATTTGAGCAAGGTGCAGATAGCATTTATGATCCGATTTAGATGAAATTTGGTACAGCTCACTTATTTGGCCCAAGGACAAACCCTATTGAAATTGGGAAAAATCGGTTCAGATTTAGATATATCTCCCATATATATTTTCGTCAAATTTTATGACTAATGCTTTTATATTTCTCTCGATTTGAACGAAATTGTGCATACCGCACTGAATTGAGTCTAGAATGGTGTGTGCTAAGTTTTGTGCAAATCGGTTCCGATTTAGATATAGCTCCCATATATATTTTCGTCCGATTTAAGGGAACTCCTCACTGGAACATCGGAATCCGAAAATTTCAACTGTGTTAGAAAGAGGACATGTCTGGCTCTCATATGAACTAGGATTATTGACTTCGCACAACAATTAACAAAATGCCGGACTTTTGAATTTCTTTTTTTGGAAAATCGCCTATTTTTACCACAAACTAAGTTAAAAAATAAGGAAGATCTTCACCGATTGGCTTTATCCTAGTTCATACGAGAGCTACACACTCCCAGAGAAACGTGTCAAAATTTGAAACCGATTGGATTATTAGTTTTTGAGTTATCGTGCCCGCCATTCGTTTTGAGAAAAACGCGTTTAAAGTTTGAGAAGCCCTTTACCCGTCACTTGATGCTGACACAATAAATCGGCTATATCTTCAAGAGTTCTTGAGATTTTCACTTGAAATTTTGTAGGAACATTCTAGAATTAAAGTAGATTCGAATTAAATCAAAAAATTGACACCGAGAATGGGGGGTCCCTTAATGTAAATTGTATACCAAAGAACCAAAGTGTGGTCAACAATTTTGTTCATTGTACCGAAGTTGGTATAGCCTTGCGTGTATAAAGTTTTCTTGGAATCGGTTCAGATTTACATATAGCTCCTATATATATATATATATATATTCGTCCGATTTTAAGTAAATGCTGGACTAAAGACCCATAGCTAGGCCGATTGACACCACATACTGAAGTTAATATATATATTAATCTCTGGCAAGTTTCGTTGAAATCGGTTCAGATTTAGATATATCATAGCTTCCATATATAATTTCGATCTATTGTACACCAAATAATCAATTGATGTTAACACGTTTACATATAGATAAAGATCATATATTTAAGTTCGTTCAATTTCAGGTCAATGTTTCTTCAAAAATGCGACGTCTGTTAGGGTACATATGAAGAATGTACCCAACGTGGTGAAGGATATCGTATAGTCGGCCCAGTATGACTATACTACTTTCCTTACAGTTTTTTTCGGGCTCGTACGCATTTATCCATGATTCGTCGCCTGTGACGATTTTATAAACTGTTCCATCGATTATACTTCATCGCCATACACAATTTAAGGTTCATCGATCCACTTTTGCCGTGATAACTCAAAGCGAAAGTTTGGGCAATTGTATGCTATTGGGCCTCTGTTACTCAAGTATGTGGACAATTTTTAGGAAGGAAGTAGGTGTGGAGCCTTTCAAAATACTGCTGGTGCAAGAATTGAACCCGAATAATCTGCCGCAATACAGAATTTTGTTGAATGCGCTCGTGGATAGTTGACCGAAAATCCACATTATGAGAGCATGCTAAAATTGAACTAAGCAATCGGAGTAACTTATGTGGACCGTACTATAGATTCAAATAGTTTCCTGCATTTTTCGGAAAATTATGATTTTTATTTAACTTCCTATAGCTCTTAACAAACCTTTACATGAAAAAAAATCGACCCTTCATCAACACTCCTTAAAATGATACAATTGAAATTAATCGAAAGGAAGGAGTTCAGGCACAAATGGTTGAAATTTTTAAAACTTATGAAATTCTATACAAAAATTATACTTTGTGTTTCTGTGTTTTATAAAGTACATTGCTCACGTTTCTAAACACGTGTATAAGAATTACAAAAATATATTTTTTTACTTTATAGTAAAATGTATTGGCAATTTGACAGAACTGTCAAAACACATCAACTTCTCAGTCTTCAAAGTGTTTGTATTATTCTATGCCTATGAAAAAAAAAACAACGAAAAATTAATCGTAGAAAATATAATATACCTATATATATATATATATATTACCTACCTATTATTGTTTAGATTAACTGATTGAATAGCCCTTTAAACAAATTCAATTCTGGCGCCTTTATTAAAATATCATACCCCTTTTTCGAACCCCTAATATATCAGTGCATAGTAAAAATAAAGAATAAAAAACTCACAATTTTAGAATTTGTTGTGATTGCAGATGCTATAAATAACAAGTAAATGCTAATAATAAACAAATGAAATTCAATACAGTTGTATGTATTAAATAAATAGAAAATAATGCAAAAAAATCACTGAACCATAAATGATTATTCGAATTTATATTAATTGTTTAAACAATAACTCATGTATAAATAAACAAATGTGGGCAATTTGGTTGAAACTAGTTTGCTTTTGATGACAAAGGGGTAAAATGATAGGGAAATCATAATCAGTGACCAAATGGCTAGACTAAATCATAATTTAACAAATTTATTGTAATCCTCCGACATTTTTTAGAGGGGGATGAGAGAACGTCTTAGAATTATATATTGAATATATCAGTTGTAGCAAATATCGCTACTAAAATTACACTTTCATGTATATCCGAGAAATGTATGAAATGTATTTTCATTGAAAATCATTTTGACCGATGAGACCCATTTCCACTTCAATTGCAAAATTGTCGCATAACTTCAGAGTTATTGTTGAGACATCTCTTCATTGGACCTTAAATTATCGAAAATGAGGTTGTGTTAGTATTTAACGAAACCTTTGCTATTTTACGAGAAAATTTTCCAGAGGTATTAATACTATTGAGCATGTGATTTAACACATTGCGACTTCTTTCTATGGGACCACGTGAAAAATATGTTCGAAGTCAATAAACTGGCTTTAAGGGGACCCCACCCATTCTCGGTTTCAAAAACTAATTCAAGAATGTCCCTAAAAAATTTCAAGTGAAAATCTCAATAATTTTTGAAGATATAGCCGATTTATTGTGTTAGCATCTGGACCTTTAAGGGGACCCCACCCATTCTCGGTTTCAAAAAATTTAATTTTTTATTTTGATTTAGTTTGAACGCGAATGGCGGGCACGATAACTCAAAAACTAATAATATAATCGAATTCCACATTTTTACACGTTTCTCTGTGAGTGTATAGCTATCGTATGAACTAGGATAAAGCCAATCGGTGAAGATCTTCCTCACTTTTATATCCTTCACCACACTGTGGTACAGGGTATTATGTCTTTGTGCATATGGCAAAAGGGAACGAGATGGACCCATAGTTCCTTTTGAGAATATTCATAGAATCACTTTTTAAATCGATAAATGGGGCACAAAAGTCCCTACATATGTTTCGATTTTCACGAAATTTGGCATTGCGTACTGAATTAGGTCTAGAAAGATGTGTGTTAAGTTTCCTGAAAATCGATCCAGATTTAGATATAGCTCCCATATATATTTTCGTCCGATTTAATGTAAATGGTATACCAAAGTCCCTATATATCTTTCGATTTGCACGAAATTTTACATATCGTAATGAATTAGGTCTAGTGATATGTGTTTCCTGAAAATCGGTCCAGATTTAGATATAGATCCCATATATAATTTCGTCCGATTTAATGTAAATGTTGTACCAAAGTCCCTATATATTTTTCGATTTGCACGAAATTTGGTATAGCGTAATGAATTAGGTCTAGAATTATGTATGTTATGTTTCGTGAAAATCAGTTCAGATTTGGATAGAGCTCCAGTGACAAGTTTCAATGAAATCGGTTTAGATTTCGATATAGCGTATATATATATTTGCGCAAAAACATGTGTATACCATGGAAGCAATTGTAGGTGTGTGGATTAATTATCCATCGCTACAACAAAAATCTGCTTTGAAAAGGACTGTTCCTAGAATGAAGACAAATGTCGAACTTTGACAAATTTGAATTTAATTCGCATATGCAAGTTTCGCATCAGGGCGGAATAAATACAAGTTATCAACGTACGACCTTTGTAAAGCCACATAGCCCAATATGCCTGATGAGCCGCTTAACCAACGGCGAAACGCGTCGCATAATGGTGGGTACGTAGGTTCTTCTCCTGGCTTTGCTTTTCATTGCAAAATTTAGATCATCAAGCTCGACTCGAAAGAGTATAAATAATCACTTAAAAATCACTTTCAAAATGATCACAAAAATTCAAATAACAAAAATATATATATTTCCTTTACATTGCTTTATATAATTTAGTCCCATTGTAAGAAGCAACCCTATATCTGACTAAATGAAAAATTTAGTGTAGCTTGCAGAATTACATGTTTATGGATCCATATTCATGTTAATGGTCCTTCAAAAATTCAACGTCTGTTAGGATTCATCTGTTGAATATACCCAAAGTGGTGAAGGGTATCATATAGTCTGCCCCGTCCGACTTTACTACTTTTTTTAATGGTTTAACTTGGTTTTTGGTAAAAAATCTGCGATTTTCCAAAAATATTTTTTCAAAGGTCCGTAATTTTGTTAAATTTAGAGCGAAGGAGTTATCATGCCCGCCATCAAAAATAAGCACTTTTCTTTAATAACAAAAAACAACAACAAAACAATAACAATTTGTTTTTTTTTTTTGTAAATTATTTTTCTTCTCTTCTAAATCTTCAATTATATATGTGCAAAGTTACAAACCTAAACAAGCATTGGTATCGATTTACCAGCCCAATGAAAATCTTGAAAAATTAAAATCGAGAATGAAGGGGGGGCGATGTTACTACTGCTGGGCGATGTTACTACTGCTAACATGCCGGTCAACTTCGATCATTTCTCCGATTTTATCGACATTTTCGCACTTGTACGAGGTGCATCTTCAACATCAAAAATTCCTGAACGGAATCTACGAAACTAAAATTGCACATAATTATCTGTTACAGTATCGGAACCATAGACACCATTCAAAATGTTAGCCGCTTTTTGTCATTTTTCATGCAAAAGTGTGGAAAATTTTTTCTCGCTAAATGTTGACCGATATTCATTCATTAGCTAGCTTCCATCACTTGTGCAAAATTTCGTGATGTTAGGTTCATAATTTTGACCTCTAGAGTGACAGGAAAAAACAGACAAAAATAAAGTTTTGGTCAATCTTCTTTGGCCGGAACCGTTCCTACATGTAAAATTTTTTGACGATTGGTGCATAATTGTGGCCTGTATCGTGTTTAGAAATTATAAAGAACAAACGGATGGACACATGTCTAGATAGATTCAGCTAGTCGAGTTATGACGATCGGTATACCAAAAGGTGGGTCTAGGACCAATATTTCGCGGTGTTATAAAACTATAATACTCTTAAAAAATAGTTGTGTAGGGTATAATTTTCGATGAGAAATTAGTTTAAATTAAATTAGTTTAAAATCTAACTAATACCGACCTTCCTATGGCAGCTAGGTCAAAATATCGGCTGATATCGAACGTTGTTTTAAAATATGTTTTTACCCCCTCTCCAAGAAATAAATTACAGCAACGTCAGTGGAAAATTCGCCTAAAAGTCCAAAATATCGGAAGTCTAGGCTCTGCTTTAAATTGTGATTATGTGTGATATTGTGATTTAAATGGATATGATTAAGTCAACATAGAATGTTATTTTAATCAAGGATTATATATCCTTGATTACTTCCCTTCCAACTAATTATGGAACCACTTGTTGGGGTACACTGCGGTACCCTTCAAATGTCGGTATTTTCGGGAGCTTCTACACGTTTATCAACTATATTTTATATTTTGGTTTCACATCAGGTATAAAATGTCCCTACAAAAAATTATCAATATATGATCGTTTTAGTTTAGCCCCTTATATCGTTACCACAATTTCAGATTTTGGGATTTCAGACATGATTTTGTTCCCCGCCCAAAATTTTCTCCAAATTTAGGGTATTTTAAATTTCCAATTCACGGCGAATGGTATAAAAGTTCACACGGATCAAACTTCAAACCACATTTTTACTTGTTCTGCAGAGATTGTATGGAACTGGCACAATAGATATTCACGAGTAAATAAATACCTTAATATTAAAAGATCATGATCCTTAGAGATTGTCATTGGAAAATATTTGCTGATGATACACCTATCACTTTTATAATGTGTCGACAAATGCTTACCTAAAAAAACTTTCAGGTTTTCACTTATTTAAATATGGATTTCGGATATATACCGTTTTATTATGGGAAAGTTAAGTTTCTCTTATGATTTGAACTTCGACGTTCCCGCACAAATAGTTGCATTGAGCATATCACAGTTTACACTTTTTTAAATGCCATAAAGCTTCAATAGCTTTCTTCACTTTTTAAAATTAATTGTTATGGCATTTTAATAGCTCTTAATTTAAATTAAATATATTCAACAACTTAATTCCGTTAATGAAAAAATTAACACAAACAGAAGCAACGACGTAACGACAGACCGCATTCAGTAGCCGGTTTCTGTAAATGAACTGATTTGTGTTTCGATTTCAGAACATTTCGATTTGGATTTCAATTTCAGTTATACGCATTTGATTTTTTTTTTATTTTTGAGATTTGTTTATTTGGTATTTGCATCTTGGGATGCAAACACACATCTATCTATATCTCGGTACACATGAGTGTGAGTGTGTGTGTGTGTGCATGTAAGTGTTGAATGCAATCAACATGTATATGCTGTGATAAGAATCCGTAAAATGGCAAACGACAATGACACTGACATATGAATGTGGTGGGACGGTCGCGTGTTAAGAACAAAACTGCATTGAATTGTCAAAGAAGATGATCTGCTCTCTCTTTCGTTGGAAGTTTTTCCTCGATCTTTGAAGAGAAAATGTCATGGAAATGCGAAGAGAAGTAGAAGGTGTGACTTTTCAACGAATTTTTAAGTTTAAATACCAATGTAGACGTTATTCGAATTATTTTGTTCTCTGTAGACTTCATTGCAGATATACAAAAATTACAAAAACAAACCGTGTGCTAATCAATTTTAGATTCCCTTGTACATGTCTAATTGCTACAGATGTTAATGGTTCGTACACAGAGATTTCATGAATAGCCCCCACATAGCATTCAACAACATTCATTGAAAATAGAATGGCAGTGCCCTTTTCAGAAATTAATGTGTTGTTTTTGTAAATTCTAATTTTATTTTCTTTTAATAAAATTGACAAAGTTTAAATATCAAAAGTTTAAAATCAATTTTTAGAATGCCAAGTACATACAACTGGGGCAAAATTTAAATGTTCAAGTTGTAAAGATATATTTTTTTAGCGTTAAGGCGGGTAAAATGAATACAAAACCTGTAAGAAAAGTAGTAAAGTCGGACGGGGCCGACTATATGATGCCCTTCACCACTTTGGGTATATTCAACAGAAGGAATCCTAACAGACGTCACATTTTTGAAGGACCTTAAAAATGAAATTTAACATGCCATTCTGTAACCTATATTAAATTTTGTTCAGATATAGAGTTGCTTCTTACAATGTGATAAAATTATGTAAATGAATTTAAAGCTAAATATCGAAATCTAAACCGATTTCATCGAAACTTGTCACATGTTAGGTTACACTTATTTCAGTATTTGTTGTGTATTTAGCTACATTTCGAGTACTTCATTTACTTATAAATCTAAATTTCGTGCAAATCGAAGGATATATAGAATCGGACGAAAATATATATGGGAGCTATATCTAAATCTGAACCCATTTTCACGAAATTTAACACACATCTTTCTAGACCTAATTCAGTACGCTGTGCCAAATTTCGTACAAATCGAAAAATATATAGGGTCTTTGGTACGCCATTTACATTAAATCGGACGCAAATATATATGGGAGCTATATCTAAATCTGAACCGATTTTCAGGAAACTTAACACATATCATTTTAGACCTAATATAGTACGCTATGCCAAATTTTGTGCAAATCTAAAGATATATAGGGACTTTGGTGAATCATTTACATAAAATCCGACGAAAATTTATATGGGAGCTATACGAAATCTGAACCGATTTTCACAAAATTTAACACACATCGTTCTAGACTTAATTCATTACGTTATGCCAAATTTCGTGCAAATCGAAAGATATATAAAGACTTTGGTACACAATTTACCTTAAATCGGACGAAAATATATATGGGAGCTATATCCAAATCTGAACCGATTTTCACGAAACTTTGCACACACCATTCCAGACCTAATTCATTACGCTGTTTCAAATTTCGTGCAAATCGAAAGATATATAGGGTCGGTTTACATTAAATCGGTCGAAAATAAGTTTGGAAACCCACCTCATTTGGCTTCAAGATTTTCTTTCCTACATTCCACAAGAACTCATTCGCTTTTGTTGCCTCTATTTAATACATTAGTAATGCAAAGATCTTTTATGGTGCGCTCTATTAGGTTGTGGAATACATACATTCCTTATGAATATAGAAATTTCTCATTTTCTTTAGGTAAATTTAAGAAATTAGCAATGGTGAGAGTTTGATTCTATTTTTCTATTTTTTTTTTGCGGTAATGGTCTCATCCTTAATTTTTTTCACCTTTTTTTTTTCTCATCCATAATTGTGTTATAGTTAATATTTTATTTTAGTATTTTTTTAGTTATTAATTTGTTTTGAAATACCTTAGTTTTATATCGTGTGTCATACAATTGTAATATATCTATCTTAATCGAATTCGGCCTTCATTGGCTTATGGATTAAGCAATAAATGAAATAAATGAAATGAAATGAAATGAAAATATATATGGGAGCTATATCTAAATCTGAACCGATTTTTCCCAATTTCAATAGGGATCGTCCTTAGGCCGAACAAGTGACCTATGCCAAATTTCATTCAATTTGGATTATAAATACGACCTGTACTTTGTTTACAATTTACCATCGACAGACAGACGGACGGACGGACGGACATGCATAAATCGACTCAGAAAGTGATTCTATGCATATTCTCAAATGGAACCATGTGTTTATAATACCCTGTACCACAGTGTGGTGAAGGGTATAAAAAATATATTTTTAAGGGCTAACACAAGATTTAAAAAAAATAAGGGTGTGGATTTAAAAACATATTTTTAAAGGCGTGGATTTTTAAAAAATATTTTTTAAACTAGTAATGAATGGATTTAAAGAAATATTTTTAAGTGTCAACACAAGATGCTTAAAAAAATATTTTTAAGAACCAACACAGGGCGTGGATTTAGAAAAAGTATTTTTTTTTTTTTGAACCAACACAAGGCGTGGATTTAAAAAAAAAATATTTTTTAAGAACCAACACAAGGTGGTAGATTCCGTGAGATCAGTATATGGGTATAGCTACTGATGATCGTTATGGCATGAGTCATACTTTCATATTCCTATGTATGTGTACATATACCGCATTAATAGATACGATAACCATCCATGGCTGTGTTTCTTTTTCATGTACTTTATAAATTATCAATGAAAATAATAAAAACAAAATTAATTATGACAATTGAAATCACTGCCAAAAAAATATCAGCATCACCCATTACACATTATTTTATAAAAGAAAAGTCCAAAGTTTGTTTTTTACAAATTTTTATAAAAACATTTAAATTTATTGGTACGTACAATGTATTTTTAAGCCAATAAAAATACAATATACATATATGTATGTATTTGTTGTATTTATTTTTTAACTCTTGAAATCATAAATTTCAATGAAAAGAAAATATTAATACAAATTACAATATTTTATCCTTCAGGAGTATTTGCACCAGAGAGACATAGAAAACTAAAAGTGAGAGTAAAACAATTATTCAATTCCTTATTTATTGACATTTTCTTAACCTGAGAGACAAAATATTCAACCACTCAGTTTTTTGGAAGTTGGCCTCCATGAGACTTGCTTCTTATTGCGTGTAAGCAATCAATTCAAATTGATAGTAAATTTTTGTATTCGTATTTGTGAATGTAGGTGTTGTTTTTCGTGTAAGTGTATGTGTGTGAATTTTCGTTCGTGTCTGCATGACATTCTCTTTGACATCCAATGTCATACAAATATAAATTGTCTTTAATACAGACAGAAGAAAACCAACCAAAGCAATCGTCTTGGATAGCAATCCCTCCCCCGCCCCACACAACAACAAGCCCCAACACACCCACTCACACTTTTCTCGAGATGACGAAAATGAAAATGCGAATTAATGTTAATGTGTTTCTTTCGTTTCGTTTTGTTTTTTTTTTTTTCGTTTGGCTTTTCGAATTTTGTTTTGTATAGAAAGACTTGAGAATGTAAAAAGGCAAATCAAAATATTTTTGGGTTTTTATTTTTACATCTTATTTTGTGATGATTATATTCGCTCTTTTGGATGTATTAAAGCAAAAAGAGTGAAGAATATAATTTTCACTTTTCATCAGTCTGTGGCATGATGTTTTCACTTTAAGTCCACGTTTGTAAAGGTCCTTGTTTTATTTAAAATCCCCGCCTTGTGTTAGGCTCGTATTGATTGATGCAAAAACATTTTTAAAATTTACGATTGCGGTGCTTTGATTGATCGTTACAGGTACATCGCGTACAATCAGTTATTTAATTCGGATACTTCTTGGGGAGGTTCCGGAAGGAGTTGACCGATGTGTCCTATCTTCGGATCTAATCTAGGTTTGGTGAAAGTATTACGAGTTACAAAGTTTGAATAAAATTTACAATTTTTCAAAATATTGACCCTTTGTGGGGGAGATACTAGATGGAGTGTACCGATAGAAGTGTAGCTTACTATCCTTCGAAAAGTCTGACAGTGTATAAAGATTTTTTCAGAATGCCGTAAATCATTGGTGCGTACGTTTAATGTGAAGAATCATCTAAAGGGGTTTAAAATATGGACTTGGCTTCTGAAAAAACAGTTGGCAGACCCTCCATATTAGACTTAGAAATGTCGTTTTTCAACACTCCTTAGAATTTTTCTTTTCAGATGATCCTGTGATCGGAAATTACCTTTACCGTCAAAAATATGCACTATTTCTCTTTTATTTTAAATAATGTTTTTCTCTAATGAGGAAGGAAGATTATCTAAATATTCTTCCAACCAATTTGCTAGAAAATGTGCAGAAAAGAAGATGATGAAGATGATGATGATCAATAGCTCAAATGGCCAGCGCAAACCCTGTACCTTAATTCTATCGAAGATTTGTGGGCGCTTGTAAGGAAAGTCTGACAGTGAATGACAGAACACTAACGAACATGGATGAACTCTGACAAAGAGTACAGAGCGGAATGGAACAAAATCTCAGATAAAATCATAAACAAATTGGTGTATACCATGGAAGCAATTGTAGGTGTGTTGATTAATTATCCATCGCTACAACAAAAATCTGTTTTGAAAATGACTCTTCCTAGAATGAAGACATATAGGAAAGTTCGCATATGCAAGTTTCGCATCAGGGCGGAATAAATACAAGTTATATGATACCCTTTAAAGCCACTAGCCCAATATGCCTGGTATATACAAGTGATGATCGTATGGTGGGTACGTAGGTTATTCTCCTGGCTTTGCTTTACATTGCAAAACTTAGATCATCAAGCTCGACTCGAAAAAGTATAAATAATCACTTCAAATTGGTGGAGAATATGCTAAGCCGCATTCAATGTGTAAACCAGTAAGGAAAGTACACATACCATTCTGAAGACTATGAAACAAACTTGGATTTGGGTTTAATGCACCATTTGTATGAAATCGAATAAAATCTGACGAAAATATATATATGGGAGCTATATCTAAATCTCAGCCGATTCCAACAAAAGTTTACAGACCTTAAAATGTAGTAAATTCAATACGCTGTGCAAAATGTTGGCTCAATCGAACAAACACTGGCTGTTTGGCGCACTATTTATACAAAATCGGACGAAAATATATATATGGGAGCTATATCTAAATCTGAACCGATTTTCACGAATCTTAGCACTCATCATTCTAGACTCAATTCAATACACTTTACCAAATTTCTTGCAAATCGATCGATTTTAATTTTTCAAGATTTTCATTGGGTAAATGAATACCAATGCAGGTTAAGGTTTGTAACTTTATACATATATAATTGAAGATTTATAAGAGAAGAGAAATAATTTGCGAAATTTGGTTGTTGTTGTTTTTGGTGATTAAAGGAAAGTCCTTATTTTTGATGGCGGTCATGATAACTACTCACTGGGACATCGGAATCCGGAAATTCCAAGGGTGTTAGAAAGAGTACATGTCTGGCTCTCGTATGAACTAACAAAATGGCGGACCTTTTTATACCCTTCACCACAATGTGGTACAGGGTATTATGTCTTTGTGCATATGTTTGTAACAGGCAAAAGGAAACGAGATACACACATGGTTCCTTTTGAGAATATGCATAGAATCACTTTCTATGTCGATTTATGCATGTCCGTCCGTCCGTCTGTCTGTCTGTGCATGTTAAATTGTAAACAAAGTACAGGTCGCATTTATGATCCGAATTGGATGAAATTTGGCATAGGTCACTTATTCGGCCCAAGGACGGACCCTATTGAAATTAGGAAACATCGGTTCACATTTAGATATAGCTCCCATATATATATTTAACCGATTTAATGTAAACGGTCCCTATATCTCTTTCGATTTGCACGAAATTTGGTACAACCTAATCATTTAGGTCTAGAATGATGTCTGCCAAGTTTCGTGAAAATCGGTCCAGATTTCTATATAGCTCCCATATATAGTTTCGTCCGATTTCATGTAAATGGTGCACCAAAGTCCCTTTATATCCTTTGATTTGCACGAAATTTGGTATAACGTACTGAATTGAGCCTAGAGTGATGTCTGCCAAGTTTTGAGAAAATCAGTCCTGATTTAGATATAGCTCCCATATATAGTTTCGTCCAATTTCATGTAATTGACGCACCAAGGAACCTATATATCTGATTTGAACAAAATTTAACATGAAATTACTGAATTAACCTAACCTGTGACAAGTTTGTTTTAAATCGCTTAATATTTGAATAGAGCTTCCATATATATTTTCGCCGATTTCAAGTAAATTGGGCTATATATTTTGATTTGCACGAAATTTGATATCAAATTTTGCACAATATACCACCGATTGGCTTTATCCTAGATCATACGATAGCTATACACTCACAGAGAAACGTCCCAAAATTTAAAATGGATTGGGTTATTAGTT
The DNA here is from genome assembly GCF_032173495.1 of Musca vetustissima. Taxonomy (NCBI): domain Eukaryota; kingdom Metazoa; phylum Arthropoda; class Insecta; order Diptera; family Muscidae; genus Musca; species Musca vetustissima. The sequence goes on from NW_026882603.1 coordinate 167,453, forward strand.
TTTATATATCTGCCCGCCATTTGCAAAAAAATTTGGCAAAACGCTTTTGAATTGAGCCTAGAATGATGTCTGTCGTAACACAATAAATCGGCTACATCTTCAAGAGTTGTTGAGATTTTCACTTGAAATTTTGTAGGGGCATTTTTTGGCACCGAGAAAGGTGGGGGGGGGAACCCCTTAAGTAGTTTTATTGGTTTTGTGTGAGAAGGAATAAAAGTCAAGTACGGCTACATCTGTTAGATATTTATATGAACAAATCCCCCTTCTTTTGTACATAGGCCCCTAAAAGACCCCCAGCTTAATTATACCCTATACAACTATTTTAGGATTTGTCTTATTAGTTTTTGTAACCTCAAGACCCACCTTAAATATATAGCGAATATATTTGTAAACACAGAACCTATTTAGAGATGTGTGTGCGTCCATCTGTTTTTATTACAGGTCGGAATTATGGACCGGCTTTAAAATTGAACCGGATATTCAGATTATCATGTCTCAACCACAGTATTTAATGGATTTAGCTTCTGCTGATTTTTTCCAATGATTTATTTTTCAACTCTGAATCTGCAAGTAGTGGACTACTTCGAAACATTATACCCTGGACCATAGTGTGGGTGTAGGACAGACTTAGATAAGTAAATACACAAATTTAACCAATAAATTTAATTAAAAACTGCCAATAAATTTTTCTGTATTTTTTATATTAAAATAAAAATCAAATAAATTGTATACCATCATCACAATATCATCATCATCATTTCATTTGTTTTTATTTTCAACTTTTGTTCAATTATTATTGAATCACATGAAATCCAGTAAATCGTTTTTATTATTTTTCTGTTGTTTTTGTTGTTATTGTATACGCATTACAAAAAAATATACTAACACGAAGCGTGTTGTTGTTGTTCTATATATCAATTTGTCTTCTTCTTATTTAAATATTATCGATGAATGTATTCACACATACATAGCTACTACATATTTGTCGTAGTATTTTTTATGCTCGCTGATATTAATTGACCGTTGTTATATTTGTTAAGGAGCCAACAACAAAAAAAAACAACAACAAATTCCACATTTAAATTCATTTTTATTAATATCCCTTCAACTTGTGTCATATAAATAATAAAAATTCAACAAAAAGCCAAAAACAACAACAGCAACAAAATATACAATGTAGCAATGCTATGCTGTTGACGACAACAACGCCGCCGCCATTGCCGCCACCACCATCACCAACTGCTGGTACTGTCGCTCATGCTGGTGCTGCTGGTTCTGCTCATGTTGATGATGATGATACTTTCATCGTTTAGGTGCTACTTGGAGATGGCGAATCATCCAGACCAATTGTCTTTTTCTTAAATTAACTTAAATGTTCGCGTGTTTTATTTATTTGTTTATTTTGTTTATTAGGGTGTAATATACGATCATGTGGAGTGGACATTTGATTATGGTGGGGAAGGGGCAACTTTTTTTAATTAGTTTTTTTTTTAAACATTACTACAGATGATTTCAAACGCATCGGAGGGCAGACACAGAAATTGTCAGATTACGAGGACTACTACATATATTTCTGGCCTAATAATGAAAAGTGCATATTTATCATCAAAAGGGTGTTATGGGTTTTCAAGTATTCTCCTGCAAGATAGACTTTTCCATACTCTCAGTCAATTATCGAAAAACCGTACCATGATCTAGGCTATAAATAAATTTGATACATTTTTTAACCCCATATCCATCCTAGTAGTCTAGGCTATAAATAATTTTTATACATCTTTTTAACCTTCATATCCACCCTAATATTCCATCTAGAGACTTGACATTTTTGTTTTTGTCAAAAATAAAACGAGATCATAAAAAAATATACAAAACACAATTCTATCCAATTTTCAGAACGACCATTCATAGAAACAAAGAATACTCTTAAAATTCTTTGTTACAAATATACATATTTTCATCTATAAGAAACTCTTGATTAACTTTATCAGTCACTAAGGGACTTAACGCTGATATTCATTAAGCAAATGCGTTTTATTCTCCACTTCGGTGTGGTCAAAAAATTCCATTACATTTGTTTGCTTTAGGTGGCAAAGAAACATATATTTTTATTATGATACTGACGTTGTCTAATTCTAATCTTTTATGCCGAACACAAATACAAATAGATAGAATGCATTAGGTAGGAAGAAGACGATGACTAAATACATTAATTTGTTTGATTAAATTTGTTCATTTGGATTAATGTCAAAAGCTTATGAGGAGGAGGGTGGGTTTTACAATTTAACACTGTGGGTGCTGTTTACAAATCGTAAAGAAAATTGTATGACTTTAGATTATTACTTAAACAAATGTTGTTCTAGGGCAATCTACAAATTTCGCTTTTTTTGGAATAAAAACCAAATTTTTTATAATTTTTTTTTTTATTAATTTTTTCAATGTTTGCAACGTCTTTTCTCTATCCATCGAGCCGTTTTTTTAATTTGCACAAAGTCACGAGGCTATAATCCAGGGAATGAGGAGGATGAGATACAAATTCGCAGCACAACTAATTGAGTCCAAAGACGAACTATCTGGAGATACGATACACAAAAATCATATTCGTACAACCACTAAAAAAGTAGAAGTTAACAATACAATAAACCGTTTTTTCAGAACTTCATACACATTTATAATTTGTATGGAGAAAACTAAACGTATGTATACCACATTCATTATCCAGCCCCTAGATGGCGGAGTTTCATATTATAAATGACAAAACCGTATACGTACAACATCAAATAAAAGTTGATAATAGGTTGGGAAAAAAGAAATCCATTATTTTTTCGGCTGATGGCTGTACTGATAGATTTCTCGTACAGTATCCATCGAACAGTTTCAGTTTTATGCTCGTTGGAAGGGTGACATTTCGCAGTAAAAAAATGTTTTACTGTTTTTTTGGTGCATTCAGTTGTGAGTTACAGGGGGTTAAAAATGGAATTGAACAAAGAGAAAATTCGGTACATTTTACAGGTTTTCTTTGACAAAGGCGAAAATGCAAGCCAAGCGGCTAAAATTGTGAATGGTGTTTATGGTTCCGATACTGTAAGAGCCAATTATATGCAATTTTGGTTTCGTAGATTCCGTTCAGGAATTTTTGGTGTTAATGATGCAGGCCGGTCGTCGAAAATGTCGATAAAATTGGAGAAATGATCGAAGTTGGCCGGCATGTTAGCAGCGGTAACATCGCCCAGGAGCTAAAGATCCATCATAAAACTGTTTCAAAGCATTTACACAAAGCTAGGTTCAAAAAGAAGCTCAATGTTTAGGTGCCACACCGATTAACAGCCTTGGCCAAACGGAATGAGATAGACCATTTCTTAAACGGATGGTGACTGGAGATGAGAAATGGATCACATATGATAGCCATGTGCGAATACGATCGTGGTCAAAAGCGGTGAAGCACCTAAACGGTAGCCAACCAGGAGGATTGTGAAAATCGACTGCTAGAATTTTTTGCAAATAGACAGAAGGACTTCTATGAGAGGAGCATTATGATGTTACCTTTAAGTGACAATAAATCATATAACAATACATAAATATTGGACCTAGAGCCAATTTTTGGTATAACGATCGTCATATCTCGACTAGCTGAATTGATCTAGAAAAATTGGACTATCATGCTGTTTTTAATTAGTCTATGGGAATCTAAGCTAGACGTAACTACTCGAAATTCATGTTTTAATGGTAATCTACCTAAAAGAATGATAATCTGCCATAGTACTAGCTTGGCTTTTTCAATTATTTTTTATTGAAACCTAATTTAGGAGTTTCTTTGTATGTCTGAATTTTTATAGCAGGAGAGTAGGGAAACACCTAAATTAGATATCTATAAAAAAATTAAAAAAGCCCTAACCCATTCGATTTGATTGAAGGTATAGAAAATACCAGTGAGCGGAGCAGTATAGTCGGACGGGGCCGACTATACGACTCCGCTCACATACAACCATATAATCAGTATCAGTTTATAGGTCAGCCACTCCTCTTGGATATACTATCAACTTCTCGGGTCTATGTCCTTCTGGGGTAAATCTATACGCTATAGAAAAAAAATTTGTCATTTTTCACACAAAAGTCAGGGTCCATTTGACCCGCTAAATACTGGCCGATCTGAGTTCCTTTGGCTCCATACCCTTCTCCTGTAAAATTTCGTGATGTTTGGACCATAATTGCGGCCTCTAGAGCGACCAGAAAATCAGACAAAAATAAAGTTTTTGGTCCATTTCATCCCCTAAATATTATCCGATCTTTACCAAAAACAATAGGGGTCTTCATTGGCCAGAACCCATTCTACGTGCATTTCGTGAAGATTGGTCCATAACTGTGGCCTGTATCGTGTTTACAAATTATAATGGACAGACGGACGGACGGACACACATGTCTAGATCGACTCAGCTAGTCGAGATATGATGATCGATATACTTAAAGCTGGGTCTAGGACCAATATTTCGCGGCGTTACAAACTTTTGGGGCTGCACAAAGCTATAATAGCCTGACAACATAGTTGTGTAGGGTATAAATAGTTGAAAATTTCTGCGAAATATCCATCTCCTGGTATGATAATACCATTGACCGATTTTTATCGGAATATACATGCTTTTTCGTTAACTATATTCCCTTCCCAGTATTTATTGGTGTTCGGGTTTTAAAAAATTTGTAATTTATTCTTTATATTTACTCCTGCAGGACATAGACTCCAGAAATTTATAGTATAGCAATGGTTGACCTTTGAATTGGCCCCTATTACATTGATGTAGGTACTCGATTGAGGGAGTTTTACTAAAATATTTACAGGTGTGTTTGTGTTCTGTTTTACAACACTAAAAGGTAGGAAATGTCCCGCTGATCACTCTGAAATTGCGCTTGAAGTTCAGTTATGGTAAATGACGATGTCCATAATTTTGGATGATGATCCGATGATATTTAGAGAAATAAGTTAATTTTATTTTTGTCTGTCCGTCAAGAAATATTTTCCAGCATCGAAATATAGATACGCAGAAATTTATTGTTTCGTGATAGTTCTGAAGGGTATCATATGATCGGTCCCGTTCAACTATACTGCTCCGCTCACTGGTTATACCCCCACCCTTACAGCTAAGGTGAAATCTTATCTGTTTGGCTGGTGTGCACGATAACTTTCGAAGGGAGTAATCGATTTCATCTAAACTTTTCACCTCGTAATATTTCTTCTAAACATGGTTTGGTTCGAAAATGGGAAATTCGGTTCTTTCTTCTGAAAATGCTGAGAATATTTTTTTATAATCATGTGAATGGACTATCCGATTTCAACCAAACTTTGTGCAACCTATTATCTTTACTAAGCCTACATAAAGTCTGAATATGAGATCCATATTCAGACTCCATATTGAACATTGCGGACTCCTCCGCAAATGGTCAGAATCTTCAATACTTATTAATCCAATATCGGGCGAATCGAATGTCCGATTTGAATCAAACTTTGCACAAACTATTACCCCTAACAAGGGTCCGAAGGTTGGCCCTCCAACATAAGGTGGAGTGTATATTAAATTTGTCATTCCGTTTGCAACACTTCGAATTTACCGTAGACCCCATAAAGTACATATATTTTTAATCACAATAAAATACTATGTCGGTTTACGCATGTTCGTCTGTCTGCCTGTCCGTCTCTTGGTAGAGCTCTGATATGTTGCACAGACATTGCTAGTACTCCTAGGATTTTTGGTATTGCAAATGGGATATATCGGTCTACGTTTTGGTGTAGCCCCCCATATAACGGTATCCTCCAGTATTCGGTATTTGGGGGATTTTGGAAACGTATTTCGTTTCTCATTATATATCACATATCCGTACCAAAAATTATTTATATTGATCCAAGTTTCAGCGTAGCCCCCATAATATGGTACCCCAAAATATGGAGAATTTTACACGTTTTTCAATAAAATTACCTGTAATTTGCTGTTTGGGTTCTCATAAGGGTACCATTACATCTCTGCACTAAAAACCGACCCGGCCGAACTTAACATCGTTTTAACTTGTTTAAATTAGTCTATGGGAATCTGAACTAGATCTAGGTACTCAAAATTCACAATTAAACAATCGTAGTAATGGGATAAGCATTTTCAATTATTTTCTATTTAATTTAGGAGTTTCTTAGCTCTTCTACATTTTTTGTAATCCTGGGCAATATAGGGCCGCCATGGGACTCATAAAAGTTAGTTACCACAACTGTTTTACTCTGATGCAGAAGTGCAAAGAAACGCCTAAATTAGACTCCTAAAAAATAATTGAAAAATCTTAACCCAACCGATTTTATTGAAGTTATAGTTAATATAAACAATATTTCGTTTACTTTTTTTTGGAATTCTTAAATTGAAAATTGGCATTCAATTACCGAACACTTGTTGAAGACCGATGTTATTTAATTTAATTACTATGTGAGCTATTTGACATCATACAACCATCTCTAGCCACATTAATCATTCGCAAGTGGAATTGATGCCTTAATGTCTGCGCGAGTAAATAGTAAATTCACGAATAAATAATAAAATTACACACACATACGTAGTAAATTCTATGTTGGGTGAGGTTATGTGATTTCTTTTTGTTCCTGATTGTTCTATCACCACGAACACAAGAAGAGAACAACAAACAAAAAAAAAAAAAAAAAAAAACTGTGGAGCATTACTCATACGCACTAGATGGAAAAATACTACACGTGTGTGTTTGATTTTTTTAATTTCCACAATTTGTTGTTGTTTTTTTTTTTTCAAACGCCAAACATATGATTTGATCCCACACTATTGTCAAGGGGGCCCACAAACATATGGTGTCGGTTGCATTGTTGTTTGTTCAAACTTTTGTTTTGATATAAAGTTTTATCATCAATTATGTTTTGCCCAAACATACGCAAGCATATACATACAAACAGTTCATTTTAAGGATGATGGAATCAAAATAAACTACAAGAAAAACACAAACTTACTTTTGTTTGGCTATATTTGCAACTGCTGCTTTGCTATTTGCTCTGTTTGGTTTTGTTTGACGACGACGACTTCGTGTTGGGTCTCTTTCTCTCCGTCTCTGCCCTGTGAGGGTGTTTCGTTATGCTCTTTCAGTGGGTGTTTATTGCTTAGTAATGTTTGTGAGAGTGTGTGTATGTTGTACTCTCACCCTTGTGTATCCTTCGCTGCTATGTTTGGCGCGTGTGACACACTTTCTAATGGGGCCCTTTTCCTACTCTCTCTCTCGAGCGCAAACACACACATACACACGCATACACAATAGAAATATGTTGTTGTTGTGTTGTGATTGTTTTGAAATATGCTGTTGGGCCTCTCTGCTGCTGGCGTCGTTATTAACACACGCGTTTTATATTAAACCAACAACAATAATAACAAAAATATCAAACAGTCACCGGTACTGCTGGGATTACAAAGCATAAAATGAGCAAATGACCGACTGAGTGAGTGGGTGGGTGGTGATTTCAAATGGCTGGATGGTTGGGGAGAGCAAGTGTTTGTGGAGTTAAATTTAAACGTGCGTTTTCTTCCTCACAGTGTCATTCAACTTTTATTACAACAACGAATGCTGCTTCTGCTGTGTTGGTCCTGCTATAACTTCTCCGAATGCAGAGGTGGGGGTTTCTTGTTTTCTTTTTCTTCTTCTGTTCAACTTCGAAGGGCTTTTTAAAGGGCAAATTTTTGCGTTTAACTTTTGCCACTGGAAGTCAAAGACAAAATAGAAGAAAAAATATTTCTGGGATTTCTTTAATGGGTTCGTGAAATTTCTATTTGATGATTCGTAATCCCAAGGGGAAAATTTTCAAAAATTAAATTTGATTTTTAAAAAAATCTTTTTATTATAATTTATATAAATATTTTTAAAAATTTCCTTAAAATTTCTTTTGATTTTTTTTCCAAATATTTGTTATGTTTTTGTTTCACCAACAAATCGATATGTTTTTATGCAATGAAATAATTCACTTATTTTGCTTGTAACAAAAACAATAATTTTCTTTTTAAATTAAACAAAAATAAAAATCGAAATTATTTTTTTTTATTTTTTTTTTCAAAACACTTTTGTTTTTGTTATTTAATTTTTTATGTTTCAATATTTTTGTTGTTTTGTAATTTTTTGTAGATTGCTCTTGACTTTTTATTTATGTATTTATTTATATTTTTGTATTTTTTATTTTTGTTTTATTATAATTTTGTAATATTGTCATCCACCGTGTGTTTCTTTTATTTGTTATTATATTTTTTTTCTGCTGGCCGTACGTACGTTCAAGTCTGATAGCCGCCCGCCATACAAATGGCTTTACACTGGTGTCCCGTATTTTAGAATTCGTTTGAGTGCTCCTCCGGTTGTCGTCTGTTCTATAGAAAAACGACAGAGCGTTTAATTTTGTGCTGCTGTTGTTGTTGTTTTTGTTGCTGTTTCTATACTGTTCGGCTGGCTGACTGTGTTATGTTCACAAATTTGTTGGCTGTTTCTTCTCCCTCTGTTCGGTTTCGGTTCTGTTCTGTTCAGTTCTGCTCTGTATTTGGGTATTATTTTGCGCTGCTCTGTGTGCTCTGCGCACACAACAGTGTCATTCAAGGGCATTGCAAGGTCGTAGTGTTGTATATAAAATACAAAATTTGCCATACTTTACTTTGTATACTTTTTTGTGTCTGGTTGGTTGGTTGGATGTTTGCTGGTTTGGTCGGTAGATCTGTCGTTTGGTTTGTCATTCGGCTGGCTGGTTGTTTGTTTTATTTTTTCAGATTTGTTTTGACTACCCATCCAGACCCACTCATAGTTACAACATTAACTTCTCCAAACGTTACGTTTGCACATTGCCGGTTACTTCTCGTGCTCTCCAGAATCCATTATTGACATCAAGATTTTCCATAACCATTATGACTCTATGACTCTCGCTGTAGAAACATCTACGCTAAACTGGAGATGCACGCACGCACACACACATACATATGCACACAAGCGAAAAATATACCTGCCTCCTCTGACGGGTATTTGACCGGCATTCATTGTTGCATTTTTTAATCGTTGTCATCGTCGTACTATTTGCAAATACAATTGTCATTTGAAAACCCCAGTCATTTGAATTAATTGTAACGGTTAACATAATTACAAAAAAGAAAACATCGATCATCGGGAAATCTTGACACACGTGATAATAATGAATCATAATAATATCTTATTTTCCACTAGGATCTTTAAATTCCAAAAAATCGGAAGACCGGTAATTATATTACCCTGAGATGTAGATTTGGACGTAGCTCCCATATATGTATATTTTCGTCCGATTTTATGTAAATGGTGCACTAAAGCCCGTATATTTCTTTTGATTTGCACGAAATGTTGCATAGCATATTGAATTGAGTCTAGATTGATGCTAAGTTTCACGGAAATCGTTTCAAATTTAGATATAGCTCCCATATATATTTTCTTTCGATATTATGTCCGACCCAAAGTTTGTCCGATTTGCACCCAATTTTGTACAATGTACTGAAGTTAATATAAACTTACCTGTGTCAATGTTTGTTGAAATCGGTTCAGATTTTCATATAGCTCGCATATATGTTTTCGTCCGATTTTAAGTAAATGGTGCAAAACTTACTAAAGTTAATATAAGTTAATTTTTGGCAAGGTTCGTTGAAATCGGTTGAGATTTAGATATATCTCCCATATATATTTAGGTCAGATTTTAGGAAAAACTCCTTATGTTTGTCCGATTGAAACGAAATTTTGCACAACTTATCAAATTGAGACTAGAATGAAATTTTTGCGTTTTGTTGAAATTGGTGCAGATGCAGACATAGCTTTCATATCTTTTCGACCGACTTCATGTTAATTGTGCACCATATAATCAACGGATATCGGATTGAGATTAAACAGTGCAGCATACGGAATAACGTGTGTCAAATTTGCTTTAAGGGGACCCCCATTCTCGGTTTCAAAAAATTTAATTTTGTATCTTGATGTAATTCGAACGTACACTAATTCAAGAATGTTACTATAATTTTTTTGAAGATATAAATTTTTTGGTTAGTTACTATAAATTTTTTGAAGATATAGCCGATTTATTCTGTTAGCATCAAGTAACGACAAGGGGGCTTCTCAAACTTTAAACGCGTTTTTCTCCAAACATCGTTTTTGCGAATGGCGGTCACGATAACTCAAAAACTAATAACCGAATCGATTCCAAATTTTGGAACGTTTCTCTGTGAGTGTATAGCTATCGTATGAACTAGGATGAATCCAATCGGTGAAGATCTTCCTTATTTTTAAACTTGGTTTGTGGTCAAAAATTGGCTATTTTCCAAAATTTTTTTTCTAAGATCCGCCGTTTTGTTAATTTTGAGCGAAGTCAATAATCCTAGTTCATACGAGAGCTAGACATGTAGGGGAGACTGGGGCACCTTCGGCACTTTTTTTAGAGATCTATATCTCAGTACTTATTCAACATATATTACAACTTTATGGCTGATTATTGTCCTCTGACACTTAATTATAAAAATAGTACCAAAAAGATATAAAAAATAGTATTAGTTAAAAAATTTTACAGTTTTGTAAAAAAAGTCAAACTCGCCGAATGTGCCCCTACCCGGGGTAGCTTCGGCACCTTAGTTATAGCCGGGTAATTGTCATCGCTATCAGTCTGGTTGAAATTCTGATCCTCTAAAGGCTCTATTTGGTTTTAATACGCCACACCATATTTGAATTATAGGACTTTATTTTCTAGAGGCGGACGTTTACATCTCAAGGTCGCACATACCATCAGAAATAGGGGTTTTCTATCGCATTTTCGTCAATACAAGCACGTTTGATCATATATATGCAATTTCGAACCATATTAAAGGATTTGTTTTAAAGACAAACTCAAAAACATTTTAAGGAAATAATATAGCACAATCTGTATATGGCCGAATGCGCCCCACTTTAAAATACCGAATGTACTTTTTATAGTTTTTTTTAATTTTTTTGATCAGTTTTATAAAAACATTAAATTTTTAAATATTTCTATAATAATACACATCGTAGTTAACCACTTTTTAATAATATTGTCTTAAAAATTTAAAAAGTTTTATACACGAAACACTTACGAAATGGAATTGAAATACTACAGAAACATCTATAAAAATACAAAAACCCTTGTATCTAAATAAGCTTATTAGCTAGAAATTTCAAACTTTGTTTCAGTTATTTATTTCGATATTCGATACCTATGTATCGAAACTAGTGATGTACGGTGAGAGCTTCATATCGAAAACGTGATTGCCGAAGGTGCCCCAGTCTCCCCTACGTTTATATATAACCGGATTTCGTTAACCCATTGGGTTTCATTTGTCAATTCCTTTGCATATATGTCAAATAAATCCTCATAAAGTAGTTTAACCCGGTAATAAGTTCTAATGCATATGCCGTTTAAGTTTATTAGCTAGAAATTTCAAACTTTGTGACAATTATTTATTTCGATATTCGATACCTATGTATCGAAACTAGTGATGTACGGTGAGAGCTCCATATCGAAAACACGATTGCCGAAGGTGCCCCAGTTTCCCCTACTCTTTCTAACACCGTTGGAATTCGGCTTCCGATGTTCCAGTGAGGAGTTATCATGCCCGCCATCAAAAATAAAGACTTTTCTTTAATCACAAAAAAACAACAACAAAACAATGACAAAAAGTTTTTGTAAATTATTTTTCTTCGCTTTTAAATCTTCAAATATATATGTATGTGCAAAGTTACAAACCTTAATTGCATGTTCTGACGGGCATTCGAACAACGTAGTTCTCTCTCAGAATTACGTACATGAATTAACCCCTTCACGCAACACTATTCTTAATTCATGTCATCAGAGTTTTTTTATTTCAAACTCTTTGTTTCTTGTTTTACACCAAAATTGTAACATGTTTGCGTGAATCACATATGGATCTAAGTAGAAAAAATAATACTCTTTCTCCTGACTATAATATCAACCCCTATCTCTTTACTTTTAATTCATGTTTTCCATTTTCCTGAAAATATTGTTGTTTTCAATACATTTTTATATTTTCTCACCTCAAATATCACATTTAAAAAATTGAAGAATTTTTGTTTGGGTTTCCCCACTTTTGTCTCTCGTTTTGTACGCTAATTAGAACAAAGGGGAAAGAAATGCATATTGCATCATGTAGACAACAAAATTTACATCCTTCTGCATATATAAAAACTAGAATTTTGTTAACTTTTCATTCATCATTTTCAATTTTACTGAAAAATTTTAAAAATTTTTTCATGCTGTCAAAATTAATATATTTTCGATAAATTCTCTCAATTGTTAGAGATGGCACAACATTCGTGATGATTCAGAGAGTGATTCGAATTGAACAACGAACAAAAGTAGGTGTTCGCTCAGACAATTTTGTATGGGGAACTAAGTAATTACTTCATAATTAAGGGTCGAAAAACGAATGGGAGAGCGAACAACGCTCATCTGTACATGGCATAACAAGCATTGGTATTGATTTACCAGCCCATTGAAAATCTTGAAAATTTAAAATCGAGAATGGGGAGTTCCCTTAAACCGATTTACATAGATTTGTCCCATTGTAGTCAAACGACTCTAAATCTGCCCGAATGAACTCAAATTTTGCATAGGTTGCAGAAAGGTATGTGTATGGATTGATATAAGTCGGATCACATATAGGTAAAGATCGTTCAATTTCATGTCAATGTCCCTACGAAAAAGCGACGTCTGTTAGGATATGTGTATAGAATATACCCAAAGTTGTGAAGGGTATCATATAGCCGGAAGAATTCAGTAATTTTGGTCTGTAATTTACCACTGAGTACTTCCACTCGAAACGATTTTTCAATTCCAAATAGTGACCATACATATCGGACGGACTTTCCATACTTATTATATATATATTTTTTATTTTATCAAGTCTTTTTCTAACATCGTTATTAGAAGGTGTCAATATATTTATTGCTTCTTCATTGTCGTCATTATAATCACTATGACCATCATCTTCCTCTAGTACTATTTTAACAATGTTTTCATCGGATAGAAAATCAGTTGTGATTACATTGTCATCCACTGTTAAAATACATCTAGCATTTTCAGTAGATTCAAATCCACAGTGGCGAAAAAATTTTAAATGTTTGTATTTTGTACCTGATCCCAGTCCGTTTTTAATTTGAATAGGGCGTTAAAGTATTTAATTTCAGCACGTCTGTTTTCATTGTTTTAGTCCCTGTATACCAAAAGAAAACCAAGGTAGTTTCTGACTTCCACGAGTCGATCTGATGGCCCCATGTTGTCTAGGTCCACAAAAAATGGCAGAGGGTTTGGGGAACACCTAAATAAGATCCCTTTAAAAAAAAAAAAACATTTATAAAAACTTAATCCGTTCGAAAACTAACTTCAATCATTTCGCCAATTTTATCAACATTTTCGACGACCGGCCTACCTGTTCGAGGTGAATCTTTAACATCAACAATTACTGAACGGAATCTACGAAACCATAATTGCACATAATTATTTGGCCTTTGTCAAAGAAAAAAAATTTACCGATTTTTCTGTTTGTTTACTTTCATTTTAAGACACTGTAACTCACAACTGAATGTGCCAAACAAGCAAAAATTTTTTTTAAGCTGCGAAATGTCACCCTTCCAACGAGCATAAATCTGAAATTGTTTGATCAATACTTTACGAGAAATCTATGAGTACAGCCATCTGCCGGAAAAATAATGGATTTCTTTTTCCCCAACAATATGCACGCCAGAGAATGCAAATTTTGTAATTTTTCACAAATAGTCTTGGTCCATTTGACCTACCAAATATTGACCAATCTTGAGGAAAACATTCATGTTTATCCTTCTCCCTGCAAAGTTTCTTGATGTTCGGGTCATAATTGCGCCCCCTGGAGCGACCGGAAAACAGACAAGAATAAAGTTAATGTCCATTTCAGTCCCTCAATAGTACCAAAAACAATAGGTGCCTACAAACTAATTTCGTGATGATTGGCCTGTATCGTGTTTTCAAAATATAACGCACAGAGGGACGGGCGATCGGACGGACACACAGTCTAGATCGTCTCAGCTAGTCGAGATATGACGATCGGTGTACTAAAAGGTCTAGGTCTAGGCCACACAAAGCTATAATACCCTGACAACATAGTTGTGTAGGGTATAAAAATTTAATAACTAATATCGGATTCTAAATCCAATTACAGTTATAGTTCTCCCCTCGATAGACTGGCAATAACATGTTTATAGAAAATATTTCAGTCTACATATTCGCTGGTATGATATCGCCGTGCCAGTGAGACAATGGTTAACTCGAAGTGCTAGAGAAAGTTCTACGATTAAGAGTCCTAAGATTAAGACTATAAAGATTATCCAAAAAGAACTAAATGCAGTAACCACAAACTTTGCAAATTGTATTTTAAAACATTTCAGCAAATGGAATAAACTTAATTTCAATATCTATATATTTTCAATTTGTGTTTTGATATTTTATTTCTTATTTACATCATTTGTACCTTTAACACACAATCAATTGTTTAAATAACTTTGTTTACATTACAACAAAATATTTAGATTATGAACTTACCTCGAGAAATTGATCTCACACTTGAAGAAAATAAAAAAAAAAATATCTTAATTTTCACAACGGCTCCAGGCAGGCCGGCCGGCCCAACACTCAGTAATTTAATATGAAAATGTATCTATGGATGTGGAAAACAATGTGTGTTTGTAATACAGTTTGAGTTGCTTTGCTTGTAACAACCGGTGATAGCGTTGTTGTTTGTTTGTTGTAAATCTCTCAGATGCGCTTCACAGTGCAGTTTTCTTCACTTTTTTGTTATCTTTTTCGAAGATCGTGTAAGAATGTGTGTCTGGTCAAGGCTTTATTTTTTATACACAAATAGGCTTTTTTTCTTGTTGTCGTTGTTTTTATTTGTTTGCTATAAAAACGTATTTTTTATCACTTTCACTTTATCTACTTTTATGTCATAATTTTTTGTATTTATTTTTCTGTGTGTGTTTTTTATTTTGTAAATATTTGTTTGTTTTGTTTTCTATTTAATATTAGCAATTATTCTCAAGAATATTTGCCAGTCACACACACACTCCCTCACAAGCGATCTGCAAACGCCGCAACTGAATTATAAATTCAGATACAAGAATGAACAGCTAACCATCGAAACAACCAGGCAGGCAGCCAGCTAGCTAACCATCAACCACTTGACTGAGGAGGACGAATGCAAATTTTGCATTTCGGCTTCTTACTCTGACGGCTGCCTGCGGATTGTTTGGTTCTGTTGTTGTTTTTTGTTGCTATTCCTTCTGTTTGTGTTTTCATTCAACTTTTTCTTCTTCGGCTCTCACACATCCAACCATCCAAGGGGGGTAATTTTTTCGTATTATCAAACAAATGGCCTGCCTGTTTAGGGCCTTCAACTTCTTTGTTTTGTTGAAAGATTTGATTGTGAGTATTTTGTTGATATTGTTGTTGTTGTTTGGTTTTATTTTATTTTTATTGCAAATTTGTTATTGTTGTTATTTGTTTTGTTTTCTTCAAGTGACGTTCATTTGCATTTGTTCGATAGATTAGATGATTGCTTGTATTTATTTGATAGGAATTGTTGTTGTTATTGTTCTTGGGTACTTCATCGACGAATTGATAAGTATCGCAAATTTACAACAAGAACTCTTCGGCTCTATCTTTTGTACTCTCTTTTATAGGAGGTATTCAACATTACTACATACTCACATTTGCCGTGATGTTAATGTAGCTACAGCATCTATCTCTGAAGCTTTACAAACGAAGCAATCTCTGCCATAGAGAGTTACTCTCTGTTATGTTTCTTAGATTTGTTTATCAGTGAGATTCGAAGATTAATTCAATACACGAATGTCAGATGCAAGCGGCAACCGCATGCCATATATGCTGTGTATTTATCTGTGTGTGCGTGTGTGCTCGTGTTGGAATTTATCTCGTCACACAAGACCAGCCCCATAATAATCATCCTGTAATGTTGTTGTAACATATCTTTGGAGAACTGGTCGAGAGTGTATTTTTGTTGTTGTTTTTAGTGTGTTCAATTTGGTTTTCTTATAAGTTGGAGGTATTTTGTATGTTCTCATTGGAATGCCTTGTTACAAACTCTCTCTCCAATAGTGAAAAAATGAAATGCATTTTAACAGAGACGGGGTCTCTCAAAAGTCTCAGTCGGTACCTAAAGCGGAACCAATATTGATTACATCGTGCATCGAATTACCGAACATTTGTAGTTATCATTATATGAGGTGTTGTACCTAATTGATATAGTTCATTCTCATTCTAGTTATTTTATCTCGATATCCTCCGCAGGTAGAATGATTACAACAGAGCTTTAGAACCAAAACGCGGAATAATATAACAAATAATATAAAAATTAATATAAAATATATATATATATATATATGGGACTACCCCTCAAAGGGGGCGACTATTAATAACTTTTGGGAGGAAGATTTTTTACCATATACGACAAAAAATACAAAGAATTTGGTTGAAAAAACGCGCTCAAGAACATAAAAAACTGAAAATTGGGGGTACCCTTATATGGGGGATACCAGAAAAAAATGTACATATATTTATAATTTTTAGTAGAGATACTGAAAATTGGGGGACCGATATTTATATTTTTCAATGGAGATATTTGATACCAAATAAGAACTCAGTGTACTAAATTACAGCGAATCCGGTTGAAAAGCGCGCCCAAGAACCCCAAAATACCGATAATTAGGGATACCCTTATATGGGGGCTATCGGAAAAAATTGACCTATATTTATAATTTTTATTGCAGATATTTGGTACCCAATATTCCGTAAATTGGGGGTACCCTTATATGGGGGCTACCCGAAAAAATTGACCTATGTTTATAATTTTAGTGGAGATATTTGGTGCCTATAAGAACTCATTGTACCAAATTTCAGCGCATTCGGCTGAATAGCTCGCTTAAAAACACCAAAATACTGATAATAAGGGTACCCCCTTATATGGGTGCTATGCCTAAACATGGACCGATATAGCCCATCTTCGAACTTGGCCTGCCGGAAGAGAAAATACGACTCTATGCAATATTTTGGCGATCTATCTCAACGTTATATGAGGTCAGCACTAATGTACACAGGATTTTATTTCGAGGTGAGGTGGAAGCTGCTGGTTCAATATTGTCATTTGGGGAAAAAATGGAGGCTATACTTAAAGCGGGACCAATATTGGTAATATTGTGTAGGAACTACCGAACATTTGGAGTTATCATTATATGAGGTGATATGCATAATTGAAGACCGATATAGCTAAATTTCGAAACTAACATTTTGCATTACAATACCTTCCTTCATGCTAAAAATACCGAAAATCCGTAGGTATCATTATAGGGAAACTATGTCTAAATGCGGGCCGATTACAACAGATGGCCAATGGTAGAATGATTACAACAGATATATAAATCGTCTTAGAATTCCGCTCTTTCGAGTACAGAATATTCCCCCTACAATGGCGGAATTCGACTATATGGGGACAAACCTAAAATGCGAAACAAACCGGTTATCTGTTTTGTTATAAAACAAGGGGACTACCCCTAAAAAGGGGGTGAATATTAAATATTTTTTTGGAGAGAGATTTATTATCACATATATGAGTGAGGGGACACTTCTGAACATTTTTTGCTTTCAAGTCTGATAATTTTTTTTTTAATTTTTGGGTTTTTCATTTTAACTGATAGGTACAGTATTTATAATTTGATATCCGGCAGAATATTTGATACCCAATGAGAACCAAACGTTTCAAATAATATCCACATCGGTTAAAAAACGTGTCACAAAAACGCAAAAGGGGATATACCCCATTTCCAATACCTATCCTAGGAGTAATAGAAATGCCAGTGCAAAATGATTTAAAACAACAGGCAGACGGACACGCAAAATCGACATAGAATTTTATTCTTTTTTATTTCCGGTGAATATTTGGATGTGTTGCAAACGGAATGACAAATTTAATATACATCCTTGTGGTGGAGGGTATAATTACGGCCTTTTCGGTCGGATAATACCCGTAAAACATCAACATACTATCAAATATTTGTAGTTCTAAGTTTTAGCAATTTATGTGTGAAACTTCAAAGAATGAAGTCGATTAATGACCCATTAAACCCCCATCTTTAAAATAAATATCCCTATATCTCTACTATATTATCTGATTCAAAATGAAAATATCTAATATAAATATCAAAGTAATAACATTGTTCTAACAGAAGTAAGCGTTCGTTCTAACCTGTCAATAACCTACTATTTGAGAAAAATATCTCATACGTTAGTACCCAATGTGACATTCTCACAACTCGACTATTCCGAACCATTATATATGTCCAATATTCTCCCCTTAAGCACATAGTGTTCAAACTAATAAAGCACAAGAAAGTTCTACCGCCACACAGTTCCATTTTTATACCCTTCACCACACTGTGGTACAGGGTATTATGTCGTTGTGCATATGTTTGTAACAGGCAAGACACATGGTTCCTTTTGAGAATATGCATAGAATTACTTTTTAAGTCGATTTATGCATGTCCGTTCATCCATCTGTCTGTCTGTCCATGTTAAATTGTAAACAAAGTACAGGTCGTATTTATTATCCGAATTGGATGAAATTTGGCATACGTCACTTATTTGGCCCAAGGACAAACCCTATTGAAATTGGGAAAAATCGGTTCACATTTAGATATAGCTCCCATATATATTTTCGTCCGTACTGAATTAAGCCTAGAATGATGTGTACTAAGTTTCATGAAAATCGGTTCAGATTTTTATATAGCTCCCATATATATTTGCGTCCGATTTAAGGTAAATGGTGCACCAATGTCCCTAAATATCTTACGATTTGCACGTAATTTGGCACAGCGTACTGAATTAAGCCTAGAATGATGTGTGCTAAGTTTCGTGAAAATCGGTTCCGATTTAGATATAGTTCCCATATATATTTTCGTCCGATTTAAGGAATATGGTGTACTAAAGTCCCTAAATATCTTTCGATTTCCACGAAATTTGGTATAGCGTACTGAATAAAGTCTATAATGATGTGTGTTATGTTTCGTGAAAATCGGTTAAGATGTAGATATAGCTCCAATATATATTTTCATCCGATTTATGGTAAATGGTGCACCAGAGTCTCTATATATCTTTCGTAATGAACGTAGTATAACGAATTCCCCAGGTGGTTTCGATTGGCACAAAATTTTGCACAACTTATAGAAGTTATTATGAGATAACGTTTGGCAAGTTTTGTTGAAATCAGTTCAGATTTAGATATATTTCCTATATATAGTTTCGTCAGATTTTAAGTAAAATGTTCACCATAGACCCAATGTTATATAACCTAGCATGTGAAAAGTTTTATTGAAATCGGTTCAAATTTGGATAGACTACCATATTTTCTCCCGATTTTAACTAAATAATGCACCAAGAACTCAAAATGTGGTCGATATTCTGTGACAAGTTTCGATGAAATCGGCTTAGATTTCGATATAGCTTTTATAAATATGTTCGTCCGATTTAAAGTATCAGATATGTATCAGATATGTATCCAAAAAATCAACGGGTATCCGACTGATATATGCTTTAAATTGATTTACATAATTTTGTCCCATTGTAAGAAGCAACTCTATATCTGAACAAATGAAAAACTTAGTATAGGTTGCAGAAAGATATGTTTATGGGTCCAATTTAATTTTACCGATCCTTCAAAAATGCTACGTCTGTTAAGATTAATCTGTTGAATATACCCCAAGTGGTGAAGGGTATCATATAGTCGGCCCCTTCCGACTTTACTACTTTCCTTACTGGTTTCAGCTGAACTAATTGCAATATATGAATACTTGCTATTTCTCAAATCAAAGTTTGACAACTTTGTTATTATAATAGCACCGAAACCTACATTCGTCTCATGAGAGATTTGTTGGCTGAGATATATCGAAATTTAAATTATTGTACGTACCTATTAAAACTAGGGCCAGACCCGTATTGTGAATGTTCCATGAATACATCAGACTTACAACACCTTTTGTCTTGTGTGTACCAAGTTTGAAAACATGAAAGAAAGAAAAATAAAAGTGAATTGTTAGTTTTTCAAAAATATTTTTGTTTTTCAATATACTCCCCTGAAACTTCAATACACTTAGTCCAACGCTTTTCTAGCAATTCTATCCCTTGATTAAAATAGTTTTCCTCAAGGGTTTCAAAATAGTGGTTTACAACTGCAATTGCATGTTCATTTGAGGTAAAACGGATTTTTTTTGGGAATAAATAAGGATTTTTTTTGGGAATAAATAAAATTCACTGGGAGCTAAATCAGGGGAATAAGGTGGGTGATCAAAAAACTCCTACTTTAATTCTTTGATATTAGTCATTGTTAAAAAACGCTTGTGTGCTGGTGTGTTCTTCTCGAATTTGTACATTTAATTGATCCAAAATGTTGCAATAGTACTCTGAATTTATTGTTTAACCCTTTTGCGGATTGTCAATCAATAAAATACCTTTGAACACATACCTTTTTGTGTTTATAACGCGCTTTTTTTGCTAGGCTAAGAAGTTTCCGAACTGCCCTCGTAATGAATGCATTTTTTGGAGCCTATACCCCAAACATCTTAGCATCATAAGTATGTACGCCACTGTTCCACATTCCACAATTACTCTCCCGCCTTTGCACTACTTAGGCAAAGCAACTTATCTATCCTCATGCTCTTTCTCTCTCGTTCACCTCACGTAAGACTTTCAGTAAATGTTACCGGCTTTTTAAAAATATATTTTTTTATTATTTATTTACGCGACATATGCATGTACATATGCACTTATTGTTGTTTGCAAATAGATTCACTTGTGCACTTTTCTTACTTGTTGTTATTGTTTTTTGCAATACACCAAACTTGATATGCCTATCAATTGTGGGGAGGGTGTCAGAGAGAGGAAAGTAGACTGAAAAGCCAATGACTCTATTCAATGTTAAGATTGAGACCGAATTCAATGCACTGACTAGAGAAAATCTGTAACAATGTTTATAAAAACAACAAAAACAAAAATCTACATAAGAAATGACAGGGATGGAAATGTCAATCCTGTATATTTAAAAAATATATATATAATATATTACTAACTTTGCTCTTGTTATAACTTTTAAATATAACTTTTAATATAAACACTCCAACTAAAGGAGGGTCTTCTAATTGAGAAACTTCTACTAACAGATTTGTTATCCTCTGTGAATGCTGAATACTAAGCGGGTTATTTGTATGGGAATAAATTTTAAAAATTATATGGATGGGCCAGTAGTCAGAATTTCTCCAATTCGCAACCAATTCTGGCCTAAAACAATTAAAGTACCGAACCGAATAATGTTGGAATACGAGAACTCTGAATGGCAAATTTCCGCTACTTCGATGGGAAAATTCGGCTAAAACTTTTAAAATATAGAAAATGGGACGGGAACCTCTGTGTGAGAGCTTTGTTAAAACGTGGGACCATATTCCACTATAGTGGGGAAATGCGGATAATTTCTTCAAATACCAAAAATGGGACGGAACCTTAATAGGGGGAGGCTAAAAACATCAAAATACGAACAATGATGCGATATAGTTGCATATAGTACCCAAAACATGAATCTATCTCGAAATTGTCCCACAAAAATGGAAAATGTCGCTAAAACATACTAAACACTCAAATTAAATAACTGAGAGTTCATAAATGAAAACCGATATCAAATGAAAATTATATCGGTATTATCCATATTTAAAACCAGTAAGGAAAGTAGTAAAGTCGGACTGGACCGACTATATGATACCTCTCACCACTTTGGGTATATTGTAGATATGTACCCTTACAATTGTATGTCATTGTTCCCTCGAAGGAACATACCCATATCATTCTGCAACTTATGCTAAATTTAATTTCATTCGGGCAGATTTAGAGTCGTCTGCGTACTATGGGACAAATTTATGGAAAACGATTTATAGCAAAATTGGTACGCCGCACTGTCAAAAATTTAATCTCAATCAGGGAGAGCTATATCTAAATCTGAACCGATTTTTACGAAACTTACTGCTCGTCATTCTTGACTCAATTCAGTACGCTATGCCAAATGTCGTGCAAATCGAAGGATATAAAAGGACGTTGGTGCATTATTTACCTAAAATCGGACGAAAATATATATGGGAGCTATAACTAATTCTGAACCCATTTCCACGAAATTATACACACGTTTTTCTAGACTTAATTCAGTACGCTATGCCAAAATTCGTACTAATCGAGGGATATATAGGATATTTGGTTCTCCATTTAAATAAAATCGGACGAAAATATATATGGGAGCTAAATTTTCACTAAATTTTACACACGTCTTAAAGACATAATTCAGTACGCCGTGCCAAATTTCGTGTAAATCGAAGGATATATAGGGACTTTGGTGAAAATCGGACGAAAATATATATGGGAGCTATATCTAATCTGAACCGATTTTTTCCAATTTCAATAGGGTTCGTCCTTGGGCCAAATAAATGAGCTGTGCGAAATTTTATCCAATTCGAATCAAAAATGCGACATGTACTTTGTTTACAATTTAACACGGACAGACAGACGGACTGACATGCATAAATCGACGTAAAAAGTGATTCTATGCATATTCTCAAAAAGAACCATGTGTCTATCTCGTTTCCTTTTGCCTGTTACAAACATATGCACAAAGACATAATACCCTATATCACAGTGTGATGAAGGGTATAAAAAAATAATTACATACCCGATTTTCAATATTTGAGACAAAAAAATATGTACAGTACGATATTATGTAAACAGTCCATGTTACAAAATAAGCCGAGAAAATAAACAACATTTAGGAAAGATTTTCTTATAAGATTAGTTACAACAAATTCAACCCTGTGAGTTGTTTTCATGATTATCTTCTATTGTAGGCATAAACCATTCGTTTTAACTTGTAGCGCCATCTTCATGTCATTTCGGTACAACCAATTACATTTGTTATGTCGGCGTTCACAATATAATATATTCGACGCTGTACTCTCTATATACTGTATGCAGCATGGCACAATGAATAGGTAGTCCATTTAGCACGGGTGATGTCTTGAGAGTCTAAACGCAACCAGAGAGTCACGAGTCAGCGTCATACTTTTTCGCCGGCGTTAAAACCAAACGAAAGAGTCATGGTACAATTATAAAAGGTAACAGCAAATCCCAGCTGATTTGATTCCAACGTAATACTAGTGTCAATATAAATTTGACAAATTATGTTTTTAAAAATCACCCAACAGGAAAATTGGGAACGCATACAATTTGAAATTGTTCTTTATTAATGTGCTCACGTATTCAATTTACTCAATCTGCCTGCTGGGAAAGTTTGAGGAAGCAACTCTTTCTTGAAGGAATTACTCGCTATTCCCAGCATGGTCATATGTGTTACACATATATATGACAATGGCTCAATTAAAGGAAAGATGTGGAAGCGATAGAAATATAAATTTGATAGATTTTCATTCATGCTTTTCAATTTTTATTTTGAGGATTCGAAAATATTCCATTTTCAAAATGAAAATAATTTGATGATAATTTATTTGTTTGTTTACATTTTTCTGTCAAATGAGTTGACACTAGTAGAACTTACAACAACAAATTTCCATGTGGTTGTTGTATCGTTTTTTGTACAACAACACTTGCTGTTACCTTTTATTATTATACCATGCGAAAGAGTTAGCGTTAGCGGCACAAAATGTCAATTATTTGTTTTCATTTTCTGAAAATTTTACGTTGTGCAAACCAAAATCAATTTATTATTTAATAAACAATAATGTCAAGGAACTTGGAAAAAAATTTTGAAAAAATTATTTTTCTTCCATTTTATTATTAATTCGTTAAAAAACATCCACAATCTTTGAAAATATTTGTTTTTTAACAGCACTGCCATATGTTTTGATATAAATTCTCATTGAAATTTGGTAGCACTGTTGATTTTTACCTAAAATATGGCAACTCAATTGAGAGCAAGAGAGAAATTTTGAATATGACGCTGAGCAAAAATGAATAAAATCTATTATAGAGTCATGCCGCTAGACGCGAACGTCAGCCGTCGCGATTTCCCGTTGCCAATAAGAAACACACGGCAAACGACTTTCGCTGACTCTAGACTCTATGGTTGCGTTTAGACTCTTAACTGTCAAAGTGGGTAATTTCTACTTGAATTCGATGTGCAGTGTTGCCAACCATTTGAAATATTATATGGAAAAATTTGACAGATAATCGAGACGAAAACAAAGGTTTTTTTTTGATACATCGCCTTATTATTGCATCATGGTATGCAGTTTTGTAGCATATCAAGCTGCTGTAATACTGTTTACAATCTTATTAGAACATTATGAACGGTAAATTTATTATGGAAATCAAATATTCCGTTTATTCTGTGCTCAGACACTTCGTACTTGTGTTCAAGTGTTTTACACTTTGAAATGCCAATTATACAGACGCGATATAAAATAGTAAAATATTGTATATAGATTTATTTATTTAAAATTCGGTAATCATATTTAAGCGTACGAAATTTCTAAATGGAAATAACTCAAAAACCTAATGGTTTTGGATTGGTTTCTGACGTATGCGTTAACATTGAAAATATATTTAATATCGTCAATGTTTCTGATGAACAAGCTCTGGTATAGGCTTATCAATCCTGAACACTAGACATTTTAACTTGAAAGTATAAAGTACATGTTTTAGAACTATGATCTTAGGTGAACATGGATGCGACGTATTTTTTTTAGCGAATTCGTATATTTCAAATAAATTTTTTCAATCCGTTTCCGTTTCCAACGCATCGAAATATTCAACGGAGACCCCATAAAGAATATATGTTCGTGATCAGAATAAAATTATATGTTGATTTACGCACGTCCGAAAGAGATCGTAATATTTAAGACAGAGCTTTAAACTGCACTGACATTGATATTACTCCTAGAGTGGTTGATATTGATATACACCTAAGTCTGTTTTTACACGGTCTTTTTGTACACGGTTTGAAAATTGAATATTTTTATTCTTTTTTTACATGATTTTATTCCATTTAACACGATTTGAAATTTTTGGTCTGTTCCCGTACTGCAAGAATCTACTCGATTTTACTATTTTCTTCGATATCATAAAGTACGGGAACAGACCATTTATGTACTTAATTTTTTTTTTTTTTTGTCAAATTTAATTTGCGAAGTATGTTCATATCACAAAAAAGTATTTATGAAAGAAAAAAGTCTGAAACCATCGATAGTATCGATAGTTTGCGAACACTAGCTTAAAGATTTAAGTGAATTCCCCTTTAGCGCGTACAAACAATTTTTACTGGTCAAAGCAAATGTGTGGTCTGTTCCCATACTGCAAGAATCTACTATTTTTTACTTCGATAACGAATTTCCCATTATGATATCGAAGAAAATAAAAATCTAGTAGATTCTTGCAGTACGGGAACATACCAGTGAATAGCTTTAATTTAGGGGAATTCCCTTTTTTTTATTAGGATGTTATTGGGACTATATACAGTCAACGTTCGGTATAACGAATAATCATTTCAACAAATTCGGAATATAACGAATAAGCAAAATAATCGGCTTTTTACGCTGACTACCGAACTGAACGACCAAAAAAAATTTAACATTTTATTGTTTTTATATTCAACGTTCGGTATAACGAATAATCAGTTCAACAAATTCGGAATATAACGAATAAGCAAAATAATCGGCTTTTTACGCTGACTACCGAACTGAACGTTGTAAAATTTAAACATTTTGTTGTTTTTATATTAATGGTCTGTTCCCGTACTGCAAGAAAAAAGTAGTAGATTCTTGCAGTACGGGAACAGACCAATAATAATAGAAGGTAACAGCAAGTGTTGTTGTACAAAAAACTATAGGGGAGAGGGGGGCACCTTTGAACACTTTTTGCTTTCAAGCCTTATAAAATTTTTTATTTTATCATTTTTGGTTTCTTATAAATTTTAACTAATAGGTACATATGTAACCTTTAAAATGAATATACATATGACATACTATAAGCTTCATAAATATATTTTATTACTGTTTTAATGGACGAACTCAAAGTGTTCAAAACTGCCCCCCCAGGGGGCACCTTTGAACAGGGGTTGGCATTTTTGAACGACATGGTTTTTTACAGTGTTTATGTTCAAATATGTATGCATTTTATTCATACATATCAGAAATGCATTAATTCATTAAAAAATATATAAAAAATGTTCAAAATTTAAAAAATTTAGATCAAAAGTTATTAAAACATAAAATGACTTAAAAATAAAAATTAATATGGTGAAAACTACAGTTAATTCGTAATCTTATTAGCCCATTTGAAATTTTGAGGAATCGAAGCCAAAAGTTAAAAACTCCTTTTTTTACTCGAGTTTAATGGGCATGTTCAAAGGTGCCCCACCCATGGCATTTTACGGAAATTTAAAATAACTTTTTTTGTAATAAATATATATGAAAGAAATTAGTTATGTTTGAAATGATTGTTGGAATGCAAAAAATTTGTTTGACGAAAGAAAACTATCACAGAAAAAGCAAGCCAAAGTGGTTTACGCATATAGAGAACAAGATTGCCATATACAAAAATGTGGTTGCGGGTCGGAAAAATATTAAACCAAGATTTTATGAGCGCTGTTCAAAGGTGCCCCACGTTCAAAGGTGCCCCCCTCTCCCCTACAACAACCACATGGAAATTTGTTGTTGTAAGTTTTACTGGTGTCAACATCATTTGACAGAAAAATGTAAACCAACAAACAAATTATCAACAAATTATAGTTCCGTTCCAGAACCTAAAAGAATCTACTAAGTTTACAAGTTTTGCAACTTTTTACTCGAAAATCGTTCCTCAACCCACAAAACTAGTAAAACTTTGAACAAAACAAAATGGCGTTCTCTTTGAAAACTTTTTACTCGAGAAATTTGGCCGAGTAAAGATGGTAAACAGGAATGCCTACTTCTCATTGTCTGTTGTGTTGATTTTGAAGTATTGCCATCTAATTTTGGCATATTTACTAGATTTGCGTTCCCGAACTTTTCAAATTATTTTGTACTCTGAGAGCGATTTTGAAATGTTTCCCGTTTACTAGCTTTACTATTAAAAAAGTGCTGGAACATACCATATATTTATTTTAAAAATGAAATATTTACGAATCTTCAATATAAAATTTGAAAAACATGAAAGAAACTCTATCAAATTTATATTTCTATCGCTTCCACATATTTCCTATAATTGAGCCATTGGTTTTCGAGCATTATAGAGTAAAGCGTAAGGTTGTACGCAGACTTTTTCTACTGAGTGTTTATTTTTGATTAGATCAAGCCACATTGAAAACAATTTGTAATCAGATGGTAACTATTCCTCCTAGCTTGTAATAATTAATTATACCATGTTTGGTTACGGTCCACTTATTTATTTCCCGCCTGTTTTCATTACATTGAACGTGTTAACCAGGCTTCGCCAAATTATTTATTTCTAAATTGAATGAATTTGTTTCAAAAATTAGTAAAAATATTTTAATTTAACAGCCTGTTTTTGTAAAATTCCAAACGAACGAATTTAAGTGACTTACGACCAAACTCCTTGGTTTTGAAAAATATGTCATTTATTTTTGTTTTGAATCAGAAAACCTTTATAAACATAAATAAAGGTTTGGTCGTAAGTCACTCGAATTCGTTCGTTTGGAAATTTACAAAAACAGGCTGTAAGAAAAAATTACATGTCAAAACTCTACAACAACCTTTTGTTATCGATTGTCTATATATCCGCCTTATAAAATTTACGATTATGGCAACCCTTGCAGACGAAAAGACAAAACAAAACATCGATTAGTCAAAAGTCGACTTATGTATCCCTAAGTGGAAAAATGACGGTAGTCCGATTAGATTGTCGTTTTGTTTTGTATGGTTCGTTTGCGAAAATCCGCGGAAAATTGAAATGAATAGAAGAATAGATAGAACTCTTTGCTAGTAAAACATAATAAAATTATATAAATAATTCTACGCACTGCCATTCGCAAAATATTGCCAAAAAGAAAAACAAATACTCTATTGTGAAGCAATAAAAACTAAAAAAAACGTTTTAAAGGAAATTTTTGAAAAAGAAAAAAAAAACGGAGTCAGGACCAGTAAACCGGTAAAAATGGTAAGTTTATCCTCATGCAACCAACCACTATTAAGGATTAATCCATTTTCTGGTGGTTGTTTGTAATATTTTCCTATTCTTGTAATTCTTTTTATATTTTCTTTTTTGTTTTGTTATTCCAAGTGTATGCTTGTGCGGGGGCGGGTCACTGCAAGTGTAAGGGGTGAAGTTGAATTTGTTAAGAATGTGGGCATAAAGAGAACACGCAAAATAGATTTCGTTTGTTTACAAACAATATTGAAAGGAATACACAAACGTACATACAAAATAATTTATTTTGCTGTATGCACTTTTCAAACCAAAATTGAAAAAATACTGAACGTTAGATAAGTGAATAAGAAATGCATGGCCTTGTAGAAGATGGTGAGAATCGTATCACATAATGCTGACACATCGAAATAACGGTAAATTCCCTTAATAGTTTGGACGAAATCTGTTTGAGAAAGCACTGCAGGGTAAGATATTTAGATCATTCTGTCCGGTACATATTTTAAAGATTTCGATTTCTTGTTACTTGGAAACAAATAAAATTCACTTGTACATATATATATATATACATATAGGTATATATACATTCATTATTCTTATCACATTTTAAAATTAAGATTAAATGCGACTGAAGTATATTTCTTACAATTTTGGAATTTGCTCATTCTTTAGAAAATCCAAAAATGTCTGCTACTTTATGTAGAATATTTCGAGAAGCAAATACATCTTTAAAATTATTACATTCATAATATTGTGAAACAGGATAGATTCAGCAGCATGATGGCGTACAAATATAGAAGAGATAGTGGGATCGTTGGAAGATATAGGGGAAAATGGTAAAATTTATTTTGGATTTATTTCTAAGAAGTAGAATTTTCAGGTCAAATGTAATGAGTTCGAACTCTGAACATTGTATAGAATTACATTATTTGTAGCATGTTTGAACGAACTAATTGTAAATATAACAAGCAGATTTCTCGAAAATAAAAAAATAGGTAAAACATTGTCGAGAATTATAACATTTTAATGTTAGGATTTTAAAGAAATCATACAATTTTATGAAAATTATCTGGAAGTGGATTTGTGGATCACTATATGGAAAGAGAACGATCCCCGACCTAATCGCATCTAACAAACTTGATTCGATTGCAGTATGTGAAAATCGATTTCCTAAAATAAATATATTGTTTCAAATTTTAATAGCAATACCGGTAACCACAGCATCAGCTGTCGAGTAAAAAGTAGCTGAAAATCAAATAAAAAGTCCACGTTCTTCTGTCTATGCATACATCTGTAGTAAATACTGATCACATACCTACAAAAATCCAAAAATAGAAGAATTCATTTCAAATATACATCATATTTTTAATATGCAAAACATTTAATACATACTCAATACATTAAAAAGTTATATATTTTTGTGTTAATACATGTTCACGATTAGTAATGTCTTTCCATATATTTTCTATTATACATATACAAATTTAACGTGCGTACAAATTATGTATATAAAAAATTGATACATTTTTATACTCTCAGCCTTACGGCTATTGATGGTATATACACATTGATACGGTGAAAATGTGCCTCATCGAAATATTGGTTTTAAACTCGATGTTTCTTACGATTTAGCCATGTCCGTCCGTCCGTGCGTTGTCCGTCTGTCTGGCTGGTGCGCACGATAACTCTCAAAGGCAGCAACCGATTTCATTCAAACTTTGCACATCTTAATATTCCGTCCAAACTTAGTTTAAGTTCGAAGATTGGGAATATCGGTCCACTCCTTCTGGTACCTCAACCACAAAATGTTCAAAATTGTGCTAAAAATTAACTTTATAATAACTGCCAACGGACTTGGTCCATTGGTCCACTCTTTCTGGTAACTCCCCCACAGAGGGTCAAAATTTGCAATATTTAAAATACCAATATCAAGGTAATGGAATATCATATTTCAACCAAACCTTGCACAACCTATTATATAAGAAACATATTTCTTATATAAAGCTAATAATATAATCTGTGTGTAATTCCGAAGACCTCCGCACCTTAGATATATCAGTCGGCAACACCGACTGACACTTTTTTTACTTGTTTTAAACTTAATCGTCTACTCATCCCATATTTAAGGTAGGCAAATTTTGATTTAAAGAAATTTTTTTTTTTGGGTAGTTTATCCTCTATTAGGTTAAGCATATCATATGCATTTTGTAATTTATCTTTAATGGGCCTGAAGGCTTTGAATTACAAGTTAAATAAAATTGAATTGAAATTGAAAATTTTATACACGTTTAAAATTTAATCTCAATCAGACACTCTTTGAACCCATTAAATCAGATCTATATTAAAATCTGAATCGATTTTATGGAAACTTGCTCGAGATTTATTTATATTAGTTTCAGTACGTTGTGTCAGTAAGCCTAGCTATGGGTCTTTAGTGCAGAATTTACATTAAATCGGAAGAAAATATATATAGGAGCTATATCTAAATCTGAACCGATTTTTACGATACTATGCACACATCATTGTAGACTCAATTCAGTATGCTATGCCAAATTTCGTGCAAATCGAAAGATATATATTGGTACTGTGGTGCACAATTTACATTAAATCGGATAAAAATATATATGGGATCTGAACCGATCAATCTGAACCGATTTTCTCGGAACTTAGCACACATCATTCTAGACTCAATTCCAAATTTCGTGCAAATCGAATGATATATAGGGACTTTGGGCAACATTTACATTAAATCCGACGAAAATATATATGAGCCATATTTCCCAATTTTAATAGGGCCATAAATGAGCCTTGCCAAATTTCATTCAATTTGAATCATAAATGCGACTTTGTTTACAGTTGACCATGGAAAGACAGACAGACCGACCGACGGACATGCATAAATCGACTCAGAAAATGTTTCTATGTATATTTTCAAAAGAACCATGAGTCTATCTCGTTTCCTTTTGTCTGTTACAAACATATGCACAAAGACATAATACCCTGTACTACAGTGTGGTGAATGGTATACAAAGTGGGGGTATTTTTGCAATTTTGGAGTCCCATATCTCGGGAAGTACTGGTTCCCCCCCGAAAAAAATTGTTGTTGCAATCAGTATAGAATTTCAAAATGATCTGAGAGGTGTCCACAAAGTGAATTTGCTCCATTGACTATAATTATTTTTTTTTTTTTTTTTTTTGAATTTGCAATGTTATATAACATTTTTAAAATATTCACAAAAATATTACATTTTGTCTTTGACATCATGTCATATATAAATAATGGCATAAAATTATTTCTGATTCCTGGTCTATAGTGCGAGTAATGTGGTTACTAACAATTTCAGTATAACTAAAAATATTGAGAATGCAATAATCTGTTTTATTTATGCAGGTCACGTAGAGAATTAATAACATCAATTGTATGGAATCCACTTTATTTGGTTGGAATTAAAAAAATAAGTTTTAGATTTACAGATGTATTTGAATATTTTTAATTGAAGTATTCAAATATTAATAAAATATTGTACAATGATTTGTTTTCTATTGTTTGTTTATTGAATTTATCCCGAAGTCTTTAGACAAAATTTAATTTGAGCTCATATTCTGCGACCATTTGCTTGTTTCTATCTGCATGTTATAAACATATCTACAATAACAAAATCCTGTATCACAGTATAAAACTTGAATACATTTACATATTTAATTTAAATATATTAGGCATACAAATAGTTTATTGCAATGACTAAAACTAAATTAAATAAAAAAGTAGATTAAATGTAATTTAATCCAATTGAAAATTGCACTCGGATTGGCGTAGCGACATTGAAGATTACTTTTATTTTTATGGGTTACAAATTCACTAAAATTTTAAATAATTCTTCGCCATTAGGAATGATTTTGTTAAACGTAACCAGCAATGAAAGTTTAAAAGTCGGACGGGACCGACTATATGATACCCTTCAAAACTTTGGGTACCAATCTGAAATTTATGAAAAATTGAATGTCAACCATCCAGCAAAATATGTAAAAGTTTTATATATAAATGGATGCATTTGAGCAAACGTGGC
Source organism: Musca vetustissima (assembly GCF_032173495.1). Taxonomy (NCBI): domain Eukaryota; kingdom Metazoa; phylum Arthropoda; class Insecta; order Diptera; family Muscidae; genus Musca; species Musca vetustissima. The sequence continues at coordinate 199,793 of NW_026882603.1, forward strand.
ATCCACCATTTGCTATGCTGCAACACAGTGCGCTATCCAAAATGTATCTGGTCATAAAATCCATACAAAACCTGACATGCATCAATCTACACCTAATTCATACTCTCTGCAAAATTTTGTCTCAATCGGACAAACATCCATAGTATGCTGCACCATTTACATAAAATCGGAGGAAACTATATATGGGAGCTATATCTAAATCTGAACCGATTTCAACAAAACTTCGCATACATAAATTTGGACCTAATTCAGTACGCTGTGCAAAATTTTATGCCTATCGGCCTAAATTTGACTCTTTAGTGCTCCATTTACATAAAATCGAACGAAACTATATATGGGAGCTATATCTAAATCTAGACCAATTCCAACAAAACTTCGCATACATCAATCAGTGCCTAAGTCATTACTCTGTGCAAAATGTTGTCTCAATCGAACCAATATTGGCAGTATGGTGCTCTATTACTATAAAATGAGACAAAACTATATCTAAATCTGAACCGATTTTCACAAAACTTCATAGACTTCATGGACCAATTATGGAAGTTTGGTGCACTAATTACACAAAACCGGCGAAACTATATATGGGAGCTATATCTAAATCTGAACCGACATTCTCCTATTTCAATAGGGTTCGTCCTTGGGTCAAATAAGTGACATGTGCCAAATTTCATCCAAATCGGATCATAAATGCGAGCTGTATTTTGTTCACAAAAATAAATGGACGTACGGACATGCGTAAATTGACTCAGAGGGTTATTCTATATTGTCAAAAGGAACCCTGGGTCTATATCGATTCCTATTGCCTGTTACAAACATATGCACAACGACATAATACCCTGTACCACTTCTAATACTCACTTCTGCACACATGCCAAACAGACGGATAGACATTTGTAAATCGGCTCCAAATTGTCTGAAACGGATTTGGTTCAAAGAAAAATGGGATCTACAATCAATATTTCGATGAGGCACATTTTTGCCTCATCAAAGTGTATATACCGTCATTAGCTATAAGGCTGAGGGTATAAAAATCCATGCCTATGGGAGCGCTATAAAAATATATTTAAAAAAAAAATCCCAGTCGAAAACATATTAAAAAAAAACGCACCATTGGGAGCGCATCTATAAAAAATCCTCGCCTATTTTAAAAAATTCATATCTATGGAAGGGCAGCGAATTCTTTTTTATACTAAGCCTATGACAGTCCTTGAAAAAATAGTTCTAAATATCCACGTCTATGGGAGGGCTATGCAAAAATATTAAAAAAATCCAAGACTATAGAAGATAAATAAAAAATACTTTAAACAGTCACTCCTGTGAGAGAACTATGAAAAAATATTTTTTTTTAAATCCATTATTAGTTTGATTGTGCCTATCACAAATGCACCATTTGTTGGTATGCCATCAAAGTTCGAAAATGGATAACACTGGTAGACGTTTAGGTATGACCTTTATAGGACAATTAAACTAATGAATATTCCATAATGTGAAATTCTGCAATGCGTAGATATATATTTGCATTGTTTAACCGGTTAAAATTAAGGTTGTAGCCTACGCCGACGGTGTAGTCTTGCTAGTTGGTGGGAAATTTCTAAAGACCAGATCAGATATTATAGGGGGCGCCCTATCAAATCTGTCCAACTGGGTACACGCCGCGGGTCTTGGTGCAAACCTCACTAAAACAGAATTGGTGCTCTTCACTAAGAAACGTAAGATCCCAAACTTCCGCTTGCCATCTTTAGGATGAGTGACCCTACCCCTTTCTGGAGAAGCTAAATACCTTGGTACAGCGATTGGCTTCTATCCTGATTACCGGAGCGATAAGAAGCACACAGCAGTCAGCCTTGAATGCGATCTTGAATCTCCAACTACTGGACACTCTGATTAAATTTCAGGCTGCTAGATGTGCGCTGAGGCTCCGAGAAACGGAAGCCTAGAAGTCGCTTTACTATGGTCACGCTAGTATACTCAAAATAACGCCATGTTGCGAATACTTGGGGAGAAATACTCACATTAGGGACTCTGTTCCATCTCACAGAGACTTTCATGACATCAGAGTATACTTTCCTAGTAGGAAATCCTGGACTAGTGGCTCCTTACCTCTGCCAGGTCTGTCTTTTTTCACAGACGGGTCAAAGATGGAGGAAGGCACTGGTGCAGGCGTTTGCTGTTGCAAGTCCGCTCTGTATGATATACGACTGATAGTTACTTTATGATGGCTTCCAAGACATAGCAACATAGAAGGGAACGAGATAACCCATAAGCTTGCTCGAGGGGGTTCACAGTCGTCCAACCTTCCGATTGAGAGATCTGTGCAACTACCCATTTGCTATTTCATTGGCAAAATCCGCTTGTTCTTCGGCGAGGTAGTCGGCAACAGATGGTCGAGAGATCCTGGTTGCAGAATCTCATAAGCTATCTGGCATAAATTCTCTCGCCGAATTTATCATATCCTCTGTAGATGTACATCGCGGAGTGGCAGAAGACATAAACAGTTTGAAAGGTATGAAATTTCTAATCTAGCTTTATTCTCCAAAATAGACCCCAATTAGATTCTAAACTTTGTCAAAAATCTGGCATGGCTAAAATGATCATCTTCTAGGCTTTCCAACTCCAACTGTTTCTTCCTCTCTTCCATTCTCCCTTCTTTTACCCTTTCCTTTCTGGTATCACAATGAACAATTGTCTCCGAGTGAACGGTTGTTATTAACAACCGTACATCCCTAACATAACCGGTTCCATGATGTGGCCATAATATAAGCAGAAAATTAATTAGTTAATTAATTTTATAAAACATAATTTTTATATCGTGAGAAACCGAAGGATTGACTAGAATTAAAACTGTTTCATATATATAGAATACAGTCAAAAGCGTCCCCTAAAAATTCTGTCCTTTATTTGATATCGCTTATAACGACTATAGGTTATAGCGACAAATATCGACGGTGCCTTGTGTCGTTATAAGAGATTTCTACTGTATATAGATTGAATAACATCGATGGAGATATTCTCTATTGATCTAATAGTATTAAAACTGTTTCATATTTAAAAGAATACAGTCAAAAGCGTCCCCTAAAAGTTCTGCTCTTTATTTGATATCGCTTATAATGACTATAGGTTATAGCGAACAATATTGACGGTACCTTGTCGTTATAAAAAATTTCTACTGTATATTTATTGGATATATTCTCTAGTGATCTAATAGATCAACAAAGTCACCACAAACAAAGTTTATATGATTACAATTAAAATAAGAAAAAAATCATTTGCGCAGCAAAAACGGTTAGACATTATGTGGTGTACAATCTTGCCGATCCGCCATGCAATAAAAGTCTACTTGATACGAATGTATCAACTGCTGCAACGGTTACCCGTGTAGTGGAAAGTACAATATAGTAGGCAGACAAAGACAAACAAAAATAATCTTGAAAATGATTATAAATACGAACAGCATATAAAGAAGAGTAAAAACAAATGTTGTATTGAAACAATTTCAATTTATAAACAAACAGCGGCATTCAACCGTGCTATCATACCAAGCTGAGTTTATTTTTAATTTATGTTTTGTTTTGGTTCCGAGTTGAGAATATGTATGGTTTTTTAAAAATGAACGTTTATAGAATGATTTTTTTTAATTATTTGTTTACATTATATACGCACTCCAGACAATAGGACGACAAATGTCTTCGATTCGGCTTCCTTTCAAATAACATACTTGAATCGAAGATTAACTGAAGTTGAGATTTCTTTTGTTTGGTATTGTTTATGTGAAATTCTTTAAAAATGATGTAATAACAAATTTGTTGGGTGTCTAGTATTGCGTTTTAAAATCGTTTATGATGAGGGTGTCTGAGACATTCAGTTATGAACCTATTCATTGTTGTTGTTGATTCTAGTAGTATTTTACATTACATTTTTTATGAATTCAAATTAGTTTTTCTTGGAAAAAATTTGAATACGTTCGCGATTTAATGTTTAGTTTATGATGGTTTCAATTCTGAGTAAAATGCACAACTACACTGCGTATCATAACTATAGACGCACCTTTAATTCAATTGGTATGTTAGTTGACAAATAAAATGGATCCATTAAGTTGTTGTTCACAATAAAACGATCAAAAACACATATTATTCAACAAAAATAATTAATTTATTCTTTATGGTTTCGCCGAATTCTGCACTTTCAAAATTACTGGTGTTGCATAACTATATACGCACTTTTACAAAATTAGAAAAATTCATTTTTTTAAACTTAAATAAAATAAAATAACTTTTATAATTAATAGATAGGGCCTCCCTTATTTTGAATAAGTTCAAAAATTTTATCCATCACACTGTTGATCAAAAGTATTCGCAAGTCTTCATCGATTGACCGCCATTCATCGATAATCACATCTTGGAGGTAAAATACAGTTTGGTATTGGAGGTTTTCTGCATAGACACGATGAGTCAAGATTCCACACATGTTCTCGATCGGATTCTGGTCGGAAATTTTAATATTTTTCGATTTTAACCATACTTGAGTATGGCGACTTTTATGAACTGGTGCGTTGTCCTGCTAAAAACGTGTCCTTGATTGTTGCTGCTTTCCCAAAATGGCAATAATTTGTCTTCCAAGACTTGAACGTACTCCATTGAATTCATCCGACAACATGGAAATGTCAAATAAAGCATTCCGTGGCTATAAAATGCTCCCAAGATGGCGGTTACCGAAATATCGTTATTTCTTAATACGATATTTCGTTGGCGGTTCCTTGATGGCCTTGGGAGCATTTTATAGCCACGGAATGCTTTATTTGACATTTCCATGTTGTCGGATGAATTCAATGGAGTACGTTCAAGTCTTGGAAGACAAATTATTGCCATTTTGGGAAAGCAGCAACAATCAAGGACACGTTTTTAGCAGGACAACGCACCAGTTCATAAAAGTCGCCATACTCAAGTATGGTTAAAATCGAAAAATATTAAAATTTCCGACCAGAATCCGATCGAGAACATGTGTGGAATCTTGACTCATCGTGTCTATGCAGAAAACCTCCAATACCAAACTGTATTTTACCTCCAAGAAGTGATTATCGATGAATGGCGGTCAATCGATGAAGACTTGCGAATACTTTTGATCAACAGTGTGATGGATAAAATTTTTGAACTTATTCAAAATAAGGGAGGCCCTATCCATTAATTATAAAAGTTACTTTATTTATTTATTTATAATATATTTTATAAATAAATTTATAAAATATATATGAAGGCGCCGGGTAACAAAGACCATATGCGCACAATATTATACAGTATTTACATTGTTAATTGTAAAAAGACTAGATTACATAATATAAAGTTCATGGAAAAGTTATGCGAAAGTATTATATGAAGCTAATAGGTTCTGATTTAAACATCACGAATATTATGTATTTGCAGAGACGAGCGAATTTGGTTTATGAGGTATTTTGAAGAGCAGTCAAGGATTTTGTCAATACTTAAATTAATTTCAGAGGAATGACATTCCACTAAAATATGCGAGACAGACAGCGTATCACCACAAAATGAGCAAGATGGAGGCATTTTATTTTCATAAAAATGACGTGTGTTAAAAATGCACTTTCCAACCCGAAGTCGAGCAAGAAATATGCAATCTTTCCTACTTAGACTAATATCGTATTGTTTTCTAGGGATTTTTGGATTAACACTTCTAAGAAAAGTGGAAAAAGACTGCCATTTGTTTTTGGTTTTTTCATTTTGTAATGATTTGTAGACACTCATTAGGCTAAACCAAAAGCATGGCATGTCAACTATATTGGTAAGATGAAAAGCTTCTTTTGCTATTTTATCAGCGAAGTCATTGCCTTTTATATCAGAATGTGAAGGTATCCATAAGATATTGACTTCACAATTGTGTGGTATAAAAATAATGTTGTTGAAAACTCCTCCTTTGTTTTTAGATAGGGCTTTCACTACACACAGATTATCAACACATATTAAGGTTTTTATTCCGTTTACGGCGTGACCGATGGCTACCTTAACCGCAGAAAGTTCGGCTGTGAAAATTCCTGTACGGTTCGGCAATCTGGTCTGACATATTATAGCGAAATTGTCAGTTGATATTTGCTCAATTACAGAAAAAGCTGTGAGGTTTCCATTAAAGGAGCCATCAGTAAATAGGATCTTATCCGGATTGAAATTAGATATTTTCTGCAGCAATAGTTTTTGGTAACAGATTTTGCTAGTATAGTCTTTTTTATAAAAACACAAACTTGAATCAATCGAAATCGATTTTCGGTGTGATATTTGATTGGTTGGTTTGGGCGGCAAAGGAATTTGAAATTTTGAGAAGAGTTCTAGGATATGATCAATAGCCGATAAGTATGATATATTGTTTCTATTAGCATGACTCCAAAGTATGTTGTGAAGTCCATGAAAATGTAATGTTAGAGCCTTACTACCTAGGCTCAAAGAAAACTTATGTAAAGTATTTTGGAAATCCTGATATTTTGCTTCAACATATAGAGCTTCAAGAGGTGTAGAACGAAGGAGACCTGTGGCTGTTCTGAAGCAATTGTTCATAGCAGTATTTTATTTAGAAATATTGGTTTTGGAAGTGAATCCATAAATTGTTATACCATGGGAAATTGTACCATATACTAAGGATTTACAAATGTTAACTTCTGTGTCAATGTGGGGTCCTTTGGTCTTTGAACCTATAAGTCTTAGAAGATTGTTAATGTTGCTTAGTTTTGCTTGCAGAACTTTTATGTGCTCGTTCCATGTCAGGTTCTTGGTGAAAGTAAGACCCAAAATTTTCATTCTATGAGAAACATTGATCGTGTTTTCCTGTAAGCTAATGGTGGAACTTTCACACCTTCTTTTTCGACATACATGCAATATATCGATTTTGTTTAAAGGGATGACCGCGCCCACTCTTTTAGCCCAACTCTGAATTTTGTTATTAAAAATATTTAAATTACTTACAACCTTATGCTGGTCGCCAGATGTTATTGCAAATATGTTATCCGCAAATACTCCAACATAGTCTATTTCTTTTAGGTTTTCTAAAATTTTGCACAATGAATTTGCATAAATGTTGTAAAGTATAACGGAGAGTGATGACCCCTGTGGTATACCATTATCTATAGGTAGAATGTTGGAAAAATAGCCGTCAACCCTAACTAATATTCGTCTATAGGTTAGAAAAGAACGCAACACAATCAAAAATTGATCCTGTACTCCCCAACTCTGAAGCTCGGACAATATACTGGTGTATACAACCCGATCAAATGCTTTTTCTAAATCTTCACATATAAGGACACTGTGTTTTCTACGGCCCAAGTTTTCTCGTAATGTCGATTCGAGTTGATGACACAGTGTGTGTACACCGTGGTGTGGAAGAAATGCATGCTGTATATTGGACAAATGAGGCACGCAGTATTTCAGAAGGCGACGGGATATTATTTTCTCAAAGATTTTGGAGAGAATTGGGAGTAACGATATTGGTCTATATCCTTCCAATGTACAAGGATTTTTACCTGGTTTTGGAATAGGACAGAGTATAGCAATTTTCCAGTCATGCGGACATATTCCATTAAATAATATATTGTTGTACAATCTGCATAATCGTATTTTTATTAATATCGGTGCGTTGCGTACCATGGAGTATGTTAACTTGTCCAAGGAAGGTGTGGACCCCTTCAATGTATTTAGCGTGTCATCAATCTCACTAACTTCTATAGATTTTGTGAGGGCTTGATTGTTTCCATCAACTTGGTTTATGTTGGAAATTGAAAAGGAATATTTGGCTGAACAGACTGAGGCGTCGAAAACTGAATCTGAGCTAATAGAACTCCATAATGTAGAGAAAGCATTTGCAATGCTTTTTGGATGAGTAATAATATTATTATCCAATTGTATACTTGAAAACCTATTGAACTTTGGATTTCTTAAATTATTCACTTTACCCCATAGATGACGAACATCCATAGATGGGTTCATTGAATTAAGGAAACGCTCCCATGTTAATCTTTTTGCTATTTTACATTCCCGTTTTACTAAGGCACTTATTTTCCTGTAATAAATGCAGTTCCCTATATTCCTATGTCTTTTAAAAGTCCTCCAAGCTCGTTGCCTTTCTCGTATTAGCCTTGCCAAATCACTGTTAAACCATACTGGTCTTTTCCTTTCTTTCGTTCTGCGAGTGATTGGAATGGATTCATTTGCAGATTTTCTAAATAGCCGCTTAATTTATGATGCCTCTTTGTTAACATTTTCCGATTCAATGAAGTTGGAGTTGTAAATAAGTAAATAAGTCCATTTCTATCTGCAAAATCCTCCCATATAAGCCCTCCTGGAGAGGTGTCAGAAGATCCCCATAATGTATTTTGAGTATTTAAATCGCCTAGTAGGAGTGTTGGTCGGGTTGATGGAATGTTTATTCGGTTGATAATTTCTCGTGTTAATGAGATATCGTGCTCCTTATATATGTTTATAATGTGGAGAGGTAAACCATAGTCTAATGATAAAGACTGAAATAGAAGATCTCCAGAAGATTTGGAAATATTAGCTACATTAAGATTATTTTTGACTAGAATTGCTATTCCTGATTTTGAATAGTTATAGTCTTTATTATGGTGAAAGATTACGTAACCTGGTAGATGTAAAAGGTGCTTATTTTGTTCGGTGACATGAGTCTCTTGCAATACAATGACACTAGGATTGTGCAAGGTTGTTAACATTTCCAGGGCAAATTTGTGACAAATAAACCCTTGGATATTCCACTGTAGGATAGTGATGTTAGAATCAAGAACCATTAAATAAATGTCACAGAATATATTATAAGTATGAGTAAATTTAATTAATATTATGAGGACATGGAGTCATCTTCCATGTCATCGATTGCATTTCTTCTTGATGTTATCTTTGTTGGTGCTATATTTGTTAATGATGAGTTTTTATGTGAAGCTTCATAAGGCGTTTGAGTAACAACTGGATTGTCATTTGCTTTCAAGGTGGATATTTGTGTGTGAAGTTGATTTAATAATTTCTCTTTTTCTGCATTTACATTATATGTGTTGTTAGGTTCGGAGTTAGAATTATTAGAAGGAGATTGAATATATGGCTTATGTTGTGCTGGTGTAGGTGACTTTGTGGAAGTAACAACTGGTGCTGAACTTTTGTTGGAGGTGGTGTTGGATTGTAATGATGAAGATTTTGGGGTTTCCTCGGAGGAACTTTTTCTTTGAACATCTTTATTATTCTTTAGTACTTGTGAAAAAGGTGTCCTTTTAGTGTTTGGTTTGATAAGATGGTATTCGGGATTACTTTTGAATATTTTCCAAGCCTCACGATTTGTGCACCTTTGAGTAATTTTAATTTTGTTCACCGATTTGTGGGTTAAAAATGTTGGGCATGTATTGTCGTATGATGTGTGTGTGTCAGTGTTGCAATTAACACAATATTTTCTTGTGCATACACTATGTGGAGGGGGTATAGCACATTCTTTGCAAAGTTCCGTACCCCTGCAATGGTTTTTGGTATGTCCCACCTTTTGGCAGGATTTGCACCTTAGTGGATTCGGGACATAATCACGAACTGGAATGGTACGCCAACCTATATCGATGAAGTTTGGAGGATGTATTAAATTAAAAGTAAGCACAGCTCCACCTGTGGCAACCAATTCACTTCCTTCCCATTTCATAAATTTCCGTATAGCAATAACATCGAATTCGGCTAAATCTTTGAGTATCTCTTCATCCGGAATTGTTTTGATTTTGTCACAGAAGATGAGACCTTGCGAATGATTCAATGTAGGGTGAGGAACTATTTTTACAGGTACAGCATCTATATATTTCGCACTTATAAACTTTTTGAAGGCTCTGACATTATTGGCTTTGATAAGTAGGTCCCCACTACGAAGTTCAGAAACTTCAGAATATTCACGACAGATATTTTTAATGCCTCTACCAATCTGGAATACGTTGTATGCGGCTAATGGTTTAACTTCACACTTAGTGTTTGTTGAAACAGCGGAGGCAATTACAAATCTAGGCACTTCATCATAATTTGGTTTCTTTGTTGGAAGAGACACAAAATCTGCTGCGTCTAGTCGCGTTCTCTTACTCTTCTGCTTGTCACGATCCGGATCGAGTACAGCGTACCGATTATAATTTGGGGGGTACACCCCATTCATAATGATCTTATTTCACACAAATAAAATGAAAATGATTTTAATTGAATAATCCAAAAGAATATGGGTGTAAAAGTAAATATACAAAAACGTGCTCAGTAGTAAAACAGCTGTTGCAGATCAAACGATGTTTGCTCATCAACAGTTAGATGAGAACTGTGAAAGTTATTTTATTTTATTTAAGTTTTAAAAAATGAATTTTTCTAATTTTGTAAAAGTGCGTCTATAGTTATGCAACACCAGTAATTTTGAAGGTGCAGAATTCGGCGAAACCATAAAGAATAAATTAATTATTTTTGTTGAATAATATGTGTTTTTGATCGTTTTATTGTGAACAATAACTTAATGGGTCCATTTTATTAGTCAACTAACATACCAATTGAATTAAAGGTGCGTCTATAGTTATGATACGCAGTGTATTAACAGCGCATCCTATATTCAATAGTTGGAAAATGGAGAAACATGCTGTTGCCATTTGATAATGTCGTTGTTGTTGTAGCAGTCGTGGAAACGATTTGATTATATTGTTGTAACAGGTTGGCTGTTGACGAAAGTTCTTTCCTGAAAAATGTTGATAGAAAACCAGTAAGGAAAGTAGTAAAGTCGGACGGGGCCGACTATATGATACCCTTCACCACTTTGGGTATATTCAACAGATGAATCCTAACAGACGTCGCATTTTTAAAAGACAAGCAAAATGAAATTGGATCCATAAACATGTCATTCTGCAACCTATACTAATTTCTTTCATTTGGTCTGATAAAGAAGCTATATCTCAATCTGAACCGCTTTCAACGATTTCAGGAAATTTAACACACATCATTCTAGACCTAATTCATTATGCTGTGCCATATTTCGTGCAAACCGAAAGATATATAGGGACTTTGGTGGACCATTTACATTATGGGAGCTATATCTAAATCTGAACCGATTTTCAAGAAATTTTACACACCTCATTCTAGACTTAATTCATTACGCTGTGCCAAATTTCGTGCAAATCGAAAGATATATAGGTACTTTGCTGGACCATTTACGTTAATTCGGACGAAACTATATACGGGAGCTCTATCTAAATCTGAACCGCTTTCAACGATTTCAGGAAATTTAACACACATCATTCTAGACCTAATTCATTACGCTGTGCCATATTTCGTGCAAACCGAAAGATATATAGAGGCTTTGGTAGTACCATTTACATAAATCGGACGAAAATATATATGGGAGCTATATCTAAATCTGAACCGATTCTCACCAAAGTCAACACACATCATTCTGCACTTTATACAGAACGCTCTGCCAAATTTCGTGCAAATCGAATGATATATAGGGACTTTGGTGCACCATTTACGTAAAATCGGACGAAACTATATATGGGAGCTATATCTAAATCTGAACCGATTTTCACGAAACTTAGCACACATCATTCTAGACTTAATTGAATACGATATGCTAAATTTCGTTCAAATCGAAAAATGTATAGGGACTTTGGAACACCATTTACCTTAAATCGGACGAAAGTATATATGAGAGCTATATCTAAATCTGAACCGACTTTCAGGAAACTTAACACACATAATTCTATACTTCATTCATTACGCTGTGCCAAATTTCGTGCAAATCGAAAGATATATACCGACTTTGCTGTACCATTTACATTAAATCGGACGAGAATATATATGGGAGCTATATCTAAATCTGAACCGATTTTCAGGAAATTTCACACACATTCTATACTTCATTCATTACGCTGTGCCAAATTTTGTGCAAATCGAAAGATATATAGGGACTTTGGTGCACTTTGGTGCACCATTTACATAAAATCGGACGAAACTTTATATGGGAGCTATATCTAAATCTGAACCTATTTTCATGAAACTCAGAACACATCATTCTAGGCCTAATTCATTACGCTGTGCCAAATTTCGTGCAAATCGAAAGATATATAGGGACTTTGGTGCACCATTTATATTAAATCGGACGAAAATATATATGAGAGCTATATCTAAATCTGAACCGATTTTTCCCAAATTCAATAGGTTCGTCCAAATAAGTGACCTATGCCAAATTTCATCCAAATCGGATCATAAATGCGACCTGTACTTTGTTCACAAAAATACATGGACGGACAGACAGACGGACATGCATAAATCGACTGAGAAAGTGATTCTATGCATTTTCTCAAAAGGAACCATGTGTCTATCTCGTTTCCTTTTGACTGTTACAAACATATGCACAAAGACATAATACCCTGTACCACAGTGTGGTGAATAGTTGAAAAGAAGTTTAGACGCGGTGGAAAGAGAGTATCCACTAGTCTGTGCCGTCTGTAGGCCAGGACTGGACAGCGACACAGGCGATGCTCAATTGTCTCCGTGTCCTCCTCGTCGACACATAGTCTGCAGTAATCAGTAAAATGGTCGGGCTTACTGGTAAAGGTCAGTGGTCGGGCTTACTGGTAAAGGCTCTGATATTGAAATGACCAGTATTGACTTCTATCATTACTCTAAATTCAGCTTTATTCAGGTTCAACAATGAGTTTGTTCTCTTGGTTGACTGAGTCGGCCAGATAGATCTTGACACATTTCATCTAAATCCAATTGAAAATTTATGGTGTTATTTCAAAAAGGATGTTGGGTCATAGCTGAACCCCTGAATAATAATGAACTGTGGAGTTTCATTCAAAAAGCTTGACTAAAAATTCCATGCAAAAGTTGCAAAAACTTAGTCGATTCATTCATTGAATTGTGCATGTTATCTAATTACTAAACTAAGGGTCAAGAACACATTTGAATCACTTTTTCCACTTCAATTTAAATACCTTAATGACATGGTTTTTGGACGATTCTAACCAGCTTTTGGCGACAACCCATTTTTTAATATGTATGAATAAAAAAAAGACTTATTTTTGTGCCAAGTCAGGACCATACGACAGATAACCCATGCATTTCCGGTTTTGCCCTGGCAAAAATTCAATATTGGGTTATCCATTTCGTGGTTTCAAAAGTATGGGACCGGATTTCGACATATGTCAATGTAAATTCTTAATCCAATACTTATACGCTTCACCCTCGAAATATTCACCAGAGACTCCAAAAAGTATATATATTCTTGATCAGAATAAAATATAAAAAAAGAATATGTCGATTTATACTTGCCTGACAGTCTGTCTGTTGAAATAATAATAGAAACTTCAATATTTGAGATAGAGCACATCTTCCTCACGAAGATAATCCACTGGAGTCATGAGAAGACACCCTGTTGCAGTTCTCAGGGAAGCTTTCTGAATATTCTTCCACTGCGTATCACTTACATTCGCAGACCATACTGGCGACGCATAACCGCCACCGACCGGCATATTGCTTCATAAGAGGTCAACAAGATTTCTTTGTCAGCGCCCCAAGTGCTACCGGCTAGCGACTTGAGGACCTTGTTCCTACTTCTCAGCTTATTGTATAAAAAGTTGCTTGCGCAGACTACTTGAACAGGCTGTCGAACTTAACTATCAGTATCTTGGGGTTTTTAGTTGTCGAGTGTTTGGGCATGTTCTTCATCCGCTCTAATTTGATTTATAATATCCCATAGAATGGTGCCATCCAATTTTGTTATTTTTAAGATTTTAGCTGCATCTTCAATCCGATAGAGCTGTAATTTGGTAAAATGGTTCTGAAAGGCTGACTTATATACAAGTTTGTTCGGTGTTCAAGTTTTGACATAACGGCACCTAAATGTTCCGATTTTTATACCCTTCACCACACTGTTCCACAGGGTATTATGTCTTTGTGCATATGTTTGTAACAGGCAAAAGGAAACGAGATAGACACATGGTTCCTTTTGAGAATATGCATAGAATCACTTTTTAAGTCGATTTATGCATGTCCGTCCGTCCGTCCGTCTGTCTGTCCATGTTAAATTGTAAACAAAGTACAGGTCGCATTTATGCTCCGAATTGGATGAAATTTGGCATAGGTCACTTATTTGGCCCAAGGACGAACCCTATTGAAATTGGGAAAAATCGGTTCAGATTTAGATATAGCTCCCATATATATATTTAACCGATTTAATGTAAATGGTCCCTATATATCTTTCGATTTGCACGAAATTTGGTACAGCCTAATCATTTAGGCCTAGAATGATGTGTGCCAAGTTTCGTGAAAATCGGTCCAGATTTAGATATAGCTCCCATATATAGTTTCGTCCGATTTCATGTAAATGGTGCCCCAAAGTCCCTATATATCTTTTGATTTGCATGAAATTTGGCATAATTATGCCTAGAGTGATGTCTGCCAAGTTTCGAGAAAATCGGTCCAGATTTAGATATAGCTCCCATATATAGTTTCGTCCGATTTCATGTAAATGGTGCCCTAAAGTCCCTATATATCCTTCGAGTTGCACGAAATTTGGCATAACGTACTGAATTGAGCCTAGAATGATGTCTACCAAGTTTCGAGAAAATCGGTCCAGATTTAGATATAGCTCCCATATATAGTTTCGTCCGATTTCATGTAAATGGTGCCCCAAAGTCCCTATATATCTTTTGATTTGCATGAAATTCGGCATAATTAAGCCTAGAGTGATGTCTGCCAAGTTTCGAGAAAATCGGTCCAGATTTAGATATAGCTCCCATATATAGTTTCGTCCGATTTCATGTAAATGGTGCCCTAAAGTCCCTATATATTTTTCGAGTTGCACGAAATTTGGCATAACGTACTGAATTGAGCCTAGAATGATGTCTACCAAGTTTCGAGAAAATCGGTCCAGATTTAGATATAGCTCCCATATATAGTTTCGTCCGATTTCATGTAAATGGTGCACCAAAGTCGCTATATATAATTCAATTTGCACGAAATTTGGCATAACGTACTGAATTTAGTCTAGAATGATGTCTGCCAAGTTACGAGAAAATCGGTCCAGATTTCTATATAGCTCCCATATATAGTTTCGTCCGATTTCATGTAAATGGTGCACCAAAGTCCCTATATATCCTTCGATTTGCACGAAATTTGGCATAACGTACTTAATTGAGCCTAGAATGATGTCTGCCAAGTTTCATGAAAATCGGTTCTGATTTAGATATAGCTCCCATATATAGTTTCGTCCGATTTCATGTAAATGGTGCACCAAAGTCCCTATATATCCTTTGATTTTCACAAAATTTGGCATAACGTACTGAATTGAGCCTAGAGTGATGTCTGCCAAGTTTAGAGAAAACCGGTCCAGCTTTCTATATATATTTCGTCCGATTTCATATAAATTGTGCAACAAAGTCGCTACATATCTTTCGATTTACACGAAATTCGACATAACGTACTGAATTGAGCCTAGAGTGATGTCTGCCAAGTTTCGTGAAAATCGGTCCAGATTTAGATATAGCTACCTTTTATTATAGATTGGTTTTAAGTAATTGTCGCACCAAGGAACCAATAGGAACAAAACGTTCTGAAATTAGTATAACCTAACCTGTGACAAGTTTGTTTGAAATCGCTTAATATTTGTATAAAGCTCCCATATATATTTTCGCCCGATTTCAAGTAAATAGGGCATCAAACTCCTCATGTTAGTCAGATTGACATTAAATTTTGCACAACTTACAGAATTGAGCATAGAATTACGTAGTTGCGTTTTCTAGAAGTACAGATATAGCCCAACTGATGACCTATTTATATTTGTTTGAAGTCGATTTACATACTTTTGTCCCATTGTAACAAACGAATGACATGTTTATGGATAGATCTAGGCAGATTCACATTTTGATAAATATCACATATTTTATTTCATCCAATTTCATGTTAATAGTCCTGTTTAATATACCCATAGTGGTGAAGGGTATCATATAGTCGGCCCCGTCCGACTTTACTACTTTCCTGGTTTTGCTTGCTATTGAAGAATACGACTTAAATAATATGTGGTTTCAACAATACGGTGCCACATGACACAAAATCTATTTGTTGCGAGAAATGTTTCCTGGCCGCGTAATTCATGCACATAAACCTTCAACTCTTGAAGTATTTCACAATTCAAGAACTCGAAATTCTAAATTATATCCCCTTCGTTCTACTACTGCGCCTATAACGATCGAAATTTCTAAAATGGACACTCTTCTATATTCAACATTATATTCTGCACACTCCAATTACCCAGGGTGCCAAATTACAGGCGTTTTTTATGAATAATGTGGGTAAAGCCCTTTATACGTTACTTTCATATGTTGGCTATAATAAAACTTGAACTGATATACCTTTTTTCGAAACCAAATATTAACGCTTTATATTAAATATTGCATCTCTATATGTGAATTTCAACTGGAGGTTCATTGCTTAATTTCAAAGAAATTTTCGATATTTTACCAAAAAACGCGAAAAACGTATGAAATGTCCAGTTTTCTTTTCAAAATCGAGTTGGTAATATGAATTATATATTGATTCATTCACAAATCATAAATTTTTTCCTACCAATGTTGTAAAATTGAACTTTAAAAAAATGGATTATAAAATATATATCACATATTTTTGAAGTATACTTTTAGGCATAAGCACGCGAATTAGAAGGTCAAATACATGTATACATAATTTCAAAAAGAATTGGAGCATTAGCAAAAAGTATAATTATATTTATAAGAGCAGTTTGGAGTTGCTTCTGAAACCTCCAATTATTAGCGAGAAGAAGGAACTGCGAAATAAATTTTTAAGAAGTTAAACATCTAAAGTATTTATGATTTGCTAAATAAGAAATCTACTGAAAATGTTCAATTAAAAAATAAAAATATTTATGATATGGCATATATTTCCAATTTAACATTTGACATTTCTAATTTCCAATATATTACATGCTTTCAAAACTTATCTCCCTTATCCACAATAAGTTACATCGTTTTTCTTCATCTTTTTCTTTGCAGTGTGAAATTCACGATGTCGTCTATGGTAAAATATATCTACCGCCAGATGTCACAGTTATTATACAAACTCCACAGTTTCAACGTCTGAAACAATTAAAACAATTGGGACTGCTGAAACTTAAAAATGGCCTGGAGCAAAAACACAATCGCTATCATCACTGCATTGGGTGGGTATACACAGATATGTTTGATAATAATCTGTGATCTAATATTGAAAATTCATTTCATTTTAGGACCTACCATGCAGCTGGTTTAATGTTGGAGGCTTTAGAAAAGAATACACCATGGTTATCGGAAAATAATAATCGGATACCATTGTTATATCGTCAAGCTGTCCAGGTGAGTGAAATATCGGAACTGAATAAAAACATATGGATTCTACCTTAGATTAAGTTCGAACGATTGCAAGCAAGATATTTATACCCTAAGCAACTATGATGTAAGTGTATTATAGCTTGTTGTGGCCCCAGGAGTTTGTAACGCCGCGAAATATTGATTCTAGATCCACCTTTTATTATATCATTCCTATATAGCTGTGCCGATCTAGCCTGTCCATTATAATTTGTAAACACAGTACAAATTTTGCAGATAAGTTGGTTCTGGAATCAGATCATATATCAATTGTAATCTCGTGGAGAAACCGAGTGACTTCATAATGTGCTCTAGACATTCGGCAAGAGAACCTAGTGTTATTTATCCTTTTTACTGTCAAAACGAAAGAGTTTTTTGTATTTTTGTATACCGTTCACCACACTGTGGTACAGGGTATTATGAGTGGATATGTTTGTAACAGGCAAAAGGAAACGGGATCGACCCATGGTTCCTTTTGAGAATATGCAGAGTATCAATTTCTGAGTCGATTTATGCATGTCCGTCCGTCTGTCCATGTTAAAATGTAAACAAAGTACAGGTCGCAGTTATCATCCCATTTGGATGAAATTTGGCCCACGGACGAACCCTATTGCTGTCCGTCTGTTGATGGTAAATTGTAAACAAAGTACAGGTCGCATTTATCATATGCACGAAATTTGACATATCATACTGAATTGAGTTTAGAATAATGTGTGATAAGTTTCGGGAAAATCGGTTCAGATTTAGATATAGCTCCCATATATATTACCGTCCGATTTAACCCTTTCAGTGTCAAAAAAATTTTTGTCGGAATAAAAATCTAAAATTTTGTATTTAAAATCATATAAAGGCACAGAGTTTAGAAAAAAACACAATTTTTATTTTAACCCTCGGACAGTTTTGTCTGTCTTTCAGCAAAAACAAAAACATAAATTGTAACGGTGTGATAACCGAAAAATCGAAAGAGAAAGAGAGTAATTTTAAATGTCGAATATATTCGACAAAAACACTGAAAGGGTTAAGGTAAATGGCGTACCAAAGTCCCTAAATATCTTTCGATTTGCACGAAATTTGGCATAGCGTATTGAGTTAAGTCTAGAATGCTGTGTGCTTAGTTTCGTGAAAATCGGTTCAGATTTAGATATAGCTCCCATATATATATTTTCGTCCGATTTAATGGAAATTGTGCACCAAAGTTCTTACATGTCTTTCGTTCAATTTCATGTCAATGTTCTTTCGAAAAGTTGTCGTCTGTTAGGGGACTTTGTAGAATATACCCAAAGTGGTGAAGGGTATCATATATATCCGACTTTCCTTACTGGTTTTTTCTTTGGTCCCAATTAATAAATCTTTATTATTCCAGATTGCTGCCCTCTTACATGACATTGGTCATGGGCCATTTTCGCATACATGGGAACGTATTGCACATAATTATGAACACGAGAAGATTGGATTTGCCTGCGTTGATGAAATATTTGCCAGTATTGATGAAACCTTATTTCCAGAACTCAGAGCCAATAATAATTATGGTATACGCCTGATAAAGTCACTAATACAAGGAAAAATTAAAAAATTGCCATCATTCCAATTAGAACTTCCAAAGAAATATCACTTTATATTTGGTGTAAGTTAAAAATATTGTAATTTTTTTGTTACAAATGATATAATCAAAATCTCTTATTAGATTGTCAGCAATGAACATTATAAAATAGACGTAGACAAATGGGACTATTTGAAACGGGATCATTATTATTTGAATGAGATATGCAGTCCCAATATGGATTTTGATGATGTCTTCCTTAAGGCCAAAGTATCACAATGTGGTGAATATATTGAATATCGTTATGAGGATTATAGACGAATCTATAATCTATTGGCGGCACGTTGGCATTTTCATCGAGACTGTTATCAACTGGCCAGTAATTTAATATCCGATGAAATTTTCCGTCTAGCCATAGCGGAAACCAAAGCGAACATTGATGGTGTCGAAATTGAGGATATAAATGCTGAGCATGATATGCCGGCATTTTTAAAAATGACCGATGAAAATGTTATGCGTTTAATTGATAATCATCCATTGAGTACATTGCTGACGAGTGATACGGAATTTCATCAATTGAAAGACAATGAAGAATTGCAAGAAGTGGTAAAGTTTAGAAAATATATATTTTTTGTTTATATTTTAATAATGTAATTTTTTTTCAGATTTCCCAAACGAAAATTGATATACCCAGTGTTACCTCGTTTATAGACTGTGATATTTTCCAATTTTATGGTACACCACAGTACGTATAAAAATAAGAGTAAATGGAATTAATATATGGGCAATATTGCCAATTTTTTAATATTCCATTTTCAAAAAATCAGCTTTTTTGTTTTTGTGGCACATCAATGATTTTTGGTACACATATAGAGAAAAATGTTCTGACTCCGAAACCGTTCGCGATCAAATTTTTGGTTGATGCGCGCAAAAGTTATCGGGGTTTTATCTTTGGGCATAAGAAAAAAATCTTAAAATTACGTCGTTTATTATATTGACCAAAAACGTTGATATATATCTTCCTCCGTAAAATAAGAATATGAATATATTATAATAATCGCGAAAAAGTTGTACATCTTCGCGAAATATGAGAAAAATAATAAAAATATAGGAGAT
Source organism: Musca vetustissima (assembly GCF_032173495.1). Taxonomy (NCBI): domain Eukaryota; kingdom Metazoa; phylum Arthropoda; class Insecta; order Diptera; family Muscidae; genus Musca; species Musca vetustissima. The sequence continues at coordinate 219,865 of NW_026882603.1, forward strand.
TACGTCAATATTTTCATTATATTAATGACATACACACACCTAAAAATTAATTTAAAAATATCTACATAATCTAAACACCATGATGAATCAAATGATATCAAAATCACTCAAGTCAGTGTAGCGGTTTGTAAATCACAGCGACAACAAAACAATATATTGAGGAAAAATATTTGTTTTTGGTTCAAAAAAAAAATAATGTAATCATATTTATTTTTTCATTTTATACAAGAAATTTCAGACAAAAATTTTGGGGTTATTCTGCTATTTTACCCGAATTTCGCCGAAAAATTTGCATATATATTAATAATCACTTTTTGTGTGTAAATATACGCCTTGCGGATTATATCAAGACCCTTCCGATAAATCTTAGAATTCTATAAATAGGAATAAATTTAAAAATAAAATAATATTATGAAATATACATTTTAAATTGCGTGTAAATCGCGTAATTCTCAAAATCGTTTGATGCGCATGCGGTTTCCAGGAAGTACTGAAGTTTATCTTCTAATCCATATATATTTTGCGAAATTTCATTTGACGGCTAAGATGTGCCGCACGTTACATTGAAGTACCAAAAAAACCGTAAAACGCGAATAATTTCCGAAAACTCCATATGCCATTAACGCGCATCCGATTTCGGTGTGCACCCTAAAAAAATACATCGATCTATACCATTTCAATGTGGTCCATTAAGAACCATGGATGTGCCACCACAATCTATTTTTGAGATAAATTGTGTACATCTCTCTTTCGGCTGAAGTTTTTAAAGTTCTCTTTTCGAAAAAGATCAAAATCCGTATGAGGTCATTTATTGAAGCGGAAATGATCCACAGAAAACGCAAATAAATCCGCGATATTTTCAAAAACATTTTTTGCCAAATTTCGTGTTTTTGGAAGGTCAGTTCCCGCCGTTCTAGTAGATGGATTTTCACGAAAAAGATTTTATATCATCCGAAACGTAAAAAACCTTATTGATCGCGGGTACCCATATCATTCAGTTGACAGATCTAAAAATTTGGCCCGAAAAATAGGTTTTTTAGAAATTTGATCGCACAAAATTCGCACTTTCGGATGAGTATTACTCTGAAGCTGTGCATACTACATACACAAAATACATATCAAATTACGCAGATTCGCGACTACAATAATCTTATAATCGATTTTTATAAATTCCTGTTGGCGTATTAAAGCTAGAAGTAAAATTAAAAAAAACACTCAAAATCGAGCTTCAAAATGTCAGCATCATTTAAAGGTAGATGCAGTTAAAATTTTGAAAAATGATACAAAGGGGGTGTAGTCCCCATTTTGTTGGCTTCTAGTTTTATTTTGACACGAAGGCCGTGCAATGAGTGGCTTAGTCACAAATCGGTAGAGAACATAAAAAACTGGTTTGCCTCAACCTGTTTTTACACATTTTTTTACATTAAAGTAGACACAGCTTCCACCAAAATAAAGTTTGGAAATCAATATCATGAACAGTTTGACGACAGATCAATTAACCCAAAACTATTCACTTTTTTTCATATACTTAAGTAGTTCCCGAGTTATAAAGGGGTGAACCTCCGCTTCAGCTATGTTAAAAAATTGGCAATATTGCCCATATATGCTACAAGATAATCCTTATTCTTTATTTTACAGAGACAAACCGGTAGTTATTGATGAAACGAAAAACATTCGCTGTTTTGTTCAATTTAACTATGATATAAGGTAAATATTATATTCAATCAAAAATAACCTTTCAACTAACAATAATATTTTATTTTGTTTTTAGCAAAAGAAAAGTATTTTATAAACTAAAAAACATATAGTATGCCTGGCGCTACTGATATTCACATGAAAACCTGAAATCGACATCACAAACAAACTCAATCACAATAAATACATCAGCAGTTCAACAAAATACATTGCCATACCAAAAAAATCATAGTATAAATTATATTTCGTTTTATTTTTTTTTAAATATTATTTTAATAATAGCTTATGTACTTAGAAGTTATGTTTTATTTTTTGTTCTGTTTTAACTTGAAGTCTTTTTAACTAGTTATTATTATTTCATTATATATTACATATATATGTTTATTTCATTATAACATTTTTTATGTTTTCATTTTGTTGTAAAACAAACCGTTCATTAGTATTTTTATTAATGCATACATATTTCTATAATTTTCCGGTAAAATTATTTTTTAAACCAGTATATATTTTTTTATTTTAACCACTTCCCTATTTTCCCATTATAATATATTTTCGTATATTTTCCTATATATTTTTGTGTTTTCTTCTTTTATATTATTTATGTATATAATAAAATGTTTTAAGTTCTTTCGAACTTTTCGAATTAAATGAATTTTTATTATTTGGAAATTGGTCTGTTTGGAAACCAGAGGTCTTTATAAAGACCAATTGGTTTGTATGGAGGTCACAGGTCTTTACAAAGGCCAATTGGGCTGTATGTAGAGACCATCGATCTTTATAAAGGCTAATTGAGCTGTATATAGAGACCACCGGTCTTTATAAAGGCCAATTGGTCTGTATAGAGACAACAAGTCTTTATACAGACCAATTGGTCTGTGTAGAGGCCACCCGTCTTTATAAAGGTCAATTGGGCTGTATAGAGACCAGACGTTTATATAAAGACCAATTGGGCTTTTAGAGACCACCGGTCTTTATAAAGGCCTCTAGATCTCTTGTAGTAGGTTCGTCCTCTTTGATATACGTCCAGGAACCACACTATTGGCGCACTTACTCAACTTCAATTTTGCTCCCAAAGAAAAATAATTCATAAAATATGTTTTTATATATTTTATTTTTTTAATTTATTTTATAATATTATATTGTTATTTTTAATAATAATACTATTTAATATTAAAGAAAATTAAAAACAAAATATGTATTTAAATCTGTTATAAGCTAAATTTTAAGAAAGATCACATTAGTTTTTGTTCGTTTTTTTTTTTTCTAGAGAGAGAAATATATATATTCCTAATATACGACATTTTATTAGAAATAACACAGTGAATAGAAAACAAAATATGGGTAAAAAAATAACTTAAAAAATTATATTTAAACAAAATTAACAATTAATAATTATAACTATAACAAACATAAAAAGAGAAACGCACATATTTTTTATACAAAAAATATTTATATTAATAATAATAAAAAAATATTTAAAGGAAACAATTAATGGTTCTTGTTTTCTTAATGTGAAATATGAGAACAATTAATATAACAAATATATTTTTAAATTAATTTTTATAAAATGAATTAAAACGAAATAATAATTACAAAAATGTACAAATGTATGATTTTGTATATTAGATTTTTCTACTATTTTTCACTTTTCAGTGGAATTTATAGACTCTTCTGTTTGCCTGCCGCTGCATTGTTTTTGTTAGGGGTGTGAGATTTTTTTGTTTAATTTTTAATTTATGGCCTTAGGCGTGGTGCTATTTTATCGGGCAAATGCGCCGCCAAATATTGTTTGTGCAAACGTTGTCGACAGAATTGATAGAATTCGATTTCATTGGTAAAATTACGACGCACAATCTCCTTAACACGTTCACTGACCGGCGGCTTGAAATTGTTTTTATTGATTTTCGTTAGATATTCGGCACTGGCTGGAATTGGAGGAAAGAACAGATGATTTAATTAATTAGTAATATAATACTTAAAGATATTTTGTAGTTCAAGAGACCACAGGTCTTCATAACGAACAATTGGGCTATATAGAGACCGCAGATCTTTATAAATACCAATTGGTCTGTATAGAGTCCAATGGTCTATATAAGACCAACTGGTCTATATAGACAAATTGGTCTGTATAGAGACCACAGGCCTTTATAAAGGCCAATAGGTCTTTATAAAGACCAGTTGGTCTGTGTACACCAATCTTGTCTTTTTAAAGATAAATTAGTCCATACCGACTAATTTGTCTTTAAAAAGACAAGATTGGTATATACAGACCAATTGGTCTTTATAAAGACCAGTGGTCTCTTTACAGGTATTTCTTTTATTTCTCGGTTCGGATTGGTCAATTTAATGTTAGGTTAGAAGTTTTTCAATAAGTACTTACTGTCATATATCTCTCGAACACCTTCAAAGAATCGTGGAATATATTTTTCAAATACCGACAGCGTGGTGTTGAGATCTTCCAAAACACCCACAACCGAATATTGACTTTCCACGGCATATTTAGCACGTTCCAAAGCTCCAACAGAATTAAAAGGCCTGAAATGTCAAAAAGAGATCGCAAATATAGTATATTTTAAAAAATCTCTCTCTCTCATATGAACAACTTACGTGCATTCATAGGCATGACCACAAAAGAACAAACTTTGACGACGATGATCGCCAATACCCTCCACCGTTACACCCTGAGTATAGGTACATTCCTGGTCACCGGACAGAACACATGTTTCGAAATCCTTTTTCAACCACGCGGGATGAGGTAATGGCAAATCGGGAAAGGCAGCTTTACGTTCAACAAAATACCATGGTGCACGAACATAATAGAACCAACTGATGACGCGTTCGACAGGATCTCGCACAACGTTAATATAGATGGGTGTGGGTAAATTGAATTTCGTGAAATTTGTATAGCAAACATGTTTGATGAATACCGATGGTTCGGGTAAATCACTTATTACTTCGGCCAATTCATGTTGTTGCTCTTCGGCCAGGCGAATTGTTTCGACTTTTTGTACAGCATCACGATGAAATTGGAAGTTATTACGTTCCGAAAGACGTCTCAGCAGCTCCATAAATGTTTGACTACCCACCTTGGGTACACGATTGAAGAAGACCAATTCCAATTGTGCTTTACGCGTATTGTTGAGATCGTGCACATTGAGAGATTGCATCTAATTATTGGAAATTAAATGGGTGAGAAAAATTAAGAAGGGCAATATTTTAGTATGTGATATAAAAAGGGATTTGAATTGATATTTGTTTTGGAATACTTAGACCGGTAATTGATATGCATTTGTTGGTATCGTTGTTTACAGTTCGGCGGCCACGATGAAATGTTTTTTTCGCCAATGGTTGTAAGCATTGTTTTCGGCTGTTCTTTTGCTTTCATTCCAATTTTTTTTTCAAATTCCAAATTATATTAAATTTTGATAACATTCCATTGTGGACTTTAATATTCAATAGACGTTTATATTAAATTTTCCAATAATATTGGAAAACTTTAGTAAAATTTCATTTTAAATTAGAAAGTATAGAGACAGATCGGTTTAACGGGACTGCCAACAAAAGTAAATAAGACCACAAAAAATCACACATTGAATTTTCAGGATAGTTTTATTACAAAAATCTGTCCTCAGATTTTTTCAATAGACAGAAATTCAGACCACAGGTACGAAGGAATATACTTTAGCCCTCAGCTACTGATGTATTTTTAATATATAGAGAAAAATCAGACCTGTGGTCTCCATACAAGCCAATTGATCTTTATAAGGACCTGTAGGCCTATTCAGTAATTTTTAACAACATTCGATATTGTTTAATTTTCTTTTGTTTTGTAAAAACAACAAAACAAATAAATGAAATTGTTGTAAAATAAACAATGTCGTATGTTGTTAAAAAGTTACAGAATGGGCCTACTGTAGTCTCTATGCAGACCAATTTGCCTTTATAAATTACCCAGCTGTCTCTACTGACCAATTGGTCTTTATAAAAACCTTTGGCCTCTATACCGACCAATTGTTCTTTATAAAGACCTCTGGCATCTATAGAGACCAATTGGTCTTTAAAAAATCAAACCTCAGTTACCGAGGTGACATTTTTGTAGAGGAGAAATCAAACTTCTCTTACAGAAGTGGATTTTTTTTCTATAAAAATAGTGAGACCTCTGCCCTAGAGGCATTTTTTTTCTATAGAAAAAAATCAGACATCAGTTGCTGAGGGTTTTTTATAGAAAAAAAATTAGTTGTCAGTTGCTGATGTGACTTTTTTCAATAGAAAAAAATCAGACCTAGTTACTGAGGTTAGTTTTTTTCTATATGTTTCCCTTTTTTAATAAAAAAGGACATCTCTACAAACTTCAACCTTTCAGCCAATCCTCAATAAAAAAACAATTTCTTTTTTATTTTTATTATTCAATTCATAATTTTTTTTGTGTTAAAATTTAATTATAATTATTATCAAGCTTCAAGGCTAAATATTGTTTATACAGCATCTGCTTACAAAAATAATAAAAATCATATTCATTTGTCAGATTTTTGCGGATGAGATCCTTAACGTGATTGTAGATTTTTGGTTTACGATTGTTGCGATTGCGATTTGTTACGGCTTTGTTATATTCTAAAAGAAAAAATTAAAAACAATTAAAAATATTGAAATTTTGGGAAATAGTAAAACTTACTCTCAAAAGTAGCCTTGGCCCCCTGAAAGAACCTGGGTATATAATGTTCAAACACTGTCAGCGTAACATTGGTATCCTCCCAAGAGCCGACCACAGCATAATCAAGTTCGACATTACGTTTGGCAATTTGTATGGCTTTGGGTGAATTAAATGGTCTATAAAGGGGAGGGTAATTTTTTTTTTATTTTTTAAATTTCCAAATATCTCTTCTACAACTTACAGGCACACCTCATCATGTCCACAAAAGAACAACGATTGCCGTTTATGATTACCAAACGGATCATCCGTGCTATCCGGTACATATTGACACTCTGGATCTCCGCTAAGTACACATTTGTTGTAATCTTTTTTAAACCATGCCTCCGGCTTGATCGGTGCATCCGGATGTTTACTATAGTATATGGCATTTTTATAGGCACTACGAACATAAAAATACCACGAAATTAAACGTTCCACTGGATCACGTACCATATTGATCATAATGGGTTTGCGGGTGTGTAACCGTGAAAAATTCAACCAATTACAATGTTCAATGTAAACAGTTCCCGGTTTTAATTTTCCAATCCAATTCGCCTGAATTTGTTGTTGTTTCGGTGTTCGTGTACGTGTCGAAATGTCTAATGGGCCTTCGGTTAAAACTTTCATATTGCCATTATCATCGGCCATATGTTGGATGAGTTCCATAAGAGCTTCACTGCCAACTTTGGCGACCCGATTAAAAAATATTACCTCCATATCGGCATATTTGGTATTGTTTAAACGGCTGGGATTTAGCGAGTGAAGCTGTGTGTGAATGGTATATAAGATGAGGTTTTGTTTAATTTTTTGTTGGGGGAAAATTGATCACAGCAGAGGCATTTTTGGTGAAAGTTTCAGACCCGTATGAAAAAATTGTTAGTATGGTTTTGAAACAAAAATATATAAATTTGAAGGTATTCAAAATAATACAACATGCGATGGGGTTTTGCTAACAACGACAACAAGAAGAATATTACTAATCAAAATGACATTTAAAAGTGGAGAAATACGTTACAATAAATCAAGTGCTTTATAATGTAAACACTAAGAGAATAAATAAAAGCAAAACGCATTTCGGGAAGGCTGTGCTTTTTAAATAAAAAAATCCTAATCTACTAATGACAGATTTTATATTGTAACGCCCAAACGTCGTGAGCACGTTTTTGTTGTGATACATCACCTTATTATTGCATCATGATTAAAAATGTTGAGTTTTAGCCGATTTGATATTGCAGTGGATAATTGTTTTCGAAGTCTTGTTAGCACTGCAGTGGAAGATTTAGACAACGATGCACCACTCGTTAATTTCTGTAGTGAATTCAAGGCGGAGGCAACTGCAATCAACGATGGAAATAAATGGGAAGACAAAGGCCTCGTAGACTCAGCTCTGCTATAGCACGCCGTGCTCCCAATCGTATGGCATCGACAAAGACCTTCTTCAAACTGTAGAAGGTCTTTGGCAAGGCTTTTGACACAGTCTGGCAGCACGGCATACTTTATAAGATGCAATCGCTTGGATTCGATCAAAAAACTTGTCGCATGGTGGCATATTTTCTCAAGGATCATGTATTTTGAGTGAAAGTACAAGATAAGATGTCTGAACAGCAATTGATCAAAACAGAGGTGCCTCAGAAGTCACTACTGGGACCAGTTCTATACAACCTGTTCGTATGTGACATACCAGGGCCACCTGAAAGAGGACTGCTACTAACATACGCTGATGATGTGTTACTTGTACTACGAGACTGCTTTGGAAGCACTGTGGAAAGAAGATTGAATGTGTACATGGAAACACTTTGCAACTACTTCAATAAATGGGCCCTTAAACTCAATGTTGGAAAATGTGTATCGGTGGTTTTCAAGGGCAAACACAAGCCTACTGCGAAGAGCTTCCGAAAATACATTCCAGCTATAAAACTTGGAAATGAATTCATAGGAGTGTCAGACAGGAAGAAATAACATGGAATTATCCTGCATAAAAGATTCGACTCATAAAAGATTCACCTACTCCTTTGCTGCATGAGCAGACGTATCGTCAGCCCAAATGGAAAGGATTAGAATGTGGGAGAGAAACATATTATTGGAATGAGGCCAACACTGGATAGCAATGGAATTTATAGACATACGGCCTATAGGAACATCTACAATGTAATTGACTTTAAGCGGATCAATGTCTGCATGATGAAATATACTTTTAACAATCTGGAAAGGAGACAGCTTGTGGAAAATGGAATAGTGGTGCAATACCTGGAGTGCAACGAGTAAATTCACTCCATACGGAAACGTTTCCCCCTAGCAGCTTACCGGCTGATGTAATATAATCGGAGGTACCACAGATTTGAAGCCGATATTGAGCCTATATATAGTAAAGCTCAATAAAAAAAATTGTAAATAGTTTAATTGTATGTTTAGTTCTAAGTTGATTTAAGTTTGATTTTTTTATCGCCCATGTGACATGTTTCGCGAGTTTTTGAATTCCCATACTTTTTTAAATTCCCATGTTGTGCAAAATGGTGTGCTCAATTTCGAGCTCGAAAGCATAGCTGTGCTCAATATGTTACGAAATGTGTTCAATAAAAAACATATGTTTCATTGGAATTTGCAATTTGTTTAACAACAAAACTAAGAAAAAAAATATGCCTGCTGGCTTATTAATTGCCCTGGTATCTACCAGAAAAAGTCTAATGATACTGGAACGTGTTAAAATAAGCATTTATGGATATTTTGAGAGAAGTTGGTCCTTTCATACACAAGGGTACCATTCCCGAAAGCCTGCAGTTAGCAACTACCTTCAGATTTCTGGCTGTTGGTGGGTTTAAGAGGGTAGTGGCAAATGATTTATAAATAAGTGTTGATCGCACAACAATGTGTAAAATATTTCGGAGAGTAATGAAAGTCCGGGAAGACAAAGTGTGTGCAAGCTGTGGACATCTGCAGACCAGGAGGAGCCCTTTTTTATTTTCTTTAATTTTACTATAACAATAATGTTAATACCGTATTTTTTAAATAAATATTGTAAAAACACCTTAAATATTACTTCAGCGTTCTTTTTCAACTTATACGTGCTCAGAAAAACACGTACGATCTCATTTCGTTTTCAATCCACAAATCTAAATATGCTCGAATTATATTCCCAATATTTTTTTGGGAATTCGGAATGGAGCACACCAAGTTTGGGAAAATGTTTCACATTCGAGCAAACTCGAAATGCAGCACATGGGCGAATTTTTTAAGGCATGACAAGTTTTTTTAGAAAATCTGTATATGTACTACTTTTTTTAAATATAGCATTCTAAATGCCGCGATAGATATAAAATAGTTTCGTAGTCTCCTACATTGTAAGCCATATGGCATCGGAGAAGTGGATTTATAGTTTAATTTTATACGGTAGCCATTAAGTTAATTGTACAATGGAAATGATTTTCTAAATAAATGGCAATTTTGAAATAAAATGATAATCGAGGCACTCTTCTGTAGATGGCTGTGGAACACTTGGCTGATTCTGTTTTACTGTATAGTCGAGAGGAGTTGCGAAACGAGTCCTCGTCTACCAGTGAAGTAGTAGCTGAATAGTTGGGTGGGGTTGAAAAACCTTGACCATACAAGATCGGGAGAGAAAAAGCTAGACAAACTTTTCATAGAAAAAATAAACTCAGTAGCAGAGGTCTGATTTCTTCTGTAGAAAAAAAGTCAGTTACAGATTTGATTTTCTTCTATAGCTTAGACTGATCGTGGTTTGGGTATAAGATCGGATTCTTTTCATTTAGGTCAGTTGTCTGCATGACAATTATATTAAATTTATTATCGAGATTTCAGAGAGCTGCCAGTATATTTTATTGTCATTTTACAAGATTTTTCTTAATATTAAGTATACGCCTCCCATGGGAAAATAAAAAACAATATATTTGTTATATGTATTTCAATTGTTTTCATATTTATTTCAAATTACTTTTGTATAGTACAGAACTAAGTGCATCTCTTAATCCAATAAACCATTAGCCTGTAATTCCTTCAAATTGGCGGCCAAATACTGTTTGTACAAACGTTGTTTACAAAAATAATAGAACTCATATTCGTGTGTGAAATTTTTACGAATCATTGCACGAACATCATCGTCGACTTTCGGCTTGCGTTTGTTCTTGTTGCGATTTGTTATCTTGTCACTGTGAACTAAAACAAAAAAGAGGTATTTTTTTTGTTTAGTAAAAAAATACATTCTTTTGATGAAAAGCTGTACTTACTTTCAAAAATAGTTTTGGCCCCATTAAAAAATCGTGGTATATATTTTTCGAAAACACTTAAAGTGATGTTGGTATCTTCCCAGGAGCCAACAACGGCATAATCACGTTCCACATGTTCCTTGGCCATTTGAACGGCAGCTGGTGAGTTAAAGGGTCTAGGTTTTGTGGAGGGATTTTGAAACAATTATTTTTGTTTTCTTAAAGAAAAAAATTATTTCAACCAGGAGGTATGGCATGTCCAAGAGAGTTTGAAATTTATAAATTTTTCAATTTATCAAAGAAAGATTAGAAATCTTATTTTAATCATTTCTAACTTGAAATGTTGTTTATCATTAATTTGATGCTCTATTCTGTAATATTCTCATAATATATTTTTTACCTTAAGTGACTGGGGGAACGGGGAAATATTTGAGGTGCGTGAGTTAGGTTGTAACAAGCGCCATCTATACTTTAATTATTGTGGTGCATAGTTGTAGGCTCTGAAATTTTAAGCGGTTCTAATTTAAATATAGAAGTCCTACTTTGAGCCTTCCAGCTATAGACTATTTAGATATGAAAGACTATAATAAGGTCCTCATATGTTCCGCAACTTCATATATTTGAAACACATCAAAATGTGCGCCTAAGACCTCATAGAGTATATGCATACTTGATCAGAGTTAATTTTTAATCTATCCAAATATCCTGAGACCAACGTTTATTTGGGTAGCCTAAAAGTATGCACCGTACATTATATATATTGCAGCAAGCGCCATCTATACTTTAATTATAATAATAATTTTGAGTATAATATTGTGGTGCATACTTTTAGGTAAGCCAAATCAAAGTTGTGCTACTTTAACGCTCTTCAATTCATAGGCATTTTAAGAAATGTCTATGGGCTTTACAAACATAACCTTTAATTTTTATACACTTTGCATATTGCAATAATATATTTTTAGTGCATAGTCTTAGGCTCATAAATTCCAAAACAGTTTAGGAATCGACCCTAGGTTCGACAAAAGGATACTTGATTTATAATAATAATGGTCTATTGTACCTTATTTCGGTGCATACTTTCGGGCTACTCAAATTCAAACTCACTTGACCACAATCTAACCTTCGGTTAAAATGAAATCCCCTTCCATTCCTTTCATTTACTTACAAACAATCATCATGATGTCCACAATAGAACAACGTTTGCCTCTTATAATTTCCAACGAAATCCTTAACGCTAAACGGTATATATTGACACTCCAAATCACCGCTACGTACACAATAATTAAAATCTTTCTTATACCATGATTCGGGTCGTACCGGTTTATAGGTTTCACGATTATATTCTATGGCATTTTTGTAGGCTCCACGTACATAATAATACCATGATATCACCCGCTCCACGGGGTCACGTACCATATTTATATAAATCGGTTTGGGTAAATCAAATTCCTCAAAATCTATCCAATTGACATGTTCAATATAAACGGAACCCTCATCTAATTCCGATACAGTTTCGGCCAATTTTCGTTGTTCCCAAGGTTTAAGCTGACGTTTGGTCTTCTTACGTAAACCTTCACGTTCAATATAAATGCCATGGAATTTTTCCAAAGAATTGAATAATTCCAAGAGAGATTCACTGCCAACTTTGGCTGCGCGATTGAAAAATATCACATCGATATCAGCTTTACGGGTATTATTTAGAACGTGGGTATTTAGTTTGGCAAGCTGTTTTTTGGGAAGGGAGAAAAGTCAGAAAAAATTTAACATTTTTTAAATTTGAAATATTCAAATGCGAAGCCAAAAAGATTTCAAGCTGAGAATTAGTATGGAATTTAGCTGAGAATGTAGTAAAGGTTCCAATCATTATATACATGTCATGTAGAAATATAAAAAAAATTGGAAAAATAGAAATGAAGCCAAAAATTAAAGAAAAATAAATGCATACGCCTTCAATAAGGAGGAAAAATTAGAAAAAAACTTGAACTTTCACGATGCGAAATATACGGCAAATAGTTCAGTATATTTTTCCGAGCAAAATTTCTAATATGAAAACCCAACATACAGAGATAATACTTTCTATAGATTTGCTATGGTTATTTTTGCTTGAGGAGGGCCCCATTATACAAGATCGCTTAGAATACTAATATAAGGTCTTCCAGGTATATAAGGTCTAAGCATTTTTAGAAAGCGGATTTTCTATAAGTCATCTTTAGTTATTATGAAGTATTCCGAGTCTTTTCCAATCAATGGTACATTATCAGTTCTACTTTAACTGTTTCTTAAAAAGTTATAATTTTTTCTTATATCCTAAAAACTCCGAACGTTGGGCGCCAAAATGTGTAAAGTGTAAAATATATTGTCTACGACTATAACATGCATTTGTTATCGATGACGAAGGTTGAGTCCAAAATATAATTTACTATTCCATTTTTATAGTAACAAGTGTCGGGATGTCTGTTTTTATCTAACAAACTATCCTGAGATCATTTCTTCTTTTGTTGGGCCTAAAAGTATGCACCACACCTCTATAAAATAAAATTATAAATACTCTACGTCCTCGTAGTCTTTGGGTGTACGTATGTATTCTTGATCAGAGTAAAAATTTATCAGGACTTTCGCCAGTTTTTTATATAAGAAACTACCCTGAGATCAACTTTAATTTTGCGTAGCCTAAAAGAATGCATCAGGCATTTGTTTTAATTTTGAAATAAAATTTACTACTCCAGTCTTTAATTGCAAAGCTAAGGAAGAGAATTGTGACAATTTTTTTCCATTCCATACTTCTAAAATAAGGTTATCGTCCCATTTTACAAACTTTGACGGCCTTGGCCTAAAAGTATGCGCCATACTTTTATAATTTTGTACTGTAGACAGAAGAGTAAAATTTAATTTCTAAAATGTATTTTGAACCCTTGGATATTGTTTTTTGATAATTTAGTTTTAATGGCGCCCAATATGTGGATACTGATATCTTCCTACATTTTCCCCCCCTTGGACATGATCACCTCAATAATCATCAGAACACCCCAGTTTTGTTTTTTTTCCAAAATTTACTTACAAACAATCTTCGCTGTGTCCACAAAAGAACAACGATTGTCGACGAAAATCCAATTTCGGTTCACGTATTTGCATTTGAATGAACGCACATTCTGCGTCACCACTTCGCACACACACATTGAAATCTTTTTTAAACCACTGCTCTGATCTCATTACAGCATTAGGAAATTTATTAAAAATCATTGCATTGCGATACGATGAACGTATATAATAATACCAGGATATAACCCTTTCCACCGGATCTCTAACCATATTGATGTAAATAGGTTTGGCTAAATCGAACGTGGTAAAATTAATCCAATTAACATGGGAAATATAAACAGAACCATCAATCAAATCGGCAATACGTTGGACAATTTTTCTTTGTTCCGCTTGTGGCATATTCATAAGAACGCGTTGTCGTAGACCACGAAAATCTATATCAAAATTATTGAATTTTTTTAAGGTCATCAATAATTGGAGCAGAGATTCACTACCAACTTTGGTGGGGCGGTTGAAGAATAAAACTTCAATGTCGGCTTTGGGAGTATTGTTCAGTTTAGCCGCGGAGAGGTTTGAAAGCTATGCGGGGGAAATGTAGAAATTGTTGATAATTTTGGATCTTTAATTTCATGGAGGGAAAGGTGTGAATTATTGGTAATTTCGAGAAGGGTTCCATGCTTGTCAGGGGTAACATTCGTTAGTCAAAAATGGTACTACTTTTAAGGAGAAATCGGAACTACGGGGGTCTTAAAATTTATGGGGGAAAAAGTGTGAATTAATGGTAATTCCCGATCTATAGTGGAATTGCAGGGGGAAAATTCGTTAGTCCACAAATAGAACTACTTTTAAGGAAAATTGGAACTTTGGGGGAATATATACGATGTTCGTTAGTTCAAAAATGGTACTACCTTTAAGCACAAATTGTGACTACTTGGAAAATTAGCGGCGCATCAAACGTAGTTTGGGATACTTTTTTGGGAGAAGTTGGTAGGACACAGAGAGGGGTAGGTTTATTTTATGGAAGTTAAGTCACTGTGAGGTCTTTGTTTTATTTTATAAATTTTCATGGATATTTGTAGACATTTTCTACGTAAATTTTGGATGAATTTTTAAAGTACAATTGTAACCGATATTATACGAAAATATTGACACGAATCTTTGGATTGATTGATGCGAATCTTTGGATATGGAAGCTACAGTAGAGGCATGTTGAAGTTAATTTTTCTGGCAGACCTGTAGAAGGTCTCATATATAAAAATATATAATATTTTACCCCTTGAAACCAGTTGATGGAATTTTATCCCTAAGGGTTATACACTCAATTGGATACCTGTACTAGCTCTTTGAACAATTTCCAATCTGTTGGTGATACAATATCTATGTGCGAGTTATGTTGTTAAATATCTATATTTTGAATGAAGTAATGTGTTCTATTTACCCATAGAAGTACACTCCTCTCTAAAAAATGAAAAAAATACCCCATTTTTAGAAGTGGTATTTCTATACAAGTTCACAAGAAGGACTTCTATGAGAAGTGTAAAATATAGAAAAATAGGCATTCAGTATCTAAAAAAGACAAGGCGATACACGAACTTCTTTATGAGTGGTTATAAGGCCATGCTTTATTGTGAAATATTTGTCCTAAGGTACTACATAAACTACCCTTGCTTGGATTAATCTAAAACACACAATATTTATCAATAAACTATTTGCTCCAATAACAGAATTTGATCTGTGGAGAGTTTTCCCATCGTGAGCGTCATTAAATCTGAACATCAACAACTGTCTTATCAGCGTTGAATGTGGGATTTTAGAACATGCTGAACGACTGGCTAGAGGATCTGAAAAATTAAATTTCCGTTAAAAGTATTTTGAACAAGAAGAAATCCTGCTTTCACCAACTAATCTCCAGAAGTTCTATAGAAAATCCTGTAAACTATTTTATATTTAACGAAGACCAGAAAAAGGTTTCTTATCTATATATGCTTTTTCTGGAAGAATGTTGGAAGGATTTCCATTTTTATAAGACCTATGAAAAGTTCGTTAAAAACAAAAGGTTTTTATAGGTCCGGAGTCTATAAAAGATCTATGAAACTTTTATAACTACACAAATATAAGAAATAGAATAACTTTGGGATTCTTAAAGAAATCTGACACTTTAATATTTCCAGAAGTTCTTTCTTATATAAGTTCTATAAGACGACACCAGGAATTTGTATTCGAAGACTATCTCTAATTTTGTATATAAATATTTTTTTTTTAAATATCTATTGGTCCCATCAGAATATTCCCTAGATCAACATGGTAAGGCTTAAGTATTCACCAAATCTTTGTTATAGTTTAGACATTTATTTTGCTACTTAAACATACACTTTCCAAGACTGTAGGATATTTTATATTATATTGTATTATGCTGGAATTCATTTAGAAGAGTTTTCATATAACGCAAAAGTGTTTAATTTAGAAAGATTTTAAATTTCCTGAGCCTAAAAGTATGCACCAAACCTTTGTTTTAGTTTTTTTGAACTCAAATTTACAACTTTAGGGAGTATATGATTTCTTATTTATAAGATTTATCAGAAGTAATTTAGATTGAATTTCAAATATACTCCAAAAAATTCTTAATTTAGATACATTTTAAATTTGGCTATCCTAAAAGTATGCACCATACCTTTGTTATAGTTTTGAAATTTATTTTACAAGTCAAATTTCATGCACTGTCAAAGTATGTAGGATTACAGAATAGACCTACAGGAGTACCTTGTACTTCATATATAAGTCCTGAGACTGAACCCAGAAAACTGCTTAAATCATATAAATTTTTAATTTGGTGAGCCTAAAAGTATGCACCATTTTGACATTTATTTCAATACTGAATCCTACAACGTAAAGAGCGTTTCAAAGAGTATGGCAAATTTTGTAATTGTGTATTTATACATATCCACCGACTTGCCCTTCAGAGCACTCTCCAGAGCAATTTGCACACGGCCAACCAAAAAAAAAAAAAAAAAAAAAAAAAAATGCGAGCAAAAAATCCAATTCGACCGAACTTGTGACGGTCTTGGATAATGCCCATAATTCTTGTAATATATTATTTTATTTTTATATGTATTATTTTGCGACTGAAATCTTAAACACAGAAAAAATACTTAATTCAGGTGCATTTTTAATTAACTAAGCCTAAAAGTATGCACCAGCCTTCACTACACTACACTAGCCTTCAACGTACTACGCCGAGTAAGAGTATTATGCCATTATTTTTCAATAAATGCAACGAATGCGACATATCAAGTTAATTTGATTAGTCAGGCTCCCTATTACATTTCACGACCCTAAAAGTATGCATCATGTCGAGAGAATTCCATTTGTCTGTAGAACTATGACGCTGTGATTGTAGTTTTCAACTCATAATAAAAAGTATTAATTGGGTTAATTTTACTTTTGGTTGGACTAAAATTATGTACACTGGCTTACATAATTTTGTGTAAATTAACAGATTTAAATTATTAAATCCGTTTCTTATTACTTTTTTGAGCCTGGAAGTTTAATTTATTAGTCCACTACACTATGGGTAAAAAGTATGATCTTTTGGCATAAAATCAATTTTTTTTTTGTTTTCATATTTTGAAATGTAACTGATTTCCTAAATGTAGACATCCATATTAGAAAAAACATTTAATATCAATGCGGGTGGCAACCCTTTGTTTGCTGGCGAGCTTTAAAAGTCAGCAGTTTGAAAGTTACATTATTTTGGTACAACTGGCGGTAAAAACCAGCTAAGTCCGAGTGCTTGTAATTTGACAAGTGCTTGTAATTTGACAAAATTGAAAAAAAAAATAAAATGTGTAATTATGGAAAACGTTAGTGCAGGTATGTAAAATTAAGACGAGATGCCCTTTTTGTCATATTTGTCTATTGTAATACTGCGAAATGTTCGTCCAAAATTAAATTATGAACATGCTGGACCTAGGCTAAAAAGGAAATTAGCCTCCGAAGTTGCTTCACAAAATACTCTATATCATTGCTGCTACGGTTTCAGCCAAAATATTCAACTACAGAGACATGACCTTTGTTTCGAATAAAGCAGTCAGTAATGGAATGCAGTTATATGAAATGGTGCCCCAAATCATATGAAAATTGGTAGGTCATCTTGGGAGCATAAAAAATTATACAAACCAAATTTCACTTCAATAGCTTCATAAACAAAAAAGTTGGGCCAAATCGGCCAGATCGGCTATATGGCAGCTATATGAAATAGTGGCCCAAATCATATGAAAATTGATAGGTCATCTTGGGAGCATAAAAAATGTATACAAACCAAATTTCAATTCAATAGCTTTAAAATTAGAGTTTATGTCAAAATAAACGTAAAAAAACCACAGTGCACTAGCTTTAAGTTAACACTTTAAAAAAAAGATAATTTTTAATTGCGATACAATTTTTTCGATTATGTGTCAGGTTGCTTAATAATTTTTATGACCCTTAAGGTTGGCCACCAAACTTTTGTAATAATTTGAATTTGTAATAATAATTAGGAGAAATTAATGAACAAAATTTAAAGAAAGAAATATTTAAACTTAATTTAATGTTAAGAAATACAATTTCTCAGATGAAATATATGTTTTCAAAATTATTTAAACCAAATTTGATGTTGAAAACATTAAGTTTGTATGTTTCCAAAATTAGATACCATCCGAATATTATATCCCAAAAGTATGCATTTAATATTTATATGTAAGATTGTAATATTTTATATTTGAGTTTATAAATATTAAATTTTATGGTTTTCCATAATAAAATTAAATAAAACATATTGTGTTTAAAAAAGTACATATATTTTATTGAAAAATTATTTTCCTAAAAAATTCCAAAACTACATGCCAAACTTAATTTAATCTCAACAAGGCCTTATTGAGGAATGTCAATTTCTTTTCATTTTCTTTTTCTTCGATTTCACGCAATTCCTTTTGTTTCAAGGCAAAATACTGTTTGTGTAGACGTTGGCGGCAAAATTGATAGAATTCAATTTCACGTGTAAAATTACGGCGGACCATATTCTTAATTTCTTCACTAATATGCGGTTTCATGGGATTACTGTTTTTGTGGTCATTGGCCAAGTCCACTGTAGAAAACGAATTGGAGGGGAAATTAATAATTTGATTTGGAAATATTGTTCGATGGTGGACTTACAATAATACATTTTCGAGGCCCCCTTAAAATAACGTGGTATATAATTTTCCAAGACCGTTAGAGTAACATTGGTATCTTCCCAGGTGCCGACCACAGCATATTCTTGCTCCACATTACGTTTGGCAATTTCCAAGGGTAAACGGGTATTGAAGGGCCTTAAAATAGTTGTAGTTTTTCGAATTAAAAAAATTCTGAATTTTTGGGAGAAAAATTCTCTTCAACTTACATGCATTTATGCTCATTGTGACCACAGAAAAACAATGTTTGCCTTCTATGATCACCGGCCCTCTCAAATTCAGATCCTTCAATGTAGGTACACGCCTTATCCTTACTCAATACACACTGATCAAATTCGGTATTTGCCCATTTTGGATTTGGCATGGGACGATTACTTTGACGCCTTTTCGGTACAAAAATCCATGGTGAACGTACATAATAATACCAGCTAATAACACGCTCTACCGGATCTCGAACCATATTCATATAAATGGGACGTTCCGCATCATAATCGGTAAAATTTATATAATTCACATGACTAACAAACACCGTGCTCTCTTCTAAATTATTGATATTATCAATTTGATTTTCGATGTCATCCTCTTCGAGTACGGTGCGTATACCGCCCTGTTGGGGATCAACTTCAACATCGAATTCATGTAGTTTACCCAATTTTTTCAAGAGATTTATCATTTGTACACTGCCTGTTTTGGGCACCCGATTAAAGAACATAATATCCGTTTGAGCTTTTTTGGTATTATTCAATGCATCGGCATTTAGGTTAAACAGCTGGGTGGGGAGAATCGGGGAGAAAGAGAGGGAATATTGGAATTAGTTTTCTGTTTCAAGTAGATTCAATGTGGGAAAACCCAAATGGAATGGTCAGAGCAAGCTACAATTTTTAGTTAGTTAGAAAATAAAATGCAGTTTCAGAAAGAGGGGGAAATATTACACCATTCCGAGAATTATTAAAGAAGATGAAACCCGAAGTTAAGGCAATAACATTGGCGATGCATTTATGAGGTACCAAAATATAGTAGGACAGAAAATACCGTTACAACAAAGATTCTTATCTATAAGCAATGCATACTTTTAGGTGCAAAAAAACAATCAGCTGTTTTTGTAACTATAGGTTATTATTGATCTGGAGAGGGAGAAAGCTCTTAGCCGGATAATGAGATATTTTGAGGTAAAAGTAGGATATTATTAAAAATGAATCTGCATTGGACAATAAATCACAATTTTCCTCACAGAAAATTAAAAATCCCTTTCATATCACATTTCAAGTCATGTTAGGTGCGATTGTCATGAAAGCAGGACTGACTCCAACCCAAAGAATTTCGTTAATAAAAAACTTATAACGTTTATTTATTTATACGAATTAGATTGACCTGCATTCTTTGATCGGCGATTTACGAAATGTGGATATATGCTCTTGTAAACCAGTAACCCATCAAGTTTGCTATATCGTAAAAACATCCGTACAAATCCCCAGTTAGTTGACAGGTGAAGGTTACTCTGATACAGCCAGTAAACCTTGTGGTTGTATTATCGGGGACCAAACAAAAAGTCAATTAAATAGTTGATAGTAGGGAGCCCAAATAACCTTGTACCTGCCGGATGCCATTTAACAGCCCACAAGTAAACGTCATCTGGCGACAGTCTAGGGATAAGTATATCAACTTTCGACTAATCGTCTTTTTTATTGAAAAATAAGAAAGTCAAAGTTAACTTCTGATCTTTGAGGAAATCGCAAAGTCGACTTTTCAAGATCGACTTTTGATTTTCTTTATAAATACATGGTTTATTATACCAAAGCCCAAATTGCTCAAAAATTACACATTCCAGAACTTTATTTTATCTGTTGACAGACATTTATATAAAAAGTTTGTTCAAGTCAAAAATCGGGTTTTCACCAGTTTGACAAAGACCGAAAGTTCGAAAAGTCGTCATTTTAGTTAAAGGCAAAAATCCAAAAGTCAGATGCAACAAGTAAGGAAAGTAGTAAAGTCGGACTGGGCCGACTATATGATACCCTTCACCACTTTGGGTACATTCTACATATGTATCCTAGAATATATCTGAATCGATTTTAAGGAAACTTGGCAGAGACTATTTTATATTACATCAGTACGTTGTGTAAATCGGCCTAGCTATGGATCTTTTTACGAAGCTTAGCAACATCATTCTAGACTTAATTCAGTATAGGGACTTTGGTGCACCAATTACATAAAATCGGACGAAAATATATATGGGAGCTATATCTAAATCTGAACCAATTTTCACGAAAATTTGCATACATTATTATAGACGCAATTCAATACGCTACGCCAAATTTCATGCAAATCGAAAGATATATAGGGTCTTTGGTGCACCAATTACCTTAAATCGGATGAAAATATACATGGGAGCTATATCTAAATCTGAACCGATTGTCACGAAACTTTGCACACATCTAGTATCAATTCAGTACGCTATGTCAAATTTCATGCAAATCGAAGGATATATAGAGACTTTGGTGGACCATTTACATAAAATCGGAATATATATGGGAGCTATATCTAAATTTGGACCGATTTTCAAGAAATTTTACACACATCGTTCTAGACTTGATTCAGTACGCTATGCCAAATTTCGTGCGAATCGAAACATATATGTGTACTTTGGTGCACCATTTACCTTAAATCGGACGAAAATATATATGGGAGCTGTATCTAAATCTCAACCGATTTTCAGGAAACTTAACACAAATCATTCTAGACCTAATTAATTACGCTGTGCCAAATTTCGTGCAGATCTTAAGATATTTAGGGTCTTTGGCGCACGATTTACCTTAAATTGGACGAAAATATATATTTGAGCTATATCTAAATCTGGACCGATTTCCAGGAAACTCAACACACATCATTCTAGACATAATTCATTACGCTATGCCAAATTTCGTGCAAATCGAACGATATATAGGGCCATTGGTACACCAGTTGCATTAAATCGGACGAAAATATATATGGGAGCTATATCTAAACCTGGACCGATTTTTCCCAATTTCAATTGGGTTCGTCCTTGGGCCAAATAAGTGACCTATGTCAAGTTTCATCCAAATCGGATCATAAATGCGACCTGTACTCTGTTCACAAAAATACATGGACAGAGGGACGGACATGCATAAATCGACTTAAAAAGTGATTCTATGCATATTCTAAAAAGGAACCATGTGTCTATCTCGTTTCCTTTTGCCTGTTACAAAAATATGCACAAAGACATACTACCCTGTACCACAGTGTGGTGAAGGGTATAAAAATCGGAAAGTCTAATATTTCCCACAGGTGATTTGGCAGGTGTTTGAATTACGTCTGTTGCGATCATTCTACGTCTGTTGCGATCATTTATGAATGGTTTGATAATCTTGTCTACGAAGACTTCATCGGACATTTGAGGCACTAACTTCCTTTTGAAAATATATTTTCAGCTCAGTAGCTAATTTCGGAGCAGATATTCTTGAATTTGGTTTTACTTTTTTCCAATTATCCAACGTTCGTCGGAAGGACTCAACATTTTTATCAGAGTATTTTCTTATTTTATTTGATATCCGATTTCAAAGAATTTCAAACAAAATTCTGAATATCATTCAATATAATTTTCTATTTGTTTCTTAGCTTACTGAAGTCCTAAGGGGCTGATCTTATCAAGGGTTTTCACAACGAACTCTTGAGAAATTCTTATAGTATATCAACCAATTTTTGGTAAAAAGTCCAAATATCCTTCAATATATTTTTCTATTTGTTTCATCCTTATATTAGTTTCCTTGTAAGTCTACTACACAATTTTCCCTGTTGGTCCGCTGTAGCTTATTCTATGTAAAAGGGGTGCCATCTATCGTTGCCTAGAAGCAACAAATAGTTGAATTTTGCGCAGGGGTTTGTCCGGCCTTCATTTAGAAGACCAAAAAGTCTTCGTATAGATGTACCAAACCCCTCTAGAGAGGGGTTTGGTACATCTATACTCTATAATTCTCTAAACTCTATAATTATCGCAAAATATTTCAGTAACTCTTTTTGAGGGCTTGAATCCTATTACAACTTTATAATCACATTAAAAACTTTAAAAAAATATAAACTATTGAGTTTTGTTTTCAAAAGCTCTAACATTTTTGTATAAAAATATCAATGACTCTACTAGTATTTTGGAATAGAGAATAGAGGAACAACCAGATTGATTGGATTAGATCTTTTCCTGTAAACTAATTCCTTTACTAATAGTCCGTCAGGCCAAAATGTCATATAAACTATTGTGAAATATAAGTTATTGGGAACAAGGATTTTGAAGAAAGATATATCCCTTGCTTGATTTGAATAAAATTTAAATATCCTTAAATCATTGTGTAGAAGACCTTTCGTTGAGCGATGGAACGTTGGCTATCTTGGACTACAATTCCTTGCTTCGCAATTTGTACCGATTCATAAATAAATAAACGACTTGATTATTTTTTAAAGACCGACTTTATTACTATTCTGTGCAACCTTATCAGATGGATACAACAATGTATCGTGTTTGAATGAAGATTGCGGAATGAGTGACTTCTTGTGTTTTCGTCGCTCTTTTATACCCTTTTCTGGGTTACAAAATGTGTTAATCGTTATCGATAACATTCTTAAAAGATCGATAAGATTCTAAGATTATTTACAGTGTTGTAGTTACATTTTAAATTCAAACTAGGGTTGCATTAATAAGCTTAAATCTAATAGGATAAATAAAATAAATGAGGTTTACATCAATTCATAATTGGTTTTAAAATAGTGGATTGCTTCAATTGTCATTTCAAATATCGTAATTCTGAAGTTGAAGTATCAGGATGAAATCGAAATATGAAAATAGTTTTCCGCGGTGCAATTACTATACATTGGTCTGATGGTAGTGATGTCGGTTCTGGATAACAATAGAAAGAATATATGAATGACTTTGTGAAACCCGCTGAGGATTTAGTAGAGGATCGTCAGTTGGGGTAGACAAATACACATAGGTGTCGGACGTTACAGTGTTTGTTGAATTAATTGAGTTAACAGCTGAAGACAACTTAGGCTCAGTCGAAAGAATATCAAAAGACGAAATTATTGGGATTGTAGATGGAACTGAGGTAGTTGCCGGAGAATATAGAACAATTCAATTTTATGTATACTAGACTGAATTTATAGCAATTTGTGTTATCATATGTTCATATTATATAGAAACACACTATGTGTGGTGCATACTTTTAGGCATGTATTGTCACAAATACTTATATTATAAAAAATAAAACACGTCATATGCTTATTATTATTTTTATTTTATTAAATTTGTTTGTTCCTAATATCTAAAGCCTCTGAAAAAAATCTAAAGAAAATAATGCAGAACCGAACACAATATCCATAATAGTGAAATATTAAAAAAAATATATTGTGTATACAAATGTTCTGCATCTAATTTTCGGTTTGGTGTAGTTCTCATTGGGTTATTAAAATTTTGTGGAATAGAACATATTCCATTCTCCACGTTTTGTATATTAAAACTTATAATTATTTGTAGCTTTGTTTTTTTTTTTTTTTTTTAAATCTGTCAACTCAATTAAATTTCTCCATAAGTTCTTCCTTCTTAATGGCAATATATTGTTTGTATAAACGTTGCTTGCAGAAATTATACAATTCAATTTCATGGGCAAATTGTATTTTCAATTTGGCCTCAACCTCGGGTTCCAACTCGGTATTATGGGGTGTTGCATTTTTCTTGAATTTACCACTTTTATCACCTGGAAAATATATTACAGTGTGTCAGAGAGAATACGACAAATAAGGTTATATAACCGATGACTTATTTCAATTACTTACTATAATACATTTCAGTGGCACCGCGGAAAAATCGCGGTATATAATGTTCCAATACGGTCAGGGTAATATTTGTATCTTCCCAGGAACCCACAACAGCATATTCACGTTCTATATTTTGTTTGGCCATTTGTGTGGCAGTGGGTGAATTAAAGTTCCTGGAATTTTTTGAATGTTTTCCTTTAATTTTTTTTCAATTCACAAATTTTAAATAAATATAGAAACAGATCTTTTTTTTCGGTTTGGGGAAGTGGTCAATTTCGAAGTATTTTTCCCCTTATAAATATTTGTTTTTCTTACTTGCAATCCGGATGACTTCCACACAAACGCAAAGCTAAACGCCGCCAATCGGCATTGTAGTCGTTATGCGGCTCAAATATACACTCCGGTATCTTGGCCTGTTTGACACAATCATTAAATGTGGTATCGAACCATTCTCTTGTTTCCATTTTACGATTACGATGTTTGACATAATAACCAAATACAGTCGGATGTCGGACATAATAATAGGCACTGATAACCTTTTGTATGGGATGCCGTATCATATTTACATAGATAGGTTTTGGCAAATCATGTTTGGTAAAATTTATCCAATTGATGTGTTCAGCATAGGACATTGGCTCGGCCACCTCAGATATTTCTTCGGCTACATCGCGTTCTTCATCGTCTGTTAGTAGCTTTGGACTGACTATATGCTCCTGATTGTGATAGGGTGTGAAATTATTCACGACAGACAACTGTCGTAGCAGTGTCATCAAAGATTGGGAGCCAACTTTTTCGATGCGATTGAAAAAGAGACATTCCTGTCCAGCTTTTCCCGTATTATTTAAGCTCTTTGGATCAAGGTTGTATAACTTGGGGGGAGGGGTTGAGGGAAACAAATAAAATACCATTAGGCACGAATAAGATTTGAAAATCGATTTAATGAAGTATCTCATTTCCATTTGAAAGCTTTAAGCTTTGTAAGCTTTTTGCCTTTGAAATCAATATTTTTGAAGCATTTTTTATACAAAAAGTAACACTTTTATTGTGTATAAAGCTTATGAATTATTAGGAAAAGCTTGAAGATTAAGAACGAGGTAAGAGCAGAAAAATTTAGAAATAAACACTATAAGTTTTAAACTTTAAACTCTAAAAAGCTTTTATGAAAAAGCTTAGTTTGTACTATGTGATGAGGCTGACATCTGTCGTTGCCTAGAAACAACGCATCCTTGACCTTATGCAGTGGTTGGTGTCCCTGATTATGTAGAGTTACCGTTTTTCTCTGGGTTGCGCGATCCTCTGGCATTCATATTTTGTGATATCATCATGTGTTCATGCCGATGTTAGTTATTAATATATCAGGAGGCTTCGGATGTATTTCATCTGGAGTGGGTTTTAAGTTTCGTTTTACAAAAAATCGAAAACCACTTTGTACGAATTTGTTCTCCTATGCTTTATTTGTCCAAGGTGGTGAGTTTCGTGCAAAATTGAAAATTTCAAACTCTAAAAAATTTTTATGAAAAAAGCATAGTCTGTACTATGTGATGGGGTTGCCATCTATCGTTGCCTGGAAACAATTCCTCCTTTTGCTATGTGCAGTGATTGGTGTCCCTGCTTATATAGTGTTGCTGTTTCTTCTGGGTAGCGCTATCTTCTGGCCAATGTTGATTATTATAAAGTTAGAAAGCTTCAGAGGGTGGGGATTTAAGCTTATTTTTTACAAAGAATCGAAAACCACTTTAAAAGATTGTTTCTTCCTGCGCTGTAGTCTGCCTGAGGTGATGGGTCTGTCATCTATCATTGCCTGGAAACAACGCCTCCTTGAATTTTGTTTAGTTTTTGGGGTCCTTGCGTATTTAATGTTGTCTTTCCCTTGGGTGGCGCTATCTTCCTATTATGATATTATTCCAACCAAATAGACAATTGGTCTGATGTTGTCTGTTCTAGTTGATGGTGCTGCCATTTATCGTTGCATAGAAATAACCCATCCTTATGTTTTGAACCGTGGTTGATGTTCACGCTTATTTAGTGTTTTCGTTTTCCGCTCGTTGACGCCTGCCAATCCTATTATGATTCTATTTCAGCTAAGTGGATGATTGGTCTGCTGTAGTCTCTTCTAGGTGTTGGGGCTGCTATCAAACTTTTCGTAGAAACAATGTCTCCATGAGTTGTGTGCAGTGGTTGGGATCCTTGCTAATTTAGTGTTTTCATTTGCCACTCGATGGCGCTGTCCCTTGTCATTGCTATTTGTTATCCTCATACTTCTCTTAACCTAATTGACCATCTTCCCCCCTCAAAATTTTTGCCTCTCCATATTCATTCTTTAAAATAAGGAGTGCTTCTTACTTGCATTCCCGATGATTACCACAAAAATACATGGCAAAATGACGCCAATCCTGATTGTATTTAGTTTCACGATCAAATCGACAATCCGGTAACTTGCCCTCTTTAACACAATCATTAAAACTTGTATCGAAATATTCTTTAGGTTCCAATTTGCGGCTACCGCGTAACAAATAATAACTGTACACGGCCGGATGGCGTAAATAATAATAGGCACTCATCACCTTCTTAATGGGATGCCGAACCATGTTGATATAGATCGGTTTTGGCAGATCGTATTTTTCAAAATTAATCCAATTAATGTGTTCGACATAAGACATGGCACCCGAAATTTCGGTAATTTCTTCAGCTAAAGCTTCCTCCTCGTCGGGTGGATACACAATACGAACGGTGGCATTTACTTTGTTAACATAGGCGGTGAAATTATTTTTCAAGGATAGTTGGGCGATTAGGGTCATCAGAGATTGGGAGCCGACTTTTTGCAAGCGATTAAAAATTAATTTTTCCGTCTCTGCCGTTACGGTGTTGTTCAAATGGGCGGGTTTAATGGTGTACAGCTTTGGGGAGAAGGAAAAAAAGTTGGAAGAACGCATTTTAAGAGCTGCCAAAGAAAGCCTTTTTCGCCTTACAAGCTTTTCACCAAAAGCTTTTGTTATGATCTCATTTTGACCGATTCCATCGCAGCAAACTTTAAAAAGCTTTAATAAGCCGTACTCAAGAGCTTTGTTCCAAAAGCTTTTTTATGGCCGATTCCATCGCAGCAAATGTTACTTAGCATTATTCAAGAGATTTGTACCAAAAGCTTTTTTATGGTTGCATTGTGGCCGATTCCATCGCAGCAAATGTTAAAAAGCTTTAATTAGTATTAATTCAAATGGAAATAGGAAAACAAAAATTTTGCTAAATTCGCTATCCCTCGAAGCCTTGAAAAGCTTTAAATTCTTCAAATAAAACTATGATTTTAACCTCTCTGTATTTTAGAAATAATGGATCTTAGCTCCTTGTAATTATTCTATTGTACGAAAAAGATCTGTTTCTATATGATAAACAAGAAAGCTTCTCAAAACTTTTAAAAGCTCCTTCATCATACCTGCACACCGGTGCATTTCCACAAAAATGCAATGCCATGCGCCGCCAATCTTTATTATATTCCATTTTCGAATCGAAACGGCATTCCAGAAGTTTTCCTTTTTCCACACAATCATTAAACGTTGTATCAAAATATGGTTTTTGTGGTA
This sequence comes from Musca vetustissima, assembly GCF_032173495.1. Taxonomy (NCBI): domain Eukaryota; kingdom Metazoa; phylum Arthropoda; class Insecta; order Diptera; family Muscidae; genus Musca; species Musca vetustissima. The sequence goes on from NW_026882603.1 coordinate 248,117, forward strand.
CATTGTTCTTTTTTACATCCATAATATGATTCATATATACATATGGATTACGTTTCTCATAGTACGCACTCATCACCTTTTGTATGGGATGTCTGATCAAACTAATATAAATTGGTTTGGGTAAATCATACTCGGTCATATTTATCCAATTTCTATGTTCGGAATATGAAAAAAAATCCCTCCAATTCGAAAAATTCCTCTAGAAAATCATCTTGTTCTTGACGATCGAAATCGTAATCTGCATCTGGTGGATGATCATCAGTATGAGCTGCGAAATCGTTGCGTTTGGATAGATCATCTAATAGCTTTACTAGGGTGGTACTACCGGTTCGTGGAACTTGTGTAAAGAGTATTACATCACGTTCTGCTTTATGGGTAACATTTAGATCCATGGATCTCAGTTGTTCGTACTAACGGAAAGTGATATACAATTCATTAAAAATAAACTTTAAATGTTATTTGAAATACTAAAGTTCCCAGCAAAGCTTTTTGTGGCATTGCAAGCTTGCAGGCATTCAAACGTTTTAGCTCCAAATCAGAAATAGCTATTAACAAAGCTTTTTTTGGAAAGTTTTATTTATAGAGATTGTTTTGTTATGTGAAGAGCCAGAGAGTAAATCTTTAAATTATTTTTAGAAGAAGAAGAATTTTCAGTTTAAAAATGTGCACCGATGCGTCTCGGTTTCGAATTCCAGCGGAGGAGAAAATTTCTATTTCATATATAATAAACTAAAGGGGCGTTGTTTTTAGGCAACGATAGATGGCAGACCCATCATGGAGAACAAGCCACATCAGATCAATCATCTACTTAGCTGCATTGTGGACTACAAACCGGTGAATCCCGTGTTCCAAATTCTTTAAAAGTGGTTTTCGAATAATTATAAAAAGAGGGTAACATAACCCTCCAAATGAAATACATCCGAAGCTCCCTTGATTTTTTAATAACAAACCTCGGCATCAACATATGAGGATAGTGCACTATATGAATGGCAGCAGAAAGCGTCATCCAGAGGAAAACGGCCAATAATAAGCAAGAACTCTAACCGCTGCTCTCTATAGGCATGACAGGACATAGCGCCACCCTATGTCCTATGCTCCCAAGAGGGGTCACAGGAGAAAAAATGAAGAAAACATTGTGACGTTTACAGAGAACAATTTAATAGGTACAAAAGTAAAACACAAGAAGACTAAGTGTGAGTCTTGGGTCAATCGAAGGATAAACGAAGCGGTCAGATTTCGCAGAGTAATATCTAAAGATCCGAAATCTATAGCAAAGCGATGTGACGTGGACAAACTCCGCCAGAGAAACTCTTGATCTCTCTTGTATGGTCCATATCGATGAAGTGTGGTGTACACATCGGCATAAGGTTCGAACCAAGGAAGAGGAGAAGCTGATAGAGTACACTATAAGCGTGGACAAACTCCGCCAGATAAACTCTTGATCTCTCTTGTATGGTCCATATCGACGAAGTGTGGTGTGTACATCGGCATACGGTTCGAACCAAGGAAGAGAAGAAACTGATAGAGAACACTATAAGCTACCCAATGGACTTGTCTGCTTATATTGTACATACCAAGTCTATGGAAAGGGGTAACGTTCTACTAAAGACTTTAGAAAGGTTACTAGACTCCAAAATTAGGAATACTATCAACCCCAATAAAATTAGCAAATCTCAGCATACATACATCAAAGACAAATCAATGGATACTGCCTTACATGAGGTGGTCGGACATATCGAGTTGAATATGGACACCTCCGGTTACACAACAGTTTGAAACTGAAAGCTATCCATTCTGCTCTCGATAATTCAGGTATCACCACCTTCCTGACGGTTGGATTGATAGAAGGCTGGAAAGCAGAATTATCAACTTGTCTATTGGAGAGAATTTCGTGAGGAAATCTGTCAACAGAGGCAGACCACAGGGAGGAGAACTATCATCTCTACTATGGCTTCTGGTAATAAATGAGATACTGTTGAAATTCGATCACCTTAGGATAAATGTTGTAGCTTATACCGATGATGTAGTCTTGTTAGTCTGTGGGAAATTTCTGCCGATTATTTCTGACATCATGCAGGGTTCCTTAAAACACTGTTGAATTGGGCACAACCCCATGGCCTTGGCGTAAACCTCACAGAAACAGAAATTAAAGTCTTCACAAGGAAGCGTAAATATTTGGGTACAGTCCTTGACACATGCTAACGTGGAAAAGGAATGTCGAGGAACGCACTAAGTAATAGCACTCTACTTCTGCAAGAACTCTATAGGTAAGTGTCAGGCAAGGGGTCAACAGGCATACACTACTGGCTAATTGAGTACCGTACAGCGATTGGTGTCGATCCTCAATAGCGGAGCGCTAAGAAGCACACCACAGGCAGCCTTGAATGCAATCTTGAATCTCCAGCCATTGGATTTTCTGCTTAACTTCAAGGCAGCAAAATGTGCCCTGAGACTCCGGAAAACGGATGCCTTGAAATCGCTGAATTTGGACCACAATGCCAATTTGTGACTTTTTAGATAGAAGTACTCACATCAGTGACTATACTCCCTCTCATAACAACTATAACGATATCAGAGTAGAGTTTCCTAGTAGGGAATCCTGGGCAAGTGACTCGTTACCTCTGGCCGGTCTGTCGATATTTACAGTCGAAGATCTTTGCAGCGTTATCCAGGCAGAAATCCTGGCAATCACGAAAGCGGCTGAGATTGGTAAAACACTTAATGTGTTTTCGGTAGTGACCGGTGGCTATATACTGGCATACTTCTAATGTAAAAAAATTATCAATATAGAACTATGTTTTAACATAGGCCCTATATAAAGATCACACCCAATTTTCAGTATTTTAAAGGCTTCTGCCGAATCTCCCCACCCAAATGTATGTAATTAGTCATCTCAGGATCTAGAAGGCTGAGTAACAGTTTTAACTGTAGCAATATTTAGAGATATTTTGAAAAAAATTGAGTTTAATTAGGTTTCTTAAAAAAAGATAATCTGAAAGACTGAAAATACAAAACCTTGGGCGCCACATAATATTACAATATTAAGTAATTTTACATATTCAGTAGTGTTGGCGGGTTATTTGGGATACCATTTGTATTTTGTTTTTGCAAAATAGTCAGGCTTAATCCCAGTTTGTTGTTTTTATAAAAAACAACTATTTATTAGTGGGGAATGTATGGCATTGTCCGCCGAGGGGTAAGGCAGGGAAGACTATAGTTTCGGATCTCGCCACTGATCCTCATCAGTTCCCTTAGTTTTTTGTTGGGATATTCTCCCCAGAAGCTATTAATAGCTTCTTTACAAAAAACCTTTCAAACCCAAATGTCTCTTGTGACAATTCGAAGTTCTTACGTTACCAGCGATACGACCCCAATGAGAAGTTCGTTTCGTTGGCGCCTGACTTCGTGGTCAACAAGGCATTTACAGACAACTACAATACATTTCCCACTGCTATGTGTCGTCACTTTGTGACGAATGCACATAACATTGTTGTTGGTATTGCTAGTTAAAGCAATAAACCAAACAGTATGACCGTGCCTCGTCTACAACTTCAGTAGTGTTGGCGTATCGCTGGTAACGTAAGAACTTCGAATTGTCACAAGAGACATTTGGGTTTGAAAGGTTTTTTGTAAAGAAGCTATTAATAGCTTCTGGGGAGAATATCCCAACAAAAAACTAAGGGAACTGATGAGGATCAGTGGCGAGATCCGAAACTATAGTCTTCCCTGCCTTACCCCTCGGCGGACAATGCCATACATTCCCCACTAATAAATAGTTGTTTTTTATAAAAACAACAAACTGGGATTAAGCCTGACTATTTTGCAAAAACAAAATACAAATGGTATCCCAAATAACCCGCCAACACTACTGAAGTTGTAGACGAGGCACGGTCATACTGTTTGGTTTATTGCTTTAACTAGCAATACCAACAACAACGTTATGTGCATTCGTCACAAAGTGACGACACATAGCAGTGGGAAATGTATTGTAGTTGTCTGTAAATGCCTTGTTGACCACGAAGTCAGGCGCCAACGAAACGAACTTCTCATTGGGGTCGTATCGCTGGTAACGTAAGAATTTCGAATTGTCACAAGAGACATTTGGGTTTGAAAGGTTTTTTGTAAAGAAGCTATTAATAGCTTCTGGGGAGAATATCCCAACAAAAAACTAAGGGAACTGATGAGGATCAGTGGCGAGATCCGAAACTATAGTCTTCCCTGCCTTACCCCTCGGCGGACAATGCCATACATTCCCCACTAATAAATAGTTGTTTTTTATAAAAACAACAAACTGGGATTAAGCCTGACTATTTTGCAAAAACAAAATACAAATGGTATCCCAAATAACCCGCCAACACTACTGAAGTTGTAGACGAGGCACGGTCATACTGTTTGGTTTATTGCTTTAACTAGCAATACCAACAACAACGTTATGTGCATTCGTCACAAAGTGACGACACATAGCAGTGGGAAATGTATTGTAGTTGTCTGTAAATGCCTTGTTGACCACGAAGTCAGGCGCCAACGAAACGAACTTCTCATTGGGGTCGTATCGCTGGTAACGTAAGAATTTCGAATTGTCACAAGAGACATTTGGGTTTGAAAGGTTTTTTGTAAAGAAGCTATTAATAGCTTCTGGGGAGAATATCCCAACAAAAAACTAAGGGAACTGATGAGGATCAGTGGCGAGATCCGAAACTATAGTCTTCCCTGCCTTACCCCTCGGCGGACAATGCCATACATTCCCCACTAATAAATAGTTGTTTTTTATAAAAACAACAAACTGGGATTAAGCCTGACTATTTTGCAAAAACAAAATTTTACATATTTTCTATTAAAGGTTGTAAATAATCGGATCGTAACGTTATTTTGCGAATAAACCTCTTCTCAATTAAATATTCCCCATTCTTCACAATATCACAATTAGTTGGCTAATATTTTCTTTTATTTTATTAAATATTGTATAATTATTTTAAATATTATCTAAAGCAAAATACTGTTTATACAGACGTTGTTTACAAAAATAATAAAATTCATATTCGCGAGTGAAATTTTTGCGTACAAGATTCTTAACCTCTTCACTGACTTTGGGTTTCCAGTTATTGCCATTGCGCTTGACATTCGCCAAATTATCTGAAAACAAAATTTTTTTCATTGCAATTAAATAAAACATCTAATTCTGCGGAAGACTTTACCATAATATAATTTTGTGGCACCACGGAAATATTTCGGTATATAGTTTTCCAAAACTTTCAGGGTGACATTAACATCTTCCCAGGAGCCAACCACAGCGAAATCATGTTCAACAATTTCTTTGGCTCTTTGCAGAGCGCCATATGAATTAAAAGGTCTAGAAAAACAAACAATTTTTGTTCTCAATAAATACAAAAAGTGTGAATAAAATAATATGCAACCTACTCGCAAACCGGATCATGGCCACAAAAGAATAACGTTTGACGGATATGTAGAGCCTTTGTCTGCGTAAAACTTGCTCCCTGCTCATAAACACACTCGGGATCGGAATTCAATACACAATCATGATAATCTTTTTTATAGAATTTCGGTGGGAAAAATTTATTCGTAACACGATAATTTTGTACTGCACTCCATGGTGTACGACGATAATAGAACCAACTTATTACACGTTCCACGGGATCACGTACCAAATTTATATAGATCGGTTGAGAGGTATCGTATTTACGAAAATTTATATAATTTACATGCATACTGTGGGAGTGACCTGGTCCCATTTCATAGAGGTCATCGACTAATTCGGCTTGTGAGACTTCGTTTAGGTGATAGTGGATAGGTTGGGAAAATGGCGCCCGACTAACACTGAAATTATTCACCTCACCCAGTTGACGTATTAATTCGATTAGTTGTTCACTACCCACTTTGGGTACACGATTGAAGAGCAGGAAATCGAATTGTGAGAAACGTGTATTGTTTAGCAGTTTCGGGTGAAGACGTTCCAGCTGTTTTTGGGGGCATAAAGAAAACAGGAGAAGAAGGGTGAGGTAACGAATTTTGTTACAAACTTCAATGGGTATTCTACTAAAGCTCTTCCCAACTACGATTATGTGGATATAAAGCAATGCCTTCTACTGCAAAGCGTGTATATGATATTGTATGCGAAAAATGTGTGTTGCTGTGGAAAGAGGGTTCCGAAAATTTTGGAAATACTATTAGTTGGGAGAGGATTGGAGTGTCTTACGGAAAATACTACTTTTGGTTTTCGAAATATCCAATACGAATGCTTTTAGGATGGGTGAGGAAATAAATACCCAAATTTGTGGAACTTGATATTAGTTGGGAGGGGCTGTGAGTATGGAGGAGTTTAAATAGATCTGAGCGTCGAAATTTGGGAAGTTCTTTCATATTATCGCTTTATTTATATTATTGCTTTGTAAAGTCAATAAACATTCGTTTCTGTCTCATAAAAGTGCAGTAGATTTAAATAAAATTTAAAAAAGATTTAATTCTTTACGCCGAAAACAATATGTTTTTTTCCATTTGGGCGCCGATTGTATGCCAATAAATCGGTAGGATAATACTGATGTTATATATTTATTCTCGTTTTATTCACAGGTTTTGATTTAATCGCGCTGTAGTTGAGATAATTCTTTGGGATAATTATCGTTGGGTCGACAGATTTAAAATAAAAACCTTTGTTTGAGAGCATTCTTAAATACTCGATAGCTATGGCAACGGCAATATTACATTAAGTCAATGTCGATATTTTGTATTACATTTATTCAATTGTGATCACTTGTCGTCTTTTATCGCAAGAATTTCAATTTAAGGTATTTCAATTTCATATGTTGAGAAAAATGTTGGGCGCCATTCTCCAAACACCGGTAATATGTGGGCTCCAGAAAATAATTTGAAATAAGAAAAGTTTATAGGAACAAAAAAGGGACGAAGTTAAAAAAAAGGAGCACAATTATGCAAAATAGCAGACCTAATTTCATTGGGCGCCAGTTGTGACCATACTGAATGTAATATTTTGCCCCCATTAATTTTAGTAGAGATCAGGAAAAAATGGTTGAATATTTAAAAAAAAAAAATCGCTCAATTGGGCGCCAGTTGAAATGATTGTGACATTATTCCGACACCAGATATTTTTGCATCTCAAAAATACTGAAATATTGGGCGCCAACATTATCTAAATTGTATGCAGACATCTACATAGTATAAATTTGTTCTCCGATATTGATTTGTTTGGGCGCCAGTTATAAAAATGTTCCCTTTGGATGTTAGCATAAGATGATTCAAAATGTGAACTCGAAAAATTAATGCACAAATTCCGTCAATATTGCAGACTCTTTTCGAATAAACTTCATAGATAATCGTGAGCTTATATTATTATAACAAACACTTTGTTCTTTTTTTTTCAGTTACTCCTGTTGGGAGCATTAGGCTTCTATAAAGCATTGACATCTTACTCAGTTAGTCTCGTTAATTATTCAATTGCTAAATATATGATTGGTCTGCTGTAGTCCTATGTGAGTGAAATGCCAACTATCGTTGTCTAGAATCAACACCTCCAAGGATTTTGTGGAATGGTTGTGGTCCTTGCTAATTTAGTTACTATATGTTTTTTCTCATATTAAGTAAATTTTTTGAGTACCACAGAATTGTATGAAATTTAATAGAAGAGATGAACTAAATTAACTAGGTGGACGAAAGTTCCGATCGTTCCTTTGGCTAAATAGTCAATTTGAACTAGTTTGTTCAAGGACAGTACTGTACGGTTAAGTACTGTACAATAACATAATGTTGGCATAATTTGTTCCATATTAATAAGACAAATTCATTGTAAAGAAAATAAAAATTAAATGTTGGGCACCAATATAAATATTCTATCTTAATAATGTTGTATTAAAAATTATTTCAATTTATTTAAAAAAAATTCGAATTACATTGCATTTTATTTTTTCTTCTTCTAAGACTTATTAAATTCGTTACACAAAAGTAGAAAAAAACGTATACTATTATATCTTATGACTTTAAGTATATAAATTCATTACTCCTCTTCTTCCTCATTGTCGTATTCGTCATCGGGTATTAGCATATAATCGTCATTATCCAAAGATTTACCATCACTGATGGCATTATATTGCAAATACAAACGCTGCTTGCAGAATTCATAGAATTCAATTTCATGAGTCAAATTTTTACTCAAAATCATGCGGGTCTCTTCGCTAATGGGACGTGTGACATTATTCCTATTGACACGAGAGAGACGGTCTTTGCCCTCTGCAAGAAAATAAATTGAAGAAACGAACATATTTAACTTTTACATTTTTGGGAAAAGTGTCTAAACTCTCACCATAATAAAGAGTTTTGGCATTCCTAAAGAATCGCGGTATATAATGTTCCAAAACCGACAAAGTAATATTGGTATCTTCCCAGGTACCCACCACAGCATAATCTTCTTCGACAGTACGTTTGGCTTTTTGCATGGCAGCTTTGGAGTTGAAGGGCCTAAAAACATTTTTATTTTTTTGATATTTAAATATTCATTCCAATTTTTTTTGATTTTTCAATTTTGTTCACACTCCAAAACTTACATGCACAATTTCTTATTTTGCCCGCAGAAGAACAATGTTTGGCGACGATGATCTCCAGCCGGGTTTTTAACCTGCATTTGATTGAATTGACAATGGATATTGCCCGTCTTGACACATGTATCCAAATCCATTTCCATAAATTCCTTGGGTGGCATTTTTGGCGCCCTGTCGCCCAATTTGGCTTTCAGATCGCGATAATACCATTCGGCACGTACATAATAATGCCATGAGCGGATGCGTTCAATGGGATCTCTAATCAAATTGATGTAAATCGGCCGAGGCATATGATGTTGCGTAAAATTGATATAGGCAATGTGCTGGCTATAGATGCGTGGTCGTGTTAGATTATAGATTTCATGGATCAATTCCTTTTGCTTGGGTGGTGGCAGCAAAATGGTCTCATGCGGCTTACCCACATCACGGGAGTGTACAAAATGATTGACCTTACCCAAGCGTTGCATTAATTCCATTAACGATTGGCTTCCAACTTTGGGAACACGATTGAAAAAGACGACATCGACTTCGGCTTTTTTGGTATTATTTAAGGCATCAGCGGAATATAACTCATCATCGTCGTATTCATATTCATCATCATCAACATCTTCTTTACGGCCATGTTTGCCATGAACATGATCGTCGTCATCATCTTCCTCATCCTCGTCATCGTACTCTTCTTCATCGCCATCATCATCATGATGTTTGTTGTGATGTTTCTTACCATGATGATGATCATCATCATGGTGAGCCTTTCCACCTTTATGGCCATGCTTGCCATGTTTGGCATTACCATTCGTTTTTAATGGCAATTGCAATTCCAAACGTTTACTTTTGTTATGCTGACGATGATGATTGCGATGATTGTGCGGTCGATTATTTGTGACTTCGATTATTTGTGGATTATCAAGTTCATGTTCATCTAATTGACGATCAATATGACGAGCTTGTCGCTGTTGAAAAACGAGTGGGGGATATAGTTTAAAATCAAAAATGTCGGGTTTTCTCTTGTTTGTCTCTCACAAAGGACCTTTCACCAAATGAGCATGTTGAACATATACGTGCATTGTTTTACTCTCTATCTCTCACTATTACTCCCTTTTCCAAAACACATACAGATGAAGGATGATGAACACAGAACTATATTGAATTGCTTTTTGGCATTTAATAATTAGTACAGAAATAAACACGAAATAACCACAAGACGAAGCGAAAAAGAAGAAGAGTAGTAGAGAAAAATAAATACTCTCAAATAAATGAGAGCTTTACAAAAAATAGGCTAAGCGGTTTTAAATATACGTATTTTAATCGTTTAACAGAAATCAGCTAATGTTACATTTTATAATCAGATATTCATTTAATCATGAATATGTTATTTTGTCCCAAAAATATATATGCCATGTAACAAAAAGTTACAGAGTACCATGCTAACAGCTCAAAACATAATCGAAAGCGGAGAAGTCAAGTTGGTTCTTCTGGCGAATTTAATTGTGTCAAATTCTATCAAATTTAACGGGTTTTTGGGCTTCGTCATCCTTCAGCAGAAAATTGTAGTTCCGAAACGAACTAGTTCATTGAAACTATTCCCATAACTGAATGATAGGAACTACGTCCAGTTCTTTAGTACCTTTTTCAAGTCTCGTTCATCCTTCAGCAGAAATGAGTAGTTCCGAAACGAACTAGTTCATTCAAACTATTCCCATAACTGAATGATAGGAACTACGTCCAGTTCTTTAGTTCCTTTTTCAAGTCTCGTTCCTTTCACTGAACTCTTTTCTTTTTGTGAACTCGTTCCGTTATTCGCATATTCTTATGTTCAAAATATATGAGCATATGCTCGTAAATATTTTACTAAATAGAAATTAATTTCATTCAACTTGTTGTTTTTATTTTTAGTTTAAAAAAGTAACTAGTTCCTGGTTAAAACAGGAACGAGAAAGATCGATCCGCTCCGTGAACTAGATTCTCCAGCTCATGAGCCGTCAAAATTATAAAGAATAAAAATAAAATTACCAACTTTGCGAACTCAAAAGTAAATGCACGTCAATATTGGGGACAATTTTTGAATAAACTTCTTAGATAATTGTCAGCTTATAATATATTTATAACACTTTGTTCTTATTTCTCCAGTTACTCCTTTTGAGAGCACTAGGCTTCCACAAAGCATCGACATTTTACTCAATTAGTCCTCGTTACTCATTCCATTGTTAAGTAAATGATTGTTCTATTGTAGCCTGTTCTATGTGAGAGGCATGCCACCTATCGTTGCCTGGAGCAATGCCTCCTTGAATTTCGCCATGGTTTGTGTCCTTGCATATTTAGTGTTGTTCTATTCTTCTGGGTGGCGAAATCGCAGTCTACAACAACGTCTCCTTGAATTTTGTGGAGAGCTTGTAGTCTTCGCTTATTTAGTGTTGTTATATTCCTCTGGGTGGCGCTATCTCCTGCCATTCCTATTTTGTGTTATCTTAATGTGTTGATTTTTATGCCGAGGTTGGTTATTAGAACACCCGTTGAAATAGTGAGATAATATATGTCGCGTGTTCACCCCCGCGAACTATAAAAAAATGGATTGAGGCGTCGGGTTATTTGCACATCCTCTAAAAACACACATTTTATAAAAAATCTATGCAAAAGAAAACCAAATTCCCCCAATGTTGACGACCCCGCACACGTATAAAGGACTACGAACTACTCTTGGAATGTGCGCACAGACCTAAGACATATTTTAAGAGCCTCCATTATATTGTAGGAGCTTGTTGTTTTTACAGAATATTATAAGCAGATCATAACGTTTTTATGGAAAGTTATTAACTGAGCTATTAGCTTTATAGCAAACAATAACAGCTTATAATTTTCCTGACCTATATCGGCTGATAAAAAATGTATTTATAAAAAATATACAAGCTTTTAATTCTGTATGCAAATGATCAGGTGATTATATTTTCTTTCTGTATTTCAGCATTTTTTCATAAAAGATAAATGTTTATATTAACAATTGTTGTATATTAACTAACATGTGATAAGAATAGTATTAATAAAAATAATCATATCTAAAACATTATAATTATAAATCAATTGTTTATCTTCATCTTAATTTGATTTGGGTTGTTCCGGAATGAACTAGTTCAATGGAACCATTTCGAAAAGGAACGATCGGTACTAGGTTCCATTCATTCGTTTATAAAGTTCCTCCAGTCGTTCCTATTGATTCAATCGTTCACCTAGGTCGTTCCATTGATTGACCGAATTAAATTACGTTTACCGATGAACAATTCAACAATTACCGATGACCAATTCAAAAAATTTAAAATGTTAAAAAAAATAAAATGAGTATTAAATGACAACACATGTTTATGTGCAGCATTTTCACTTGATGGAGAAGAATTCCTATTAGAATTGTGAACATATTGACCAGCTGCGTGGAATGGAAATAATTCATATGTGTACGCAAAAAAATGGCCACAGCAATTATGGAAGCAATGGAATGTGTATGTATGCGTACACAAATATCAGCTGATTGGCAACACTGTATAATTTTAATACTAGTCTAGTATATAAATATCAGCTGATTGGCAACACTAAATAATTTCAATACCGGCCTATTTAGCTGCGATTAAGTACCTCGATTTAAAAACGAGACGAGACGATTTAGAAGGCATAGTCTAAAACCAAATGTACATTAGAACTTTTTTTCGGGTTATAGTACGTTTACATTGTACTGGATTACTTAAATCCAGTTGATATAAATTGACAGTTCAATTACATATATGTCAAATAAATCCTCATATAGGAGATTAACCCGACAAAAAGTGCTAAAGTAAATGTCGTTTTAGCCTACCTCATGAGGATTTATTTGACATACGTGCATTGGAATTGACAATCTAAACCCCCTGGGTTACCGAAATCCAATACAAGGTATATATAAACGCGGTTCAGTAGATTATTGGATTCCTGTACAAATTGATGTTGGCAATGTCATTAAATATTAAAATTAATTCAAAATCACTTTTTAGCTTTCGCGTTTTAAGGTAATCAGGTGCTTTAAATTATCATTTCCTTGATTTTGGTTCAAATCAACTAAATATTTTCAATACTATGTGTAAAATTATGATGCAACAATAAGGTGATGTATCGAAACAAAGACATTTGTTTTTAATCCGTCAATCTGTCAAATTTCATCTAATTATATTTCTCATGGTTGGCAACAATGCACATCGAATTCAAGTAGAAACTAGGCACTTTGACATTTAATCGAATAATCAGCTGGGCTAAATGGGCTATTTATTGTACTAAATATAAACCCCACAATATTGAGTTATTTGTTTCATTTTTAGTTTCGAAATAAAAATAAGTTTTTTCTCGTTTAAAAATTTATTTCTCATTAAAAAAAAAGATAAATTATGGCTAAATATTTTATGCTAAACAAATGACAATCACTTATTAAAAATATCCAATGACAATTGGTTTTGATGTTTCAAATAAATCGCGATATACTGTTTATACAGACGTTGTTTACAAAAATGATAGAATTCAATTTCATGTGTTAGATTACGGCTCAAAACCTGGCGAGCTTCTTCGGTAACCGAGGGACGGAAAGAATTACGATTTGTTTTGCGTAAATTGGCAGATTCTGTAAGACAAAAACAATAATTTATTTTACAAAAATATACCCATATTACAAAAATATTCCCAACACATACTATAATATTCATCAGCAGCACCGGTAAAGAATCGAGGTATATAATGTTCTAAAACGGTCAGTGTTACATTGGTATCCTCCCAGGAACCCACAACAGCATATTTCGTTTCAACATGATGTTTGGCCCTTTGCATGGCTTGATAATTATCGAAGGGCCTTCAAGATAAAATAGAAAAAAATATTCCATTCAGTATCAGCTCCACATTTCCAACAATGATTTTCTTCTTTCTACTCACATGCACAATTGAGCATCCTGGCCACAAAAGAACAATGTTTGACGACGATGATCACCCAAACCGCGACGTTCATTGGGCTCATAAACACACTCCGGGTCGCGTTTCAAAACACATTCCGAAAAATCTTTTTTCAACCATTGAACACTGGGCAGCTGGTATTGTTTGGGAAATAGTTTCGTACGTTCAGCAATATACCAGGGAGCACGAATGTAATAGAACCATGAAATAATTCGTTCAATTGGATTGCGCACCATATTTATGTATATCGGTTCGGGATAATCCAATTCTTCGAAATCAATATAGGCAACATGTTTAGAATACGATGCTGGTCTTTCCACATTTAAGATTTCCTCAACTAAATTCTCTTCAAAACTGGGTGTTAACATTATCGTCTCCGTACTGCTAGCCTTGTCACGCGTTGCCGTGAAACCGTTACGTTTTGCCAATTGTTTTAACAGTTCCATCATTGTTTGACTACCCACTTTGGGTACACGATTAAAGAATATCAAATCGATTTCGGCATTTTTGGTATTATTTAATTTATCCGGTGTTAGGTCATGTAACTGTTCGCAAAAAAATTGGTAGGGGTTTTTTGGGTTAGCATTTTTGTTTATCAGGTTGGAGAGGAAGGAAATAACCAAATTGTTGTTTTGTGTTAGAAATGGATAATTTTGCAGGAATTTTGGTGAGGAAGGGTACTAGGTGTTGTGGTGGGAATTTCGACGAAATGGACGTTTAGAAGAAATATGTGCGTTGCTACTAAATAATATCAAACTTTTTTTCCACTTGAACACCCAAGACAAAAATATCTCAGATCCAAATAATCATATTACCCCCAATATGGCGTAAACATCTTCTCGAGGTCAGTTAATCGCCTTTATAGATTATTTTTTGTGACGAATTTGTATTTTACGACATATCATTTGGAATGTTAAAAAAATATGCAAACCGAATTGAACCACGTATATCTGGCATGCTTACCCATATACGCTACCGTAACAGAAGGTCGATTGGTAAACATATTTTCTCTTTCTTTCTCTTTACGTTAGTCGTTTTTAATGGTGAATTCTCAGTTACGCTCGCACACACTTGCCCTCAACTTAATTTTGCCCAACACTGACGTATATGCACATCAAGTGGATAGAGGCAAGTGACTCAATTCCATACATATAACTGTGACTTTGATGTAGTCCTTATTCTAAGATCGCAGTTCTATAACCAAATCGACACATTTGTCAGTTTCAGCAGCAACAATTGTGAATTGTCGATTTTCAAATATAGAGTGAAGAAGACAGGGTCGATTTTATATATTATGGATATGGATATTTCGACAAAAGGTAATCGAATGGCGTCAAACTCAAAACAATTTTATTTAAATTCTGGCAAATGGAAAAATAATCGTGTTAAAAAATTGCAAAAGAAAAAAATCAAAAGACCAGTGCAGAAAGTTCTTTATGGTAAAAGGCGGGGCTCGAAAGGCCCAATGCAAATACTGCAATACGGCCAATGTACCAAACATTTATAAAAAGTTTGTATAGTTATCCCTAGACAATAATCAAAACGTGAGGTAAAAAATATCATCATTTGCATGTTCCAAAAAGGTAATCTAATAAGGTGCGAATCATGATCCAATAATATGGTCGTCCGATAAGGCCAGATGATTTCACTCGAGCTGTCAAAATGCTTTCGATTGTGTGAAAACGTAAACAAAGAATTCGACAGCGTGGGGGATTTTAATCAAAAATTGTCGATAACGATTGCTTCTAACTCGACTTGTTTATTGGAATAGAGTAGTTCAGTTCATGATAGGGATACGTAGTCGAGAGTAAAAGACGACTTTCAGACTTTCCCATTTTTGCCCCTGAACAAAAAGTAGACTTTTAGATTTTTGCCCCTGACTAAAAAGTTGACTTTTCGATTTTGTCAAACCTGCTCAAAATTGATTTCGACTTTTACCCACTAATGCAAAATCGATTAAAAATTGTATTTCTATGTGAATTGTTGTCATCAGACGTAATAAAGTTCTGGAATATGTATTTTTTGGGAAATACATGTTTTTGACAATAATAAATAAATTAATGAAGAAAATCGAAAATCGATCTTGAAAAGTCGATTAATCGATTAGTGGAAAGTCGATTTACTTATCCCTAGTTCATGAACGAACTAATTCAAAAGAATGAGCACATGAACTAGGTTTGTACGACCTTTTTTGTTCATTAAAAGAGCGAACGAGAATAAAATTTAATTTTAGTCCAATTCTGAGGGTTTTATGGACCCAGTTCGAATTGTTCTGAAAATTGAATTATTTCGAATTGTTCTGAAACAAAATTGTAAACTAGTTTTTTTTTTTTTTTTTGACAGAACAAAATCTTCTATGGACGCAAACTATCAAATGAAGAATTCGGAAATCGATAAACTATTAAAAGAACTACCATACAAAAACGACAGCCTAATAAAAGTGCTTAATTGCGAACAATTGAACTACTGAACCAAAAGACCGACCTAGTTCACTTAAAAGAACTAAACTAAAAATGAAGATGCTGCGGAGTCTGCAAACAGATATTGAGGTACTGAATTAGACCCTTATAAAAAATAGAAATAGACCTACATTTGTTAAAAGTATTCGAGAGGAAGTATTAGACAAGAGAATATGTTCGGAGAAACGAGGTTCAAGAATAAATGAATTCTCCTCTGACCAAAAATATGTCAGGATTATTTTTTCGACGCCGACAAATCTAGCAATTATCACGATAAAAGCTATAGTCTAAACGTGTCTTATGTAAGGAGGAAGGTATAAGAGTAAAATATTAATCTTTCCCTTTCAAAAATGTGATCTTAGTTTTTCAAGACTTAAATATATGTCGGATTTAAGCATAATGCAATCCCTGCATACGTTTAATTTCGGGGTAAAACATATGGTTTATGAAACAAGCCTAGATAATTTGTATACTTCTATAGCACATAGAGTTGGACAATATAGTTCATAAAGCGGATCGATCTTTCTCGTTCCTTTTTTAAAAAGGAACTAGTTCCTTAACGTTATCCATTTCCCACAGATAATCACACAGTTCCGATTGTTCCATCCATACTAGATGGATGAGAAAAGTAAACAAATTGAACAAAAATTAAAAATAATCTTGATTTTGATTAATTTATATTTTGTAACATGTTCAGAAGCTACTGAATTCCAAATATTAGAAAAATGAATTATAGGAACTAAATAACAGGATCTAGTTCCTATTGTTCCTTTATAGAAATAGTTCCAATGAACTAGTTCGTTGCGGAACTACCAAATTCTAGTGGCATAGCGTATAGATATTTGGAAAAATCAAATACGAACACAAATTTTCAGGGGAAATATTTTAAAATTATGGAATCTGAGACGAATATATTCAGGTGTTCTAAGCGGAATAAAGCGTATTAGTACACGACCTATGGTGCTATCGAAGAACTACATTACAAGATTTAAATTGTTAACCTTCGGAAAAAGTGCAATATTTTTGAAAAATTCCAGAAAAGAAACCCCCAAATTCAGTTGATTTCGAAAGGAGACTATTTAAAACCCAGTAACGAATTAGAAATATTTTTAAACAATACATCAAAAAAAAAAAAAAAATATTAGTTGAATTCACAAAAAGTTCTCTAAAATCTTAAAAAATACAGTTTTTATTTAAATTAACAACATTTCACAATTCTTACTTACCTCGATTAGAAATAATACACAATTTATGAACAATTTCATATTTTTTGTGAACAACATACAAATAAGCTTTGTGGCTCAAAAAAGCTTTACACGAAGTAATACATAAAAAGCTTAAAATATTGACACAAACTAATACAATGAGAGAACATTTAGTGCTTTATCTCTTATAAATTTAAAATGTGTGCTTCACAATGTCCAATGAAAGCTGTTTCGTTTTTTCCTAATTTTTTCATAACAAGTTTCAACTGCTATTGAGAAAAATGTTTCTATTTTTCAGTATTTTATTGCATAATTTTTTAATAAAAATGATTTCAAATTTTGTACGCCCTTTTTTGTTGTATAGCTGGGGAAGAAGGAATTGGAGGGATTGAATATGGAGTTTTTGGAAGATAAAGTGTAGTTTTGTATGAATTTGTTTTTTATAATATTTAGGAAATTTCATGTCAAAGATTTGTCTTGGGATTCTCACATTTTGTTTCTAGGATTTTTTGTTGAGGACCTATAACTCTCCTTTCTAATTCGAATTTTTTGGATTTTCTTTTAGGTGGTTAATTTTGTAAAAGTACCTAACAAAAAAATTGGATAGGATAGGACAATAGGATAGGGATATGATAGTTACAGGATAGGTTAAGTAGTTTTTGCAAAAGAGATAGGGATAGAAAGATAGATGCAGGTAAGCTTTGCAGCAAAATAATAATGAGAGAGATGCTTTAAGCTATTTCTTATCATACTAATATTCTAAATAATATTAATGGGAATGTGGTTCTAGAAAAATAGATAGAGCCAAAAGAGGGAGAGAGGTAGGGAGAAAGTAACATTCAAGCTTCTCCAATAGAGTTATGTATATGGTTGTCTACATGTTGTTTATGTATATGTAAAAAAGGATAGGTTTAGAGGATCAATGTGGTGTTATGAGGTAGAGAGGGATAGGGCGATATTTTCCAAAAATTTTTTAATTTAAAAAACTACAAAAGAATTTTATGTTTTTTTTTCTAGGTTATGTTTTCTCAAGTACTCATGCAATTGAAAACTAATCATGATTACCAATCAAATGCATATCAATCACCAGTTAAATGAATATCTAATATACGTTTGTTCTTTGTCGATGACGATGATGGTAATGGCGGAAATAGAACAAAGAATACTTTTCGGCAATGCAACATTTCCAAAACTCGCTGGCATTTATCTATCATTTTCATATCCGCTGTGTGGGGCAAAACATGGCAAAATGCGTTTTATACATTTAACACATTAACGACAGCCGGTGTCAGGATATTTGCAAAGCTTAGGTGCGGATAGTTAAAATGATAGATAGCCAGCCACATGAAAAGATAGGTACGTAGATAGATAGATGGAGCATTTTTAATATTTTTTTTAGAATTGCGATGTTCGATGAATGCTCTTGCCAGAAAAAAAGGATGCAGGATGCATATGAATGATTGGTGTTTTTCCGGTCCTTTTTGCATTTGGAAATGGCAAATGCTGCTAATGATTTATGCCAATACCGACTACTACGCATTTTAATGAATTTGAGTTGGCAAAAAATAATAAATTTGGAACATGGACTTACCTGGCCTGTGCTTTTCAAATATTGATAAGTGCCATGGAGGGTGTTGATATCTTCGGGTTCTAAAAAAAGAAGGAGAATTAAAAGTTAATATAAATTAAATAAAAATATGAAATATATACAGTTTAGCTAAACAACTTGTTTTTTTTTTCAAAAAAGTGATATGAGTAACAAAAAAGTTTGAGAATTGATACTATATAGGAGTGTCGCAGTTCAAAGAAGTCAATCTACGGTCTATCACATTAAAACGCGTTAAAAATAGCAATTCTGTGGCTAGTAAACCCAAGCCAGGACAACCAAAAAACGGCTTTCTTCTGATGAACGTATTTTTTGATGTAATATCAAATAAAAAACGGAAACTAAGTGCATTAAAATTAACTAAACTAGTGTCTGAAAGCCTAAAGATAAACGTTAGCCCGAAACTATTATAAATATGCTTCGTAAAAACAATTTTCACGGCAGAGTTGAGCGAAAAACCCCATTTGTGAACAACATAAATCGCATAAAGTGTCAATAATTCGTTGCCGGACAAAGAAAATCCTTACTTTTTCGGATGTGCAAATGTACGTTTGCAGAAAACCGAATGAAGATCTTAGATCTTGCAATCCTCGCCCTACAGTAAAACACGGCATAGGAAGTGTAATGGTTTGGGGGCTACATGTCAGCAGTGGGTAATGACCAGTTGGTTTTTATTGATGGCATCATGGATCTTACTTATTTAGCTGTAAGATTTCCAGGCGCATCGGTCTAGTGCGCAGCTCATCCAATTTGAAAGAACATGTTCGCAGGTGTTGTCTTCCACTTAGTCTTTCCATCGAATTGGTGGCTTTCCCCTTCTACGTGAACCATCATTTGGCTCGCTTTTATATGTCTTTTGAGCTGGAGCATCCTCATCCATTCTCACAAAATGACCTAGCCAACGTAGTCGATGCAGCTCGATACGTCAATGTCCGAGAATAGATGGTACAACTTATTGTTCATACGACGGCGATATTCACCGTCGACGCAGACTGGCCCATAAATCTTTCGGAAAAATTTTCTCTCAAACACCCAATAGAGCTGCCTCATATGCTGGCGCAAGTAGCCATGCTTCAGATCTATAAAGCAGCACGGGTAGTATCAGCGTCTTATATTGCTTATTTGGACCATAGTAGAATCTGTTGGCCAATACTATTCTTCTTCAATTTTCAAAACAGATGTTATTTGTTTCATTTATTTATTTGAAAGCCCATGTTCCGAGATTTTGATGTTCCACTTGATCTTTCCATGGTATTCGTGACTTTCCCCTTCTACGTGAACCGTTAGCTTTTATATGCCTTTTGAGCTGGAGCATGCTCACCCATTCACACAACATGACCTAGCCAACGAAGTTGCTTCAGCTCGATTCGTCTGACCATGTCGATGTCCGAGAATAGATGAGTTGTACCATGGTTCATTCGACGGCGATATTCACCGTCGACACAGATCGGCCCATAGATCTTCCGGAAAATTTTTCTCTCAAACACACAAAGAGCTGCCTCATCTGCTTGGGCAAGTAACCATGTTTCAGATCCATACAACAGTACGGATAATATCAGGGTATTGTAGAGTGTGAGTTTGTTCCGGCGAGAGGTGGCCTTGTTCTTAAATTGCTTACTTAGACTGACTTTCCAAACCTCTCCGAAATTTCTTCGAATTTCAAAAGTGATGTCATTAGTTTAATTTATGGCGGTACCAAGGTATATAAAATCTTTGACTACCTCGAAGCTGTAGTTGGTCCGAGTCTATTGGACGTGTTTCGCGTTGATACCATCAGCTTGTCACCACTATGTCGATATCATCGGTGTAGGCGAGTAACATGTGTTGATTTGGCGTACAGAGTGCCATTTCTGTCACTGTCACCTTGTCTGAATCTTGGTTCGGCATTAAAGGGCTCCGAGAGGTCCTTTCCGACTTTAACTGCTGACATTGTGTCAGTTAAAGTTTTCCGGCATAATGGATCAGTATAAGTATATATCCATTCTGAACGACGTGCTAACGCGAAAAAATTTGAGAATTTGTGATCTTATCTGCAATTAGTGGTCTTATAGTACGTTTACAATTAACCGGATTTTGTTAACCCAGTGGGTTTCAATTGTCAATTCCTTTGCATATATGTAAAATAAATCCTCATAAAGTAGGTTAACCCGGTAAAAAGTTCTAATGTTAACGCCGTATTATCTGGAAAATAAATTAAACACTCGAAATTGAACGATTCACTGGAAAGAGCGTCAGAACTATTTCCGTACAATAAACAATTTCAAAATCCAATAAGGAACTAGTCTAAAATCGCGTTTAGACGAAGCCTTCTATGTAGACTCGATTTCTAAATGGAGGTACTAAAACCTACCTGTTTACACTAGAATTAAAATGTTATAAAGTCAGTCAGCTGATATTTGTTTACGTATACATACACTTTTCCAATTCCACGTATATTCAAGAAATATTTTACGGAAAAACTCAGTTTTCAAAATTACACCCATGTAAGTCATCATGACTATTCTCCAGTTACCCTTCATAAAACACCAAAAATTTTTCCCATAAACATAATAATATTCATAAGCTTCCACATTTTGTTGCTGTTTTTCTGTATTTCCTTCCTCTTCGTGAAGAGACCTAATTTACAGTCAGCAGTAAAACACTGTTGGCCTGCCAATCTGCTTATTAAGCAAACAAATTGTGTATGGGGAATATTTAAAAATATATATTACTTATCTTCTTTTATTCAGCAATATTTAAACACAAAGTTGCATGTCAGAAAATCTATGCAATTTAAATTAAAATTGAAAATGATGGACAAAAATAAAATACTGATAAATGGCAAATCATTTTTTTAAAAGTAATCATAAAAACTTATTGTTCTTGCTTTAGCCTGGCTGAATTATATTTTATTAGGAAAATCCGATAAACAATACATATTTAATTATGTTTTATAAGGCAAATCTTAAATTCAGCCGACCTGAATTAACTTTTACGTAGAAAATCGCAATTCAGCTGAATTCAATTAATTTTTAAATGAAAACATCAATTCAGCTTTGCTGTATTAAATATTTGTTCACAATTTCCCAATTTAGCCAAAATTTTGATAAATATTAAATTGAGCTGTAGTCAATTATAGAACTGCCGACAAATATTTAATTCAGCTGGTCTGAATTAGCGATTTGTCAACAAATATATAGTTTAACTATATATTATAGTTAAAATATATAGTTTAAAATAAATTTTAATTCAGCTTGGCTAAATTAGAGAATAACCAACAACTATTTAATTAAACCGCACGGCATTAGACTTTTATCAACTACTATTCAATTCAGCTGCGTTGATTTATAAAATTAACAAGACATTTTAACTATGCTGAATTAGTACATAAGCCAATAAATAATAACTGACCTACATTATAGAATTAACTACAAAAATAGTAAATTCCGCTTAACTTAACTACATAATATCAAATTTATATTAAATTTATCTATGCTGAACAAAAAACTACCTTCAAATCTTCAATTAAGCCGCGCTGAATAGAACAGTTATGACTTGTAATTCGATTAAGTAGTTTTTATTTATTAAATCACCGAATAAGATTCAATTCAGCTTAACAAAAATTCAATTTTGCTGATTTGTTATATAAATATTAAATTTATCGGTGCTAACTGCAAAATAGTCTACAGTATTCTTTTCGGCTAAACTGAATTACAAAAAAGTCGACTAATAATCAATTCAGCTAAGCTGAATTACAAAAAACCGAGTAACAGTCATTTCAGCTTAGCTATGCTGAATTAAGAACTTGCATAAAATATTAATTCAGCTTTGTGGAGTGTGGAGTGATTTGTTAGCAAATATTAAATTTAGCTGTGCTACATTGTAGAACTGACCCTAAATATTAATTAATTAATTAATCGACTAATCATGAATTCAGCTTAGCTGAATTACAAAATAATTGAGTAACAGTAATTTTAGCTTAGCTGAATTGTATAGTAACTAACTTATAAACAAAAAGATATGCTGAATTAAACAATTGCCTACAAATATTAAATCCAGCTTTGCTGAGTTACTGATTTATTAACAAATATTGAATTCAGCTGAGCTACATTATAAAACTAATAGTAAATATTCTTTTCGGCTTAGCTGGATTAGTTGACTAATCATCAATTCAGCTAAGCTGAATTACAAAATAATTAAATAGCAGTCTTTTCAGCTAAGCTGAATTTTATAGTTATTTAGATAAAAGCAAGATATTTATGCTGAATTATAAACCTAACCGTAAAAATTATTTTCGGCTTAGCTGAATTACAAAATAGTCGACTAATCATCAATTCAACTATGATGAAATGACTGTTACTTAATTATTTTGTAATTCAGATTAGCTGAATTCGTTATTGGTAGATTATTTTGTAATTCAGCTTTGCTGAGTTAGTGATTTTTAAAAAAATTTTAATTTAGCAGTGCTACATTATAAAATTAGCCATAAATATTATTTTCGTTTTAGCTGAATTACAAAATATTCGACTAATCACCAATTCAGCTAAGATGAATTACAAAATAATTCAGCAGCAGTCATTTTAGCTTAGCTGAATTGTTTAGTTAGTAATTTATAAACGAAATGCGGAATTAAAGAATTGCCTACATTTATTAATTCAGCTTTGCTGAGTAAGTGATTTGTTAACCAAAACGAAATTTAGCTGTGCTACTTTATAGAACTAACCCGTAAATATATTTTTTTGGCTTAGCTGGATTACAAAATAGTCTACAAATAGCGAATTCAGCTAAGCTGAATTACAAAATTGTTGACTTAAGGAATTGCATTAGAGGTGTATCAAAATATGTTTGATTCTGTAGTGCTGAGTTATAAAATTGCGATTTAAATATTCAATTCAGCTGCGTTGCATAAGAGAATTAAGAAATAATATTAAAAATATGTGTGCTAAATTCTAATTTTTTTAATAAAAATATCAATTCAGCTAAACTGTATTATGGAATAAATGAGTAATATACAATTCAGCTGTTCAAATTAGGATATTCCAACAAAATACTAAATTTTCACGTACTAAAATTGAGATATGTCAACAATCTTCTAATCCAGCTGTGCTAGATTTGAGATTTTTTGTGAATTAAAAATCTGCCGTTAAATATTCTATTCAGCTGAGCTGAATAAAAAAAAATATATCACAAATAATCAATGATTATTCTCAGACCTAAATCTAAATCTGCTGCTAAACATTCAATTCAGCTGAGCTGAATTAAACAATTAACAGAAATAATCAATGCTTAGGATTAATATTTACATATTGTATTCATCTGTTTCGAATTTTAGAATTAAATTAAAACAAAATTATGAGCTGTTAATTTTTTTGTTAAAAGCTTGAGCTGAATTAAACAATTAACAGAAATAATCAATGCTTAGGATTAATATTTACATATTGTATTCATCTGTTTCGAATTTGCATCAATTAAATTAAAACAAAATTATGAGCTGTTAATTTTTTTGTTAAAAGCTTGTAATTCAGCTAAGCTGAATTTGATTACTTTTGACAAAAATGCAATTAAGCAATGCTAATTTATGATTTTTAATAGAAAAAAGTCCGGCTGATTTACATTTACTCTCCGAAAAAAATAACACTTGGCAAATTGTCGTCCATTTTATTTCCCAAAGTAATGATACATTTTCTTGACAAATTTATTTCTTTAACAAATGACCCATTATTCTCTAGCACGATTTATATTTTCTTTTGGCAATTATTTCGTTTTCAATATTTTGGTAGCAAATCTAAAATTAAAATATCCCCTGGAATCAAATCAAACATTGACCAACAAAAAAATAACAAATCATTGATTATCATGGCAGCAAAGGAAAAAGCTTTCAAGTGTTTATGAAGACAACAACAATATAACCTTGCAACAGCAATAACAACAGCACAACACCACAGTTTATCTCTAAATGAAAATCTTGGAAAATAGGAAGGAGCTTCGAATGAAAAACAAAATTGAAAATAAAAAAACAAACAAACTTAGCGTTTCATTGAAAATGTTCAATTGTGTGGAACATGCTGGGCAAAATGGTTTTTGTTGCCTAGCTGCTGCTGTAAATGTTGGTTGGCCCCCATACTTCCATACATACGTACAGGTTTTAACAACAATTTTTGCTTTACGAAATAAACAATTTTCGTGGCCATTGAATGTAATTTTTTGTTGTTGTTGTATAATTTTCCATATAAAAGACGACCAAGAAAAAATAACATTTGAAAGAAGTGTTGTTGCTGTTTTTCCTCGGTTCACTTTAGTTTTTGAACTACAACGAAAAAATGAAATGGAAAGGAAGCTGTAACATTAAAATAATGAATACCCGGTTACCTGGCCAGGCTGCCGCGGCTGCTGCAACATTGAATGCTAGTCCACTTTTGAATTTTGCCCTCCGCCCCCGTTGCCTAGATGGAGTTTTTCATTTTTTTTTTCGTTACCATTCTTCTACTGAATGAACATGAAAAATAATTAACAGGAAAAAAGAAAAGATTGGCGTTGTTGTTGTTGCTGCTACTATTTTGTTATGTGAGCATCAAAGCGATTAAAAGGAAAAAATAATAACACCAACAACAACTACAACTTTTTACAAATTTAGGTCATTAGATGCCTGAGCTAAAGATATTAGATTAAAAGCAACAAACAACACTCACCCCCACCCCAAAACTCCCTTGGCAAAATAATTACAAAATAAAAGCAACAAATTCTAATTAGGATATATTTTCCCAACGAAAAGAAAAGAAAATCGTTATAATTATTTTGTTAAAAAAAAAACATTTTTTTACTGTTTATTTGTTACGAATTAAGACCATCATCAGATATGGCTATGGCCCGCCCGTGCCTGAGTACAGTTTTTTTCAAGTTCAATGCTATCTTGACTGTCAATCATATTTGTTTTGTTATGCTTATTTTTTCTTCTTCGTCTTCTTTTAATGGATGGCTAATATCTTTCAAGCCCATCAACGCCATTAGCCTCGTGCATTGCCTGCCAACCTGATGGAGGGACGGACTGGCTGGCTGGCTGACTGACTGCATCATAACAAGCTCATCAACATTAACATTTTATTTGGCATCCATTCATAATTATCGCCACTTAAGGCGCATACATACATATTTAGCGGTTTTTGTATTAAGAGGTTATTGTTTTTGTTGTTATTGTATTTCTTGGTAATGTGCAAGATTTTTTAATTGAGATTAAAAAAAATCAATAATGATTTGTTATTAATAGAGATATTATAAATAAATAGGTCATCCGTTGGACTAAGCCTCCTATTTAGATATAGCTCGGACGAAAATATAAATGGGAGCTATATCTAAACCTTGGCCGATTTTCACGAAACTTGACCGACATCACTCTAGGCTCGATTCAGTACGTTATGCCAAATTTCGTGCAAATCGAAGGATGTATAGGGACTTTGCTGCACCATTTACATGAAATCGAACGAAACTATATCTAAATCTGGACC
Organism: Musca vetustissima; assembly: GCF_032173495.1. NCBI lineage: Eukaryota > Metazoa > Arthropoda > Insecta > Diptera > Muscidae > Musca > Musca vetustissima. The sequence continues at coordinate 274,391 of NW_026882603.1, forward strand.
GATTTTCTCGAAACTTGGCAGACATCACTCTAGGCTTATTTCAGTACGTTATGCCAAATTTTGTACAAATCGAAGGATGTATAGGGACTTTGGTGCACCATTTACATGAAATCGGACGAAACTGTATATGGGAGCTATATCTAAATCTGGACCGATTTTCTCGAAACTTGGCAGACATCACGCTAGGCTCAATTCAGTACGTTAAGCCAAATTTCGTGCAAATCGAAAGATATATAGGGACTTTGGGCACCATTTACATGAAATCGGACGATACTATATATGGGAGCTATATCTAAATCTGAACCGAATGTCAGGAAACTTTGCACACATCATTCTAGTATCAATTCAGTACGCTATGTCAAATTTCGTGCAAATCTAATGATTTTCAGGGACTTTGGTGCACCATTTACATAAAATTGGACGAAAATATATATGGATGTATAGGGACTTTGCTGCACCATTTACATGAAATCGAACGAAACTATATCTAAATCTGGACCGATTTTCTCGAAACTTGGCAGACATCACTCTAGGCTTATTTCAGTACGTTATGTCAAATTATGTACAAATCGAAGGATGTATAGGGACTTTGGTGCACCATTTACATGAAATCGGACGAAACTATATATGGGAGCTATATCTAAATCTGGACCGATTTTCTCGAAACTTGGCAGACATCACGCTAGGCTCAATCCAGTACGTTAAGCCAAATTTCGTGCAAATCGAAAGATATATAGGGACTTTGGGCACCATTTACATGAAATCGGACGATACTATATATGGGAGCTATATCTAAATCTGAACCGAATGTCAGGAAACTTTGCACACATCATTCTAGTATCAATTCAGTACGCTATGTCAAATTTCGTGCAAATCTAATGATTTTCAGGGACTTTGGTGCACCATTTACATAAAATTGGACGAAAATATATATGGGAGCTATATCTAAATCTGAACCGATTTTCAGGAAACTTAACACACATCATTCTAGACCTAATTCATTACGCTATGCCAAATTTCATGTAGATCGAAAGATAGTTAGGTACTTTGGCGCACCATTTACCTTAAGTCGGACGAAAATATATATGGGAGCTATATCTAAATCTGGACCGATTTCCAGGAAACTTAACACACATCATTCTAGACATGCCAAATTTCGTGCAAATCGAACGATATATAGGGACATTGGTACACCATTTACATTAAATCGGACGAAAATATATATGGGAGCTATATCCAAATCTGGGCCGATTTTTCCCAATTTCAATAGGGTTCGTCCTTGGGCCAAATAAGTGGCCTATGCCAAATTTCATCAAAATCGGATCATAAATGCGACCTGTACCTTGTTTACAAAAATACATGGACAGACAGACGGACGGACGGACATGCATAACTCGACTCAGAAAGTGATTCTATGCATATTCCCAAAGGAACTATGGGTCTATCTCGTTTCCTTTTGCCTGTTACAAACATATGCACAAAGCCATAATACCCTGTACCACAGTGTGGTGAAGGGTATAAATAATAATTACTAATATGGCAGATTTTTAAAAAATTATTTAAAATTATAAAAAATTTGGCAAAGGCGAAAATGAAAGCCAAGCGGCTAAAATGCATCCGCCATACAGTCCGGTTTTTTTGCAAATAGAGAGTAGGCTTCTATAACACAGGTATTATAAAATTACCTTTAAAATGGCAACAAATCATACAACAAAACGGTGCTATTTGGCACAAGTAGAACATTCCGAAGCACGATAAATAAGTGCCTATTGACCAAAGTCGGCATTTTGAGAATTTTGAGCAAGTTTTTCAACCGGATTGGCTGTAATTTGTTTTTTTTTTTTGTATCAGCAGTTGGCAGCCAAATCTCACTACCAAAAATTTTAATATGGATCTCCATTTTATTATAGTCCTATAGAATGGTAGCCCCACTATAGATATTTTGAGAATTTCAATAATTTTTTTCTCACGTATTCTTTGAGTGTGTTTCTCCTAGGAGCCCCATTAATTTAAATATTGTGGAGGACTGGGCCGATCTTAATATCGTTTTTACTTATTTTAATAATATTTTTTCAAAGGCAAACATTTTTGGGAATATTTTTTCCAAGTACAAGTAGAGGCATAAAGAGGGTGGATTTTTAAGGAATGTTGTTTTTTCAATCGCATAACTGTGCTTGCTTTTATTAAAATAATATTTTCAACTTAATTATTTAATTAAAAACTACAAAATTTGCAATTCAACTTAGCTGAATTTAAATTTAAATTGAAAACTTTTGTTAAATTATTATATAAACTTGTTCTATAGAAAAGATACCTCGCAACTTTTTCAATAACATCCGAGCGACATACAAAATTTCCAATAAATTGGGTTTTATTTGAAAACATTTCAAAAAACTAACCACCTAAATTCAAAAGAAAAATCTATATAACTTTTCAAAAAATGTATTAATTTAATTAAAATTTTTGGTTTTTTTTTTTTAAGTATTACCATATTGAAATAATACAAAATATAACATGAAAAAAATAAAACTGTTAACTTTACTTTGCAAATTTACTTGTGTTGATTTTTTCTTCTTCCTCACTTTATATTTAAATGAACAACAATCATTTAAAACTTCCCACCCTCACACACACACAACCTCATATATGTTTGTATGGAACCATTTTTCCATTGCAGGACAATTTGACCAAGTTTCCATTTGGAATGTAGTTTTTTTTGCTGCTTCTTCTTTTCCATATTTCAATTTGTTGAAAAAGAACGAAATATTTAACATGGTAAACTTTATATGAGTACGTACATATGTATGCATACATACAAAAGGACCAATGTGTATATAGGTATACATGTGTGTGTCTGTTTGCAATATACGATAATATATATGTATGTATGTATATAGTTTATGTACGCATGAATTTTTATCAAACATTTCATTGTGCAACATTTTATTATTACAGGTGCAAAATAGTATAAATTGTTGTTTTTTCATACCACAAATATATCCGAAGTAGTCTGTTTTTTAGGTACGAGGGGTAGAATGAGATTTGACCGGAAATTACTAATTAAAAAAAAAGTGTTCAGAAAACAAGAATTTTAATTGAAGTTTCAACGCTTTCCCTTGAAGTTCTACAAATTATTTTAATGTTATCTTATTTAGCTCTGATTGATAATTTCTCACACTGACCTCCCCACCCCGCTCAAAATTTAAGTGCATACTTTGCTTTGGGGATGCTACCGATATTGGTATGTCAGTACACTTATTTTTGTCTGAGTGGCTTTTGCCACAAAGCACAAATGTTTCTCTCTTGCAACAGACGCACATTCGCATATCTCTGTTCACACACATACACACCTATACACACTCCCATACAAAGCCCCACAAAGTGGCAACACACATTCGATGCATAAGAATCGTATCGCCGCACAATTTATTTAAAACATTGTTTAACGAATTGTTTGCATAGTTCGTCGTTTCGTTTTTTTTTTTTCAAACCGCATATTTTTCGGTCTTTTTGTCCCAAAAGCAGACAAATGTCGACTTTGTTGTCCTTTTGTTGTATTTTTGCAAAAATTAATTCAACATAATGTTGTTGCTGTTCTTTTTTTGTTGTGTGTTGCTGTTCACGGTGATTGTGGTGTGCTTATAAAAGAAAAGCAAACTCAGCTTTGTCGGTTAAATACTCCACAGGGAAGATATGGGGAAGTCGAGTTTGTCGAGTGTTGATGAAATTAAATCCCACCGACTGCCACGAACAACATGACGTAGGACATGGGTAGGATGTGGTGTTGGGGAATACGTAAAGGTGAGTGGGAGTAATAAAAGTGATTGGAAACGCTGCTCATCTCAAGTACCATATTTAACTAACCATATATTTAAAAAAAAAATTTCAAAAAAAATTCTCAGCATAAAAAAATATTTAAAAAATCCACGCTTACAAAAATAATTAAAAAAAAACAAATTTAAAACAATTCAGCGCTCGAAAAAATATTTAAAAAGTTCCAAGCTTAAAAGAGAAACAAATTAAAAAAATTTCATACTTGACAAAAACCTTTAAAAAAATTACACTCTTGAAAAAGTATTTCAAAAAATCGAAGCGTAATCCATGCTCTGCTATGCCGTTGAAATAAATATCCTTTAAACAAGCATACCCTCCACCATGAGGAGGGGGGCTCCTAGAAGAAAACTCATGTTATAATAACACCTTGAACATACCGAAAAATACGTAAGATTTTTCTAAAAATAATAATGGGGCTAACTTTATATGGGACTATAAAAAAGGGAGATCAATATTTATATTTTGTGAGATAGTACTGAGATTTGACAGACAATGAGAATACCAAATTTAAGAATTTTTTCTTTCAAACAAAAGAAATCTCCAAAATACCGACTATTGGGAGGTACCATCATATGGGGACTATCCTGAAACTTCGACAAGTATTAATAATTTTTGCTACGGATATATGTTATTCAATGAGAACCCAAAATGCCAAATTATAGCCAAATCGATTGGAAATCGTGTCCGATATCCCCAAAATCCCGAATATTGGGGGTGCCTTTATATGGGGGCTACCCTGAAACTTGCACCAATATTTATACCCTTCACCACACTGTGGTACAATGTATTATGTCTTTGTGCATATGTTTGTAACAGGCAAAAGGAAACGAGATAGGCACATGGTTCCTTTTGAGAATATGCATAGAATCACTTTTTAAGCCGATTTATGCATATCTGTCCGTCCATGTATTTTTGGTAACAAAGTACAGGTCGCATTTGTGATCCGATTTGGATGAAATTTGGCACAGTTCACTTATTTGGTCCAAGGACGAATCCTATTGAAATTGAGAAAAATCTGTAGAGATTTAGATATAGCTCCCATACATATTTTCGTCCGATTTAAGGGGACCCCATTCTCGGGGTCAAAATTTTTGTTGATATAATTCGAATCTACACTGATTAAAGAATGTCTCTACAAAGTTTCAAGTGAAAATCTCAAGAACTTTTGAAGATATAGCCAATTTATTGTGTCAGCATCAAGTGACGGCTGAAGGGCTTCTCAAACTTTAAACGCGTTTTTCTCTAAACATTTTTTTGCGGATGGCGGGCACTATAACTCAAAAACTAATAATCCAATCGGTTCCAAATTTTGCAACGTTTCTCTGGGAGTGTATAGCTCTGGTATGAACTAGGATAAAGCCAATCGGTGAAGATCTTCCTTATTTTTTAACTTGGTTTTTGGTAAAAAATCGGCGATTTTCCAAAAATATTTTTTCAAAGGTCCACCATTTTGTTAATTTTAGAGCGAAGTCAATAATCCTAGTTCATACGAGAGCCAGACATGTACTCTTTCTAACACCGTTGGAATTTTCGGATTCCGATGTTCCAGTGAGGAGTTATAATGCCCGCCATCAAAAATAAGGGCTTTTCTTTAATTAAAAAAAAAAACAACAACAACACAATAACAAAAATTTTTTGTAAATTATTTTTCTTCTCTTTTAAATCTTCAATTATATATGTGCAAAGTTACAAACCTGAACAAGCATTTGTATTCATTTACCAGCCCATTGAAAATCTTGAAAAATTAAAATCGAGAATGGGTGGGGTAAATGGGGCACCAAAGTCCCTCTACATCTTTCGATTTGCACGAAATGTGGCACAGAGTACTGAATTAGATCCAGAATAATGTGTGCCAAGTTTCGAGAAAATCGGTCCAGATTTCGATATAGCTCCCATATATATTTTTGTCCGATTATAGGTAAATAGTGCACCAAAGTCCCTATATATCCTTCGATTTGCACGAAATTTGGCATAACATTCTGAATTAAGCCTAGGACGATGTGTGTTAAATTTTGTGAAAATCGGTTTAGATTTAGATATAGTTCCCATATATATCTTCGTCCGATTTAAGGTAAATTGTGTATCATAGTCCCTATATATCTTTCGATTTGCACGAAATTTGTCATAGCGTACTGAATTAAGTCTAGAATGACGTGTGCTGAGTTTCGTGAAAATCGGTTCAGATTTAGATATAGCTCTCATATAGAGTATTGTCCGATTTTAGGTAAATAGTTCACTAAAGTCCCTATATATCTTTCAATTTGCACGAAATTTGTCATAGCGTACTGAATTAAGTCTAGAATGACGTGTGCTGGGTATCGTGAAAATCGGTTCAGATTTCGATGTAGCTCCCATATATAGTTTCGTTCGATTTTATGTAATTGGTGCACCAAAGTCCCTATATATCTTTCGATTTGCACGAATTTTGGTATAGAGTACTGAATTAAGTCTAGAATAATGTTGCTATGCTTCGTGAAAAGATCCATAGGTAGGCCGATTCACACAACGTACTGAAGTAATATAATCCCCAAAATAACGAATATGGGGGATACCGTTATAGGGAGGCTACACCAAAACATTGACCTATATTCCTCATTTGCAATACCCAACATAGCAATCTAGCTCTATCTTAAATTTGCGATACTTTCCAACAGCCTAGGAGACATCCATATTGGACATTAAAAATCTTCATCTTTACTATATTGAATCGGCAATACAACATCTTATAACATATTTCCGGGTCTATATTATCAAATCGATTAAAAATTAATAGCGATCTACAAGGGTAAAATCGTGCTTTCAACACTGCCTAACCACTCACTCATTGTTGATATCGAAACATACAGTGGTGGTCACAGAATTAAAACATTTACTGTGGTAAACATTTTTTGATCAGCCCTCGATTCGATTGAAGTATTTTTGAAATTTTTTTAATTCAGAACACTTCGATATACTGCACTTAAGAGATTTAGTGTAAAAATGGAAAATTATTTCATGCAATTTTTCCATAAATAACGGTTTTTATGAAAATACATCGACTTTGCAGTGGCCATATAATTAAAACATTGTGTGATTTTTTACTTTACTGCATTTTTTGAAAATATTTTTTAAAAAAAGCTCTTTAATTTAGTTAAATTATCTAAACTAAGCACCGATAAAATCATTTACTGATAAAAATTTTTGAAAAAAATCTGTAAAATCTATCAAAATTGCCAAAAATTGGTACAGTACACCTTACATTCAGAAAATAACCCTTATTATAGAAAATAAAGGTCCGAATGCACCAGAAATTGCTAGAATTAGTAGAAAACAAAAAATAATTCTCAAAATAAATAAATATTTGAAATAAAAACTCAAAAAATGGTAATTAACCTAAAAGAACGATTCAATTTCGATAGCCTTTATTGAAGAAGGCCAGAATATTTTTGCAGTATGTGAGAAAATATCGATTGATATTGGCATTTATTATATCAAATCGATTGTTCGAGTAGTACAGAATATATTTCATCAAAAAATTTATCAGTCACAACAGAATGCACAGAGATCAACACCTATGTTGACGAGAAAACGTTTCTGGTACACAACAGCATGTTTGATGGTTAACTCTTGACCCTTAAAATCTATTGAACATGACAATATTTTTCCAAAATAATATTTTTTGAATAGAATAATGCCCATTTAATCTATTTTAGCCTAAAAGAAAGAAAAATTTTACAATTTGACAAATATTTAAAGTCTTGTGTTGAGCATCAAAAATGCTGCTGTGTGGCAGAAACTTTTACTCGTCAACATAGGCGTTGATCTCTGTTCTTTCTGTTGTGACTGGTATATTTTTTGATAAAATATATTCTGTACTACTCGAACAATCGATTTGATATAATAAATGCCAATATCAATCGATATTTCCTCACATACTGCAAAAATATTCCGGCCTTCTTCAATAAAGGCTATCGAAATTGAATAGTTCTTTTAGGTTAATTCGCATTTTTGAGTTTTTATTTCAAATATTTATTTACTTTGAGAATTATTTTTTGTTTTATACTAATTCTAGCAATTTCTGGTGCATTCGGACCTTTATTTTCTATAATAAGGGTTATTTTCTGAATGTAAGGTGTACTGTACAAATTTTTGACAATTTTGATAGATTTTACAGATTTTTTTTCAAAAATTTTTATCAGTAAATGATTTTATCGGTGCTTAGTTTAGATAATTTAACTAAATTAAAGAGCTTTTTTAAAAAATATTTTCAAAAAATGCAGTAAAGTAAAAAATCACACAATGTTTTAATTATATGGCCACTGCAAAGTCGATGTATTTTCATAAAAACCGTTATTTATGGAAAAATTGCATGAAATAATTTTCCATTTTTACACTAAATCTCTTAAGTGCAGTATATCGAAGTGTTCTGAATTAAAAAATTTTCAAAAATACTTCAAACGAAGCGAGGGCCGATCAAAAAATGTTTACCACCGTTAATGTTTTAATTCTGTGAACACCACTGTATACTGGTATGAAAAATGGGGTCTCTGGCTCCATGTTTTGATTTAGTTCCCATATACCGTCCCTCCTTTTAAAGGTATTTTTTATCTATTGTGCACATTTTACAATCAAATTGGCTGTAATTTGACATATATGGGGACAATAGGAAAATATGGAGATATATTGACAATTTCCTGCATATATTCTAGTCTCCCTCCAAAAACCCGGAAAGCCAAATTATACAACATTTTGTTGAAAAATGCCGCTTAAACCTTAAAACTTCTGAAATTTGGCTTAACCGAAACTTGAACATAGAATTTAATTCTGATCGAGTTTATATACACATTATGAGGTCTCCGTTGAATATTTCGCAGTGTTGCTAACTGAATGATAAATTTAATATAGGCTGCACTTTATGATAGAGGGTATAAAAAATCCAGTCGTATAGGGTACATAAATATTCTTCCATATTTACCGATCTTTATCCCCCTCCACCCTATTACTCATTTTACCCGTTTTCATTATTATGTGACCATAAAAATCTTTTTTATTATCACTTTGCAGCTTTTTGTTTTGTTTATGTGGCAGCACAGTACTGATAGCATTTGTTGCCACATTTTCATTTTAACCAGTACCAGTATTTCTGCGTTCAAATTTATATTCAATACTTGTTGGGCAACCAACTCCATTCGGTTCAGAACTAGTCGGAGTTCCATTTATGTTGCATTGTTGTTGTTTTTGTTGATTTTTTTACTATTCTCCCACCAGCCAACATTTGATAAATATTGATCATCATCAAGTGGCAGCATCGCACCAGCAGTTGTTGCTTTTGAAATATGTGTCCAGTTTCCAGTATTTTGGTGGCATGCAACAACTAACGAACGAACGTATGAATACCTGAACAATGGGGGAATTTCAAGCTGTGATTGCAGAGTGCAGTTTAAAATACTATAGGGACTGAGAAAAAAAAACACACAATAAAGCAAGCTAGCCATTTTGCCGCCATCATTTATGACATAGTTGCAAAGTTATGTTGCCAATGTTTAGGGGTTTTTTGTTGGCGTTGGCATGATGCTGGGTTACAATAAATGCTATGTGGATATCGCATATGTTTATTTTGATAGAAAATCAAAACTAAAACAATATTCGCGAAGTTTTGAGAAGACAATAGGAAATATAATAAAGGTTTTTTTTTATATCGATGAGTTTTAGAAAAATCAATATATTGAGGTAATTACAAATGACTATATTTTGTGTATTATTTTAAATTGGCATCGGGCATCGTCATTTTTGATTAATTTTTTCATTTCATAACAGAAAGTGGATTTTTAAAGAATATTTTGTTAATATCTCTCAGAGTTTTGATTTTTTAAATAATATTTTTTTCGAGGCCTGACAGAGCTATGAGTTTTTAAAGAATATTTTTCTTAGGTAAATTTTATTTTTCCAAAAGTAAATTTTTTCAAGGAGTAACAAATATATAAATGACGATTTTTAAGACTAAGAACATAAAGGCGCAGCAGAGCATGCTTTTTTTATAGGATCCAGGAATGAATTATATATTAAATTAATCATTCCGTTTGCAATACCTCGAAATATTCGTCGGAGACCCTATAAATTGATCAGATCTGTCTGCTGTAATCACAATAAATATCGCTATACTTAAGATAGAGCAAATGGGGCATATGGGTTCACGTTTTAATATAGCCCAATTCGCTACAGTCCAATTTTCGGTATTTTAAAGGGTTTAGCCACATGGTATTCCGGGTTATTGTAGAGAAATATATTTCGATTTTATATTTTCAAGATTGTCAATGGTCTGATAAATGAATACCAATGCATGTTAAGGTTTGTAACCTTGCACTTATATGTATTTGAAGATTTAAAAGAGATAAAAAATAATTTACAAAATGTTGTTGTTGTTTTTGGTAAGTGTAGATTCGAATTAAATCAAAACCAGTGAGCGGAGCAGTATAGTCGGTCGTGGCCGACCATACGATACCCTACACAACTACCAAAGAACTCTATCTTTATTCCGAGCCTGTGTAATACTTCGTAATAGTTGCACCCTCTTGCCCGATTAGAAGTCAACTGCACCTCTTCTTTACACTGAGTTATTTTCCGAAAAATACTAACAGTCCTTGTGATTACTTGTCCATATTGCCTTCACCGTGGGTTGTGTTGTGATGTTCGGCTTATAATTGTAGCCTATAGATTGAATCGAAAAAAAAAACACAAAAATAAGGTTTCGGTCCACTTCATCCCAAAATTATCACCGGTCCACTATTATCACCGAAAATTATAGGCGTTGTACTTGACCAAAAAGAACCTCATGGGACATTTTAATGCGATCAGCGCTATATTTCCGCCCTCTACTGTGGTAATGGATTATTAAATAATATCTGCATACGTAAGCACTCCACATCCGAGTACATACGACAATATAATTGGTATCAAAATAAAGGAAAGCCACTACTCTTGGATATACTATCAACTTCTCGGCTCTATGTCCTTCAGGAGTAAATATATACGCTATAGAATACAAATTTTGTAATTTTTCACACAAAAGTCAGGGTCCATTTGACCCTCTAAATATTGACCGATCTTTATCAAAACACACATGCTTATTATCTGGCCCAATCCCCTTCTCCATGTAAAAATTCGCGATGTTTGGGCCATAATCGCGGCCTCTGGAGCGACCAGAAAATCCGACAAAAATTAAGTATCTGGTCCATTTCATCCCCTTAGTATTAACCGATCTTTACAAAAAACAATAGGGGTCTTCATTGGGCCGAACCCATCCTACATGCAAAACTTCGTGAAGATTGGTCCATAACTGTGGCCTGTATCGTGTTTACAAATTATAATGGACAGACGGACGGACACACATGTCTAGATCGACTCAGCTAACCGAGATATGACAATCGGTATACTTAAAGGTGGGTCTAATATTTGGCGGCGTTACAAACTTTTGGGGCTGCACAAAGCTATAATACCCTGACAACATAGTTGTGTAGGGTATAAAAACTAAATTAAATTTTTTGAAACCGAGGATGGGTGTAGTGTCCCCTTAATAAAATCTACAATATATGTTCAAGATTGGACATAGGCACCATATAAAGGTCCCGCCCCATTTTAGACACTTAATTTGGGTTCTTGGTGGATATAAAGCAAATAAATTACATAACTCCATATAAACATGCTTGATGACGGTCTGAGACAAAATTTTCCATCCTGAGTGCATGCAAGTATGTTGATTTACGCATGTCCGTCTGTCTATTGAAATCACAATAGAGATCGCAATATTTTACATAGAGCTCTGAAATTTTGCACATATATTGCTAATACTCCTAGGATGTTTGGTATTGAAAATGGGATATATCGATCCCACATATAACGGAACACCCCATTATTTGATATTTTGGGGATTTTGGACAAGAATTGGCTGTAATTTTGTATTTTGGGTTCTCATTGAATAACACATATCCGTACCAAATATTATAAATATTTTCCCTTGTTTCAGGGTAGCCCCCATATAACGATACCCTCCAATAATCCGGAATTTGGGGTTATTTGACTCGTTTTCCAACCGAATTGGCTGTAATTTGGTATTTCGGGTTCTCAGTGAATACCACATATCCGTACCAAAAATTACTAATATTGACGAACGTTTAAGGGTAGCTTCCATAATATGGTACCTCCCAATATGTTGATTTTTGACACGTTTTTCAATCAAATTGGCTGTAATTTGATATTATAGGTTCAAAAATTGCATCAACACATCTCACTAAAAAATATTAACATTGACCCATTTGATTATTTTGAGAATTTTTCTCATTGGCTGTCTCAATACCAAAAAAAAAAAAAAAAAATCAATATTGATCTCCGTTTTATTACAGCCCCATATAACGGTAGCGTCACTATTAGATAAATACAAAATTTAAATCATTTTTTTCTCACGTATTTTTCGTATTCGGTATTTTCAAGGTCATATCATAACATGAGATTTTCCTTGGAGTCCCCATTAATTTTAGATATTTTGATTGTGATCCTCTGATGAAGGGTATAAAAAGTTCGCCTGCGCCCAACTTAATATCATTTTTACTTGTTTTATCGTGATCCGAATTGGATGAAATTCTGGCACAGCTCATTTAGTTGGTCCAAGGACGAACCCTATTGAAATTGGTAAATATCGGTTCAGCTTTAAATAAAGTTTAGTTTGATTTTATAATATTACACCACGTGTCTAAAGTTTTGTCGAAATCGGTTCAGAAGTAGATGTAGCTCCCATATATAATTTCGTCCGGTTTAAAGTAAAAGGATGGTATTTCTGATTAAAGCGAAATTTTTTATAGCACATATAAAAAAGTCTGTATATATCATTCGATTTTCACGAAATTTGGCATAGCGTTCTCAATTACGTCTAGAATGACGTGTGTTAAATTTCGTTGAAATCGGTTCAGATATAGATATAGTTCAAATATTTAGTTACGGCCGATTTGACAATGATGCCCTATTGAGACGAAACCTTACACATCGTACCAAATTGAGCCTGGAATGACGTGTATAAAGTTATGATGAAATCGGTGCAGATTTAGATATAGCCCCTATATATATTTTCGGCCGATTTTATATAAATGTTGCACCAAACAAGTTTGTCCCATTGAAACATTGAAATTTTTCACATCGTATTGAATTGAGTCTAGAATAGACTGTGTTAAGTTTCATTGAAATCGGATCAATTGTAGATATAGCTCCCATATATATTTTCGCCCGATTTAAGTAATTGGCACACCAAACTTCCAAGGTTAGTACGATTGAGACTAAATTCGGGACACATTTACATATAGCTCACATTAATAATCTTGTTAGATTCCAAATGATACACCAAAGATTTCAAGTCTGCCCGATTGACATGAAATTTTGCGTAGATTTCAGAATGACATGGTTATTAGTTGATTTAAAATCGTACATATTTTTATGTAGATCACATATTTGATTTCGTCCGTTTATATCGATAGGACATTGTGCGTATGAGCATCTTTGTGGGTATCCAACATATAGTCGGTTAAGTCCATTTTTTTTATTTTCCTTAAACCTATACCAAACTAGTAAGGAAAGTAATAAAGTCGGACTGGGCCGACTTTATACATATGTATCCTAACAATTGCATGTCTATGTTCCCTCTTTCTCCAACCTATCCTAACTTTAATTTCGTTCGAGCAGATCTAGAGCCGCCTGCGTAACATGGGGAAAATTTATGGAAAACGATTTATAACAAAATTGATACACGCTATTCGGTACGCCGCGTTGTTAAAAATATAATCTATAATTGTTAAAAATATAATCTATTTTCACGAAAATTAACACACATCTCTCTAGACATAATTCAGTACGCTATGCCAAATTTTGTGCAAATCGGACGAAAATATATATGAGAGCTATATCTAAATCTCAACCGATTTTCACGAAATTTAACACACATCGTTCTAGACTTTATTCAGCACGCTATGCGAAATTTCGTGCAAATCGAAGGATACAAAGGGACTTTGGTGCACTATTTACCCAAAAACGGACGAATATATATATATATATATATATATATATGGAAGCTATATCTAAATCTGAACCGATTTTCACAAAATTTAACACACATCGTTCTAGACTTAATTCAGTACGCTATGCCAAATTTCATGCAAATCGAAAGATATATAGGGACTTTGGTGCACCATTTACCTTAAATCGGACGAAAATATATATGGGAGCTATATCTAAATCTGAACCGAATTTTGCCAATTTCAATAGGGTTCGACCTTGGACCAATTAAGTGACCTGTGCCAAATTTCATCCAAATCGGATCATAAAGGCGACCAGTATTTTGTTAACAAAATACATGGACGGACATGCATAAATCGGCTCACAAAGTGATTCTTTGCATATTCACAAAAGGAACCATGGGTCTATCTCGATTTCTTTTGCCTGTTACAAACATATGCACAAAGACATAATATCCTGTACCACAGTGTGGTGAAGGGTATGAAAACGAGTTTCGGAAGCGTTTTTTTGTGGATTGGAAACCCCTTGGTATAACGGTATTATATCTAAGGGAAATCACTTTGAAGGGGACATGATCGGTATGTAAGTTAATAAATACATAAAAAAATAAATCTATAGTTTTTGATCACACTTCGTATATTGGCTTTCTCGAATTAGCAATTATTTATTAATATCCATAAACATTTAAATCTGATTTCAAATTTTTTATGTTTACCTTTAGCTGGGTTTTTTAATTAAACCCGACTCTACGTTTCTAATTTTTTTATTGTTGGTTTAGAATACGCTATCCCTGACCTGATTTCCCACATAATAGTTGTGTTTTTATTTCAGTACCTAAAACATAAAAAAACATATATATGGAAAATAACTAACAAACAGACATATAAAAATCAAACAAACATTTTGGCTCGTTAGCTTTGTTTTTTTGGCTGCTGTGCAATTTATTTATTTATGTTAATTCCACAAAAGAAAACAACGTTTAACGGCTGAATAAACTTGGTAAATAGTACACAACGTGTGTACACAACTAAATAGCTTAATGTGAGGATGGAGGTACACCATGATCACACATGTGTTGACAATTTTTCTAACAACGAAATAATGTTAGGTTATGTCAACCTGTTTTAAATATTGGCAACGTGTTTTAGAAACTTAAAATTTTAAATTGCCTGCCACACATAACAACCATAATTATCATTAGCAAAAATTGTGTAGAGGGAGAATGAAAAAAAAATCGGAAAATTTTGTTAATTCCCAAATCTTTTCTTTGTTTGGTTTTTGCTTTCGTCTTTTGTATTCTGAACGCACTTTTCGAGGATAAGAAGACTGCAGGACATAACAAAAAATAATTCACTTTTGGCAAATGATGGACAAACTGTCAACATAAGATGCAAAAAAAATGTGATTTCAGTTGGAGGGTACTCCAAAGAAGTAAAAAAGCGGGATAGTGAAATGGAAATACTACCATTTAATAAAGGGTGTTGGAAAAAGGAATGAAAGGATTGAACATTTTAAGTTATTCTGAAATAATATTACAAGTTCCTACTTCAAATTTCACCAAACTTAAGGGAATGCTAATGGAATATAAGGAACCTGGAAGGACAAATTCCATTTTTTAATGAAATCTTGGCGGATTTTTCTCTTCTTTTCTATATCAAATAAAATATCTGTCTTTGACCAAAAATTCTTATCCTTTCGGCAACTGATTTTAGACATGTTATTAAAATTTATTTATGCTCCCTATTTCGTTTTTCTTAACTTCAAGTTAAAAGAAACAACAACAAATTTTCCTACCATTCATTTCTTTGTTTTTTTTTCATAAGAACAAAAAAAAAAATTGCATAAATTTGCAGTAAAGATAAATTTTTGCAAGAGCTGTTTTTTTTTCTTTCTTTCAACTCCCACATTTCTGTTTTTGTTTCTTTCTGCAGACTAACAGACACCACACAAAAAACCCCGAGTAGCTGAATGACATTGCCACCAGCAGCAGAACCACCAAGACCAGGGCTTTCTCTAGCTGCTCTACAAAGCATAAACAATAACAACACCAACGCCAACAACAACAACAACGATAGAATTCCGGAAATGATGAACATGATTAACTTACTTGGTCCATCCAAATGATTGCTGCCTGTCAGACCGAGTGCTGAAAATTCTGATGGCTGTAATTTCATTTCCATCTCTTTAAGGCGACTGTTGAGTTTATTTGTGTGCATGAATAAGAAAAATGTGCAGGATATGGCCAGTAAGGCAATCAGTTCAACGGATCTGCAAAAAAGTAAGAAAAAAGAGAAAAATAGACATTAAAACAAGAGAATAAAATAATGGAATATGGAAAATAAACAAAGAAGTTGGAGCAAAAAACAATGAAAATATTTTTGATTTTTAAATTGTTCAAATTTGATTTTAATTTTGATGGATGTTTTGGGAGTTGCTTCTTCAGAGATTTGTTTTTACATAGCATCTCGGAAAGGATAAACAATCAGAGGATTTTCATAAAAAGACAAAAATTTTGGTGTTCTATAAAGAATTACTAAGCTTCTCTAATATTACAACAAATCTCTTCTTATTGACTATTAAAAAATCCATGCTTATTTGTCAATAAAAGATTGGGAACTGTTTTAGAAAAAATCAACGCTGGTGGATCTATAGATGGTCTATAGGGGTCTATGAAAAAAAAAATTAAAAACCCTAGGCTTATGTGTGTTTAGGCCTGACCTGACTTTTTGAATAGAACACCAGAAAATCTTCTGCCATATAGAGAAGACCAGATGCTCTTCATTTGTATGCACAGAAAAAATAATTCTTATATTTTAGGTAAATAGTGTTCAGAATGTGTTGTTAATGCCTGGATTTCGGCATTTTATGCATTTAATTCATAAAACTTTAAATGCCGCATTCTTGTCAGATAGAGTGAAAAAATATCTTTTAATTGTGGTGGCGGTTTCTAGGCACCGAAATTCCTTATCGTTTTAATTTTCCTATTTTTATTTTATGTTTTCTTCGTTATGTGTCTTGTTTCTTCTTATTTCATTTTATGTTGGTTTTCTGCGTCATTAGAAAAACCAACATAAAATCAAAATAATTTGGAAAATAGATATGCGAATTTTGCAAAACCATTACAGATCTAATTACAATCGAGTGAGTCTGTTGTTAGCAACAGAAACAGTAGTCAATAAAACGGTTGGAAAAATAACAAACACGCAGTAAGGGAGAGCGAACGATGCGAAAACAAGACACAGTCGAACAAGGTTGGTGGTGTTTTTTTCTTGGGAGGAATAAATTTTTTTTTTCAAATAAAAAGCGGGAGGGAGAGGAAATATGAGCGCAAATAGTGGCAAAGTAGAGTGAAGTAGGAAAATTGTTGTGATATTAATGAAATGTTGGAATGGAACTCCAGAACCTTTAAACTATCTAAAAAAGGTCCTCACTCTCACCTCTAATGTGGGGGTTACAGGACAGGTGGTTAGGTGGGTTTTATCTTCTGAGGAACCAAAATACCAATTACAGAAAAATACATTGGAAAATGTGGCCAGTTTCTGAATTAGGCTACACTAAATGTTTTTGGTGCCATCTCCAATTGGAATGTTTGACATTTTTAATTTGTGATGTGTCCAGTTACTTCTCTTACAACGAATTTCGTCGCCAGGAGATGCTGAAGAAGCGTTCAAAAACGATGTGTTGAAAGTATCACAATCACAATAAAAGTTGTAGCCTATGCTGATGATGTAGTCTTGCTGGTCGGTGGGAAGTTTCTGCCGACGATCTCAGACATCATGGAGGGTGCCTTTTCAACTCTGCCCAATTGGGCACACGCCAGTGGTTTTGGCGTAAACCCCACTAAGAGTGAAAACCCCACTGGACTCCCTGATTAAATTCCAGGCTGCTAGATGTGCTCTGAAGCTCCGAGAAACGGATGCCTGGAATCCTTCACACCACGCCAGGTTGTGACTTCCTGAAGAGTAGTACTCACATTAGTGACTAGGCGGTAAAAGATTGCCAAGAGAACCTGGTTGCAGAATCGAAAACGACACAATAAGAGAGAGAGAGAGAGATTAAAATCATTGTGGGACCATAACGAGTCACTGCAGGATCAGATCTCTCACCTCAAAATAGGACACCAACGAAGAGGATTACTGCCGTCTATGTGAGGACGAAATTGAACATATCCTCTCTTAGGTGTCCATCGCTGAGTGGCAGAAGACACAGACAGTTTGGATAATATGAAATTTATAATCTATCTTTCTTCTCCAAAATAGACCCCAAGCAGATCCTAGGTTTTGTCAAGAATTTGATATGGCTAAAATAACCACTCTTCTAAGCTCTCCAACTCCGACTATCTTTCCTCTTTTTTTACTTGTAGCACACTTTGGTACACGGTATTATGTCTTTGTGTATATGTTTGTAACATGCTAAAGAAAACGAGATAGACTCCCTAGGCTCCCAAGGACAAACCCTATTGAAATTAGTAAAAATCGGTTTAGATTAAGATACAGCTCCACATATTCGTACGATTTTATGTGAATGGCGCACCATAGACCGAAAATCTAGCTGATTGGCACAAAATTTTGTGTTAAGTTCTGTTAAAATCAGTTCAGATTTAGATATAACTCATGTATATATTTTAGTCCGATTTTAATTATTGATGTTAACATATTAAGTTCGACCAATTGCATGCAATACATCTGTTTAATATACCGAATGTAGTTAAGGATGATACCCTTAACCTCTTTGAACCCATCCGACCTTACTAGTTAACTTACTGGTTTTAATTTCACATAGTTTTTAATGGAGAGAATTTATTTCACGAGCTAAGTCACATCAGGATATTTAAAAAATGTTTTTTTAATTACAAACCAGCAAGGAAAGTAGTAAAGTCGGACGGGGCCGACTATATGATACCCTTCACCACTGTGGGTATATTCAACACATGAATCCTAACAGACGTCCCATTTTAAAAGGACCATCAAAATGAAATTGGATCCATAAACATGTCATTCTGCAACCTATACTAATTTTTCCATTTGGTCAGATATAGAAGCTATATCTAAATCTGAACCGATTTCAACGATTTCAGGAAATTTAACACACATCATTCTAGACCTAATTCATTACGCTGTGCCAAATTTCGTGCAAACCGAAAGATATTAGGGGTCTTTGATACACCATTTACCTTAAATTGGACGAAAATATATATGGGAGCTATATCTAAATCTGAACCGATTTTCACGAAATTTTGCACACATCATTCTATACTTAATTGAATACGATATGCTAAATTTCGTGCAAATCGAAAGATATATAGGGACTGTGGTGGACCATTTACATAAAATCGGACGAAACTATATATGGGAGCTATATCTAAATCTGAACCGATTTTAATTAAACTCAGCACACATCATTCTAGGCCTAATTCATTACGCTGTGCCAAAATTCGTGCAAATCGAAAGATATAAAGGGACTTTGGTGCACCATTTACATTAAATCGGACGAAAATATATATGGGAGCTATATCTAAATCTGAACCGATTTTTCCCAATTTCAATAGGGTTCGTCCTTGGGCCAAATAAGTGACATATGCCAAATTTCATCCAAATCGGATCATAAATGCGACCTGTACTTTGTTCACAAAAATACATGGACGGACATGCGTAAATCGACTCAGAAAGTGATTCTATGCATATTCTCAAAAGGAACCATGTGTCTATCTAGTTTCCTTTTGCCTGTTACAAACATATGCACAAAGACATAATACCCTGTACCACAGTGTGGTGAAGGGTATAATAATATCTGTACATTGTGTTTTTGTTGGTTTTTAGTTAAAAGATTTAGAATTTCGATAAATCCCTGTAAATAAGTGTGCGTGTGTGCAAAAGAAAAGTTTCATTTTTTGCCCAGCAGAAACCAGAACTTTAGTTTTTTCTTCTTTAAATTAACCTAAAAGCTAAACTTTCAATGACATCCGAATACGCTCATTATCACCTGTGACATGTTAAGCCGGTGACTAATATCTGTTTTACTGTTAACTATGGTGGCCATTTTCTTTTTATGGCTTTTTAAGGCTTCAAAAAGTTTTGTTTTTATATTGCATTTTCCACTCCTCTCTCACTGCCTAACAATCTCCTTTGGGTACCGGTTAAAGTGTGTGCAAATGAAAGTTTCCCCAAGTTTTGTGGTTACTGAAGTTCCAGTTTCCTTTCCAGATTTTTGTTTTTGGCCCAGCTTACCACTGGTATTATCTTGCCTACGTTGTTGTTACTGCTGCTGCCGTTATGACATTAGCAGCAGTAGTAGTAGTAGTAATCGGAAATATTCTTAGGGCAGTCAGAAAACTATATAAACATAAATTTTTCTTGACCATCTGTGCAAAATTGTGAAGAAAAAAATTATATCTTTGTTGTTGTTTTTTTTTCAAGTGTTGTATATAGAAAAGTTGTTTGTTTGTTGTTTTTTTCCTCCTTCGGGATTTTTCAGCAAAACGAATTTCGCGTTTTAATGTCTTCCCTTGTGTTTTGGTTCTTCGTTTTAATTTTATTTTCTATTTTGTTTGTTTTTGGTCTTTCTGTTTCAGCTGTCATTTCCTTCGTTGGCATTTTGTATTTTCGAAAGGAAAGCTAGTTATGAAAATATTTACAAGTTGTTGTTGTCATTGATTTTAAATCGTTTATTTCCAATAGGAGGAATAGAAGCAGGTTCTTCTTAAGAAGGATTTGAGTGCAGTGAGAACGAATTTTTAATACCTAGTTATAAATAACAACATAACAACTGCAGGATCCACATTATTTTAATATATCTTTAGGTGTTTATTAAATAAAAACGTCGATGGAATATCTATTAAAAGTATGCCTTCTATACGAAGGACTTCTGCGGATAAAGGTCCTTTACCATTATTCTACAGATCATCTTTCGGCCTTTTTATACCCTCTATCCTTAGGCAAAATATATATTTTGAAATATTCGTTGGAACCTCCATATCACGATCTATACATGCCTGTATGTCCGTCCATAAGTCTGCTAATACATCTAGTATTGTTGGTATTTAAATTGCCCCATAATTTTTTAATTTATGGTATTTTGAAGGTTTAGCCTCATTTTTCAAGCTAAGTGACAGGAATATTTCCAGAAATGTTTCAATATAGGGCCTATTTTTTAATCATTTAGAATGTCTAACACACGGTGGAGGTCCGAGCCGAACTTAATAACATTTGAACTTTTAATTAGAAATTTGATAAAATATCTCGTAAGAATGGGAGGGCCTATTTTTTTAATTTAGAATAGCATCTGCAGATCCTCAAAAGACAGAAGGGCTTTCTGGGTATGCTTCTTCCATCTCCTGCAAAAGACAATGTCTCTTTCGGCTCTTTGTGTATACTTATTCCACAAAGAGCTTTTTGGGCATTCTTATTTCATATGCTGTTCGAAAGTTCGGACTTCTAAGAATCGAATATGATTCCTCTAAAGACAGAAGAGTAATTTTCTACTTCGATCTTATGTATAAGATCGGTCTTCTACGAAAAACAGAAGAGTTTTATGGCTATTCTACTTCGATGGCAATAATATAACACGGTCTACAGTCATCTAAAGAATGAAGAGCTTTTTGGGTATTTTTCTTTTATCTGCTGTTCGGAAAGTTCGGACTTCTAAGAATCGAATAAGATTCCTCTTCTGTGAAAGGTCGGTTTTCTATAAAAAACAGAAGAGTCTATGGGTATTCTACTTCAATCTTCTGTAGAAGATTGGTCTTCTATGGCAAGAATAGATTATCGTTAACAGGTCATCTAAAGAAGGAAGTCATCTAAAGAAAGAAGAGCTTTTTGGGTATTTTTCTTTTATCTGCTGTTCGGAAAGTTCGGACTTCTAAGAATCAAATAAGATTCCTCTTCTGTGAAGGGTCGGTTTTCTATAAAAAAACAGAAGAGTCTATGGGTATTCTACTTCGATCTTCTGTAGAAGATTGGTCTTCTATGGCAAGAATAGATTATCGTTAACAGGTCATCTAAAGAAGGAAGGACTCTTCGGGTATTCTTGTTTGATATTCTCAAGAAGATAGATGGACGGTTTGGGTAAATACCTAAGGGTTCCCTGAGTATTGTGCTCGTTGGGTATTCTTCTTCGATTGTATGGAGAAAATCGGTCTTCTATAGATGGTAGACCTTCAGTAAGTCTTCTAGAAGTAGGTCTTCTATATAGAATACCATAAGTTGATCTTTTATGCATAAAAGACCTTTAGCTAATCTTCTATGGATTTAAGGTCTTCTTATGGGTAGGGGAGAGGGGGGCACTTTTAAACACTTTTTTCTTTCAAGCCTCATAAAATTTTTTATTTTATAATTTTTGGTTTCTTATAAATTTTAACTAATAGGTACATATCATTGACTAAAATGCAAAAAGTCGTAACTAACAAAAGCATAATTACACTGCGAAAACATGGTCACCCATGTACAATTTGTCGACAACTGAAAAGGATAACCAAATTGTTTTACGCAGATAAAGAACAAGATTGCCATATACAAAAATGTGGTAGCGGGTCGGAAAAAAATTAAACCAAGATTTTATGAGCGCTGTTCAAATGTGTCCCCCTTCAAAAGGTGCCCCTCTCCCCTATTCTATAGTTAAAAGGCCTTCTATGGGTCTTCTATAGTTACAAGAACTCCTATAGGTTTTGTATAGCTAGAAAAACTCCCTTCGGTATTCTAAAGCTGGAATATATTCTGTGGTAGGTGGAAGATCTGCTATGGGTCTGGTATAGTTAGAAACCCTGGAATACATCCTGTGGATTGTCTAAAGCAAGGAGTCTCTCAGTCGGACTTCTAAAAAAAATGCATTCGGTCTCTAAGAAGAAAATCTATCTATTACCGGAAGACCTTCTGTCGGTCCTCTGCAAAAGGAAGTTCTTGAAGGCCTGAAAGTTTCATCCATTACCCTTCCCCCTTTCCCACAGTAACTCCATTTGGGTTTTTCTAGCTATAGGAGGCCCTTAGTCGGTTTCTGAAAACATTCAATAGGCCTTCCCTTGATGGTAGACTTCATCTTTGTATTATTTTGTAAGAAGACCTCAATCGGATCCTATATTACTGTAAGATCTTCTGTCGGTTTTCTGGAAATGGAAGTTGTTTCATCGACTTTAGATGACTTTTTGGTCACTTCCATAGATTTTTTACGGATTGAAGAACTTCTGAATAGACCTGAAGTTTCATCCATTACCCTTCCCCCTTTCCCTTCCCCTGCTGATAGACCTCAACTTTGTATAATATTGTTAGAAGACCTCAAGCGGATCATATATTACCGGAAAACCGTCTGTCGATCTTCTACAAATTGAAGGTCTTTTCTCGGCTCTAGCGGGCCTTCTAGAGAACTTCCATAGATTCTTTACGGATTGAAAACCTTCTATTCAGAAGTTTCATTCATTACCCATCACCTTTTCCCACCCCATACTCCATTTGAAACCCACAAATTCTCGTTTAGTCCTAGAGTCCATTGTTTCGCCTTCCTGCCATTGGTCTATTATTTTGATTTATGTGCTAGTTATTGTTGTTGCTACTGCTCCCGACCATTCTCTGTATGTGTATTGCTAGTTGTGTAAAGTTATTTCTCAACAAAAAGTGAGAGGGGAGAGAGTGTTCTAAAGTAGAGGTGTGCAACGAAAAAATTCTCAGAGAACAAATGAGAAACCGCCATATGAAATGACTTACTAAAAGAGAACGCAGAGAACGAACTTTTTTATACATGTAAACAAGGGCACTAGTTACCATGGTTGAACAGGGCTATTCTAAAATCTATTGGAGTTTTAAAACAAACAAAAAAACATTGTTCATTGTTCAATAAAAATGAACAAAAGAAAATGTTTATTCCCTAATACGGAAAAAATGTCCATAAAAACCAACTAACATTCCAGCAGCAACCTGGTGGTTTGTTGGTTGTTGCAGTTCCAACAACAACAACAAAAGAAATTGCAATATTGGGATTTAGTTTTTATGTTTCATCAGGTGCAACAAATAAATTTATTGCAAATGATTGGGTTCGGTTGATGGTGATGATGATGACGAGGATGTTGCCATGGTAATGATTACTGGGCAGGGGAGTGGGTTAGAGGGAGTGATGGTGTTTTAGTTGGTGGTGCCGATGATGTTGAGGATAATGATGATGTTGTTGACCATGTGGTTGATTTTCATGGTATTTAAGTTTTAAATAAATATTGGGAATTTTTGAAATTTAGTTTTAAATTTAGTTTTAGTTTTAAAATTATAGAAATATAATTTTATACAATTGTATAAAATATATAAATAATATTTATTATATTTAATAGCTTTAATTTTTTATATAAAATTTCAGAAATTTGTATTTTTTATAAGAATTTTCAAAACTGGTTTTCACATTAAAATAATATTTTTTTAATTTTTTATTCACGAAATGATTTTTTGTCAATTTAACAATTTTTATAAAAACAAACATTCAACAAATTTTTTCCACCATCAAAAAAAATAAATTTTATATATTATTTTCCAAATCCTTGTCCTTTTCTTTCAATTCAGTGTATTTTACATTAAAAAATTTCTTTTTTAATAGCTTGCTGTTTTCTAGTTACTTTCCACGAAACCACGACTATCATCTTTAGTTACTTGCTTGCCATGTTCTAGTAGTCCTTCTTGCAACAACTTAATCCGTCTGATGATGAGGATGATAATATTGTTGTCATTTTACCACAGAAAAATACTGAAGGTTTTTTTAGCAGGTTCAGTTCTTCCTTTAAGCCATTGTCTCCTCAACTTGGTTGGTTGGCAAAACTTTTCTTTGCCTTTGGTATATTCCGCCTGATTATAATAAAGAGTTTAGTTTGTATTTTTTTCCTTGGAGTTTTGTTTTAATAGTTTTTTTTTCTGTGTGATGTTTGTTCGGCATTAAAAACAGACATGCTTATAAACGTATATATTATTATTATTATATTTTAAGTTGACTGAAGATTAGCCATTTTAACCATTAAAAGCTTGTTGTTTGTAACTTCCTTTTTGGTTTTTGTGGTTTTTAGCCAGTGTTGTGTTTTTTGTCTACTATTTCATTGTTTCTTATAATGATGGCATTAGAATGTTTTAAATATCATTTACTTTAGAACATTTTGCCGGATTAATCTCTTCTATGAGGATTTATTTGACATGTATGTAATGGAACTGACAATTTAGATCTACTGGATTTAATAAGGTTTCGTACTCATAAATATCCACATATAGAATACCGACTAAAGACACCCAGAAGACCTTTGGTAGATTTTCTATTTCTAAGTGTCCTCTTGTGGATGGTCTATTACTAGAGCACATCCTGAATGTCTCCCAAAGCTAAAAGATGTCTTTCAATTCTCCTCTAGCTGGTTCCAGACGACTAAAGATATCCAGAACACCTTCGATGGATTTTCTATTTCTAAGTGTCCTCTTGTGGATGGTCTATTGCTAGAGCACATCCTGAATGTCTCCCAAAGCTAAAAGATGTCTTTCAATTCTCCTCTACCTAGATCTAGGCCTCTTGTGAATCTTTTATAGGAAGAACACGGGGGTATCTATAGCTACAAGATCTCCAATGGGACTTCTAACGCTTTAAAGTTGTTTCTATAGATAGAAAAACACATATGGGTCTTTTATAGTTAGAAGACCTCCTTTGGCCAACGGAATATTGATGCCGCGTGTAAACTGATAATGCAAGACCGTCATGTGACATGCCATCACTCTTGGGCATTTTGACCATCACCACGAACTCTATATTGCATGAACATCTAGCCATCGTTGGATCCTGCAGAATTTGATAATTGCTCAAGAAATTGTATCGATTGCGGCAAAGAAATTTAAACAAGAAAACAAGATCGCCACAGGCGACGAATAATGAATCTATGCGTATGAGCCCGTAACAAAACAGCATCGTCATCTGGCTTCTGTTCCGACTGTGATTTGTGTATTTGTTTGCGTTGTCACTGCCTGTGGCCGGGGTTTTCCTTGCCACTTGCGGTTATCGCTTTTGCTTTTTTTGTTTTGGGATACCAGCCCGGACGTGCGTCGAACTGGGGAGGCTCCGGTCTCGAGCCAGAGCGGAGGTTTTCCTTACCGTGGGTGTCAGGTGCCCCTGGATCTGTCGATCCAGCCTGACAGTTGGTGTGGCCCCTGGGGAGCTTCGCGGGGGTTGTGGTTTTGCCCCTCATGCCTTTTGTATGTTCTCCGATTGGTACAGCACTTTGGTGCTTGTGCGCTGGTGGGCGCATATACGCCTGTGGCTCAGCCACTGCGAGGTAGGCCTATTGGCATGTGCTCGCACAAAACACTTCAAGATACTGTTAAGCAATGTAGTCAAAACTCAGTCCATATTTAGTGATACACCACAATTGGTTTGCTTGAAGCCTTCAAAGAAATTGGAAAAACGAACCAGAGAAGACGAATGATAGTACAGCATGATAGTATACGCTGTCAGACATCGACTCAAAATCGGTCCTTTTTTGCCGATCAAAACGTGAGATGACTTATCTTTATACCCGCAAATAAAGAAATAAATATTTAAAAAATGGTTAAATTCCGCCTGGTCGAATTTGTTATGCATTCGGTTATTATGTGGACTTTTAAAATATCTAAAATCGATATGGATCTGGTTTTGTTTTGGGCTATTCCATGTTAAATTGTTGCACAAGGTGAAAACGCATTCCGAAACTACAGACACTCGGGATGGAAAATTGGGCTAGTACCTTAAACATAATGAAAATATTATATGAAGATATCGTTTGCCCACCAAGGTTCCGGTAGGCCAAATGACAGCGACTTTTAAATTTTTAAAATATAAAAAGGCAAGCTATACCCAAGCATGGACCGATATTGACGTTTTTTGGTAAAATCTTTAAAATACAAAAAAGTGGGAAGCCATACCGGAACGTGGGCCGATTTGGTACGAATATTTCACACCTACTTAGAACCCTTCGATTGAAAAATGTCCCTAAAATACCGAATAGTCCCGTTATATGGCGGCTACATCCGAAGTTTGGTCAATATTCATAATTATTGGTAGGAAAATTTGACACCTAACGAAAAACCCAAAATATAAGATTAGAGACAATTGGGTTGAAACTCCGAAACTTGAGTCCATTTTCGAACTAAGAACAGTATTGAGGTTTTTTTTGCAAAAATTACCAAAACTTGGAAATATGAGAGATATCATTATATGGAGGCTAATCTAAAAAATGGATCAATATTAATCCTATGAAAATTTGCTACGCAGTGAAAACTCAAAATACAAATAACGGCCAAATCGATTGAAAATGTGTTCAAAATCCTGGGGCCAATACCAATACTAAAACCTGGAACGATACTGATAATTTTTAGTAGGAGAAATGACAACCACGGAAAAGCGTGCTAAAAATATCGACTAATGAGTGGTGGCATTATTTGGGATTTTGTCTCTATAATTTCTACGAAAAAAATTTTCAATCTTCAAGATGCCGACATTTACAGTCACTTCCATTGGTAAATACTCGTAGAACCTTCAAAATATCTAAAACATTCAACAAATGCGACCAGACTTTAATATGGGGATTATAAAAGATGACCCCATATTTAAAAATTTCTCCGAAGAAGTTTTTCACTCTCCAAGTACCCGTAAATTGACATACAACCATTTCCGTTGGTACATATGTCTAGGACCTTCAAAATAAATAAAATGAATCGGGACAATTATGTATATTGCGGCTATGTCAAAATATTGCAAAGTATGTTTGTGTCCACCAAAATTGCAAAGTAGTACTTGAGTGCAGCCAATTTGTTTGGAATATTTACCGTGGGCCATCAGAATATCTGACCTTTATATGCGGGTTATGCCAAAGCAATAAATTGCTAACATTTTTTTTAACCGCCAAGAAACCAGAATGAAAAATTAGAACCTTTTCGATTGTAAAATCTGCATAAGACCTTGAAAAAAATGAAAACGGGAGCGGTGTAGTTTTATGGCCACTATAGTAAAACTTGGACCGATTTTAAAAATCAAATTTTCAAATTCAAATTCGATTTTCAAATTCAAGATTTCAAAATTATACGAATATTTCAATCGAAAGATAGACGGAGGTCTGTCATGGCTATGGTATCTCCGGTGAATATTTCGAGGTGTTACATGCGAATTATAAGTAATGATATGGGTCAATGATTTCTGTGGCCAACAGCTACATGTGGAGGTATCCTAAAGGAAACTGAGGAATCAGAATTATCTATGCTCGAATCCACACCATTAACTACATTAGATATGGGGCAATTACATCTTCCCAGAATTAAAAAAATCACTTTACTTTTTGGAACAAACCTCTTGGTATCAGTTATTATTCCAATATCTATATATTCAATAACCTTCTTCATGTTTTGCCGTTATTTCAAAAACTAAAAAAAAACTAAAATTGATTAACACAAAATTCTTGTTCTGCCAATTAAATTGTGGTTCGAATGTCAATGTCAAGGATTATGTTGGATAAAACGCACAACATTTTGGCTTGTCTACACATCGACCCAACCCAACTTTTTGGCCAAACAAGCCAAACTCCACAGAATGGATTAACAAATTTTGTTTCGAGAATGTCATGGAAAATCAGAAAAGAAAAAAATATTCAAACTTGATTTTACAAGAAGTTGGAATACAAAACGCCCAATACCAAAACCCGCAACTCGTGTGCAGATAGTGTAAGGTAGGAAGAAAAAAATCAATTCTTGTTTTTCATTCTAATCAACAGGTTTGATGACCCAAGTTCAAGAGATAGAAGATTGAAAAAACGCGCACACACGCATTATGGAGAACTTGTTTGTTGACCTTTGATGGCCAAATGGCCGATACCGATTAAGTTTTCTTGGATAATTTTAGCAGCCCCCTATATATTTGTTTTTGGTTTTTTTTAAATAATAAATTTCAGAATTCTTTAACCCTAGGCTATTTTAAAAGAAGACAAGAAAAAGTCCATAAAAATTACCACAAAAAAAAAAACATCGCACCAAAAGGTCAACAAACTCATTAGCATAATATTCATAGCCATTCAGAGCTATTTCCAATACGCAATGTGCCATAAATATTCATAAAAAAATTGATCTCTTGTTTTGGTTTTGTAGAGATTTTTTAATTAATCATTGGGTTCGTTTTGTTGTTGTTGCTGAGTTATTTTGCTATCGACTGACCAGAGGCTAACTCCCTAGACCAAAGCACCAGCATCACCATCGAATGAATCTAAAAAGGGATGACATAACAATTATTAATTGTTCACAGTCATTGGCCACTGTGACCACAGTTGATGAAGAATCAATGAGTAAATGAGACGAGGGAGGAAGGGGTTTGGAGGGGCTGAAAATCAACAACATCAACAAAAGCATCATTGTCATCATCATCATGAGAAGAACAGTGTAGTAGTAGAAACCCCTTGGGGTCATGTGCTGATACTGATGATGATCTGGCATAAATTATGCCCAGTTTCATGGCTTATAGGTAAACTAGATATTTTTTCCTATCTCTATCTCCCTCTATTCGTTCGTTTTATTTTTACACAATTCCACTTAATAATAACATTTCATAGAGTTGATTAAACTTTTTGTTTATACGTTTGATTGTTTAAGTGTATAGAGAGAGATACGCATCGTGTGTGTGTCTAAAGTATTCAACAAATGGCCTAAAGCAATTATGACTGTTGTTAGCACAAAACCAAAAACCTTTCATTTTTCTGTGATTTTTTTTAATTTTCAAAAAAAGAACACCGCTTAACCACAATTGAAAAAATAACAGAGAGAATTAAATAAAATTGTAATTGAATGCTTTTAATTTTTTCCAAAGGCATATCGGGGAAAAAATGAGCACGACATAATTGTAAACAGATTTGAAATTTGGTTAACAAACCCCGATGATTGTCAACAGGTAAATTGTGGTTAATACAATGTGGTCAATATAAATTGTGCGAAAAAAAATATATATATTTATAAAATGATACAGGGTTTGGAAGCGTATTTGAAGAGCTGGTCTGTGGAATTGACATGTGAAGCAGATCAACTCTAGTGTTATTCATATTTTAATTACTATAGTATAAACACATACGTTTTATTGATCATTTAAATACTAAAATGCAACTCTGTTTTAAACATTTGAAATTAACGGTTAACTATGTAAATATTTTGCAAATAGTACCAAAATCTACATCTCTGAATCTACTACATTATTACACAACCAATACTAGACGAAGATCTTGCTTCTCATAAGTAGTACCTAAGCTCAATTAAATTTCAATAAAATCTCTTCACTCCGAGTCCTGGACCCCCCGGCTCTAATTCGTTTAGTGAACACTGAAGGCTTAAGATCATTAGCCACGCTTGCCCAAGTTGATGGACTATATCATAAGCTGGAAATAGTTCCTAAACAAGGAGTAGCCAACATTATTGTAAATCTTGTTGTTTCGAGTTTTTTCACTGGCGCCCAACGTGGGGCAAGCCTCATTGTAACCCAAGGAGCTTTCTTCACTGGCGCCCAACTCAGTGGCCATGAGCTACGACCTATAAGTAAAAACCGAGGACACACCTTCTTTATAGACGCCCAACGAAGTGGCCAAGAATAACGACACAAAGATTAAAAAAAGGAAAGTACCAAAGCAGATAGCGACGAGTATGTGTCAGGCGAAAAAGAAGAGATGACGCAGTTTACTGAAAGCCAATTCAAACAACTGATCCAGGCAATGCAGAACAACAACCGGACGGGTTCGTTTTGCTTTGTACTTGCGTTTTCAAGGGCAGAGAGATGCCGCCTAAGTTGAAGAATTTGTGATATCCATATCAGTATATAAAGACATCTCAGACGCCGACGCAGTAAACGGGTTACAGCTGATATTGGAAGATTATGCAGTTCCGAGAAAATATGGTATTTTGCAGAATCACCATGTACCATATCGTTTGCAGTTCTATTCTAGGGGGAGAAAGCGTATTCCTGACGAAAGATATGATGACTACGAGAACTCCCAGAAAGATATGATGACTACGCGAAGGCCATCCTCATTACTGAATGAACACTCCAGCTCTACTTACCATCTATCAGATTCCACAACCCTTTATTACTGATGCATCATCGGGACGATTTCAGCATCAAAGGGGAGACTGAAGCGGATCAAATATTTTTAAATATTGAGACGTTTTGGGGGAGGTATCAAAGGAGATGGCAGACGGGTCCCACATTCTGATCTAGCTTGATATATATAATATAGGATTTAAAAATATTGAAAATATTGACTCAGATACCAGAAGGAGTGATCAATGGCTCACATTTTCGGACTTGATATAGACTTGGTAAAGATAATAGGTTGTGCAAAGTTTGGTTCAAATCGGATAGTCTTTTCGCAGGATATTAAAATATTAATTTTTTGCACAATTTTTACCATTTTATGGGGGGATGTACCATAAGGAGTGGACCGATATTCCCCATCTTCGAACTTGAACTAAGTTTGGTATAAATATTGCGACGTGCAAAGTTTGGATGAAATCGGTTATTCCCTTCGAGCATTATCGTGCGCACA
This sequence comes from Musca vetustissima, assembly GCF_032173495.1. NCBI lineage: Eukaryota > Metazoa > Arthropoda > Insecta > Diptera > Muscidae > Musca > Musca vetustissima. The sequence goes on from NW_026882603.1 coordinate 305,796, forward strand.
TTCATAAATCGACTCCAAATTGTCTGATACGGATTTCTTCCAAAAAGCATGGGGTCTAAAAGTAAGATTTCGATGAGGCAAAGTTTGGATGAAATCGGTTATTCCCTTCGAGAATTATCGTGCGCACCAGCCGGTAAGACAGACCGACGAACATTCATAAATCGACTCCTAATTGTCTGAAACGGATTTCTTCCAAAAAAGCATGGGGTCTAAAAGTAATATTTCGATGAGGTACATTTTTGCCTTATCAAGTTGGATGGTAAATCTTTAATACCCTCATTAGCCATAAGGCTGAGGGAATAAAACATTCACAAATCTTCAAAATACCGAAAATCGGAAAGTACTGTTTTACGAGAGCTATACCTAAAGGTGAACTAAAAACTCTGCTAGAGAGACTATCTAGAACAAAATTTTCGGGCTTCAGTTCTTCAAGAGAGATTTCCCTCAGTTCGTCTAAAAAGACTCATTTCAGCAACCTTCAGCTGGTATATAAAGATTGTCTGTTAGCTCGCCTATAAAGGATACCTTCACCTCTTCTATAGAGAATACATACAACTCGATTTTAAAGATTTACCAGATTTACCAAAGATATAAAAGAATTTTTCTACTCATCAAGAGAGAGTCCCCCTTTCCATTCGTCTATAAAGCTCTCTCAGCTCTCTTCAACTTTTCTAAGTTTGTCTATAAATACCTTCATGTTGCCTAAAAAGGCTTCCTTTGGCTCGTATTTAAATTCGCTTCAATGTATATGAAGTCTCCCTTCAGACCGTCTTAAAATCTCCGATAAGCTCATCTATAAAGAATTCCTACCGTTCCTCTATAAAGACTCCCTTCTGCTCGTCTATAAAGACTCCCTTCTGCTCGTCTATAAAGACTTCCTGCTTCAGCTCGTCTATAAAGACTCCCTTCAGCACGTCTATAAAGACTTCCTGCTTCAGCTCGTATATAAAGACTCCCTTCAGCACGTCTATAAAGACTTCCTTCAGCACGTCTATAAAGACTCCCTGCTTCAGCTCTTCAATAAAGACTTCCTTCAGCACGTCTATAAAGACTCCCTGCTTCAGCTCTTCAATAAAGACTTCCTTCAGCTCGTCTATAAAGACTCCCTGTTTCAGCTCGTCTATAAAGACTCCCTGTTTCAGCTCGTCTATAAAGACTCCCTGCTTCAGCTCGTCTATAAAGACTCCCTGCTTCAGCTCGTCTATAAAGACTCCCTGCTTCAGCTCGTCTATAAAGACTCCCTGCTTCAGCTCGTCTATAAAGACTCCCTGCTTCAGCTCGTCTATAAAGACTCCCTGCTTCAGCTCGTCTATAAAGACTCCCTGCTTCAGCTCGTCTATAAAGACTCCCTGCTTCAGCTCGTCTATAAAGACTCCCTGCTTCAGCTCGTCTATAAAGACTCCCTGCTTCAGCTCGTCTATAAAGACTCCCTGCTTCAGCTCGTCTATAAAGACTCCCTGCTTCAGCTCGTCTATAAAGACTCCCTCCAGCTCGTCTATAAAAACTCCCTTCAGCTCGTCTATAGAGGCTCCCTCCAGCTCGTCTATAAAGACTCCCTCCAGCTCGTCTATTTAAACTCTCTCTAATGTAAAGACTCTCTCCAGCTCTTCTATAATGACTCCCTCCAGCTCGTCTATAAAAACTCCCTCCAGCTCTATAAAGACTTCCTCCATGTTGTCTGAAATATTCCCTTTAGCTTACCTCCAAATTACCCTTAATGTTCTCTATAAAAACATATACAGTTGATCAATTGTTACATCTAACAGGCTATTAAATTATGAAAATATCCAATGGGAATAACTAAGTAGCATTAACCATAAAAAGTGAAATGAAAAACAAGAAAAAAAGAATGGAAAAAATGTAAATCCCAAAAAAACTCAAGCCATCAAAATCCATGAGCACGTTATTATCATTATATGCTGCAGCATTTGGTCTGATGCCAGGCAAAATTTGCAACAAGAAAAAAATGCGAGAAATGACAACCGTAACACAAGTAAACCAGTTTAGTCACATAGCAAACAAAACAGCCCATCAGCCAGGCAGCCAACCAGTCAGCCACCAGTCAGTTAGTCAGTCAGCGAGCCAACCAGCCGTCCCAAGTATGGAACCAACTATCACATTATGATCTTTAGCACGGGGAAAATGTACAACGAAATGATAGCAAACCACGACGCAACCAGAGGCATGCGAAACGTGAAATTCGCTGTAGAAAAAGTTAGCCAGCCCTACGTCAGTGCAATTATTATTATGCGTTTTGTACGTATGTCTCATAATTTTCTCATTCATATGTCGTTGCCTACGCGAAATGCACGAATAGCACGAGTTTAATGTTACACTTGCAACATGCATAACAAGCAGCAGCATCAGTAGCCGCAGCAACAACAGCAATAGTCGCAGGCAGCCACAGCAGCCGTAGTCTCCACTGCAACATTAACATTTGTTTTTGTTATTTTTTTGCCTTGTAGAGATGTGTGAAAAAACAGCAAAGTTTTGGAGCAGTAAACAAGTATGAGCCAGAAAAAATAACACGGAACCAAAAACCTTGTCTACCAGCACCGTGTTGGTCTCATAGATTATGTAATCTGAAAAAAAAAAACACAATACTGGAGCAGATCGGGGAATGTGGGGAGACAAACTAAATAAAAATTCTGCTTGTTGCACACACATAGACACGCACTCACTCACTAATGTCCCAAAAGGAGTAACAACAGAAAAAAATTACAATTCTGCGACATTTCTGTTGTTAGTTGTAGTAGGCAATGTCGTATCGCCATGCCAGCACAGACCTGCCTTTGCTCTACATACATATATTAGCGTCAATTCCCTGTTCGATGGGATAGGGTATTGCGTCCAAGTTTTGTTGAGTTTCTTGTCTGTTTTTGTTTTGGTTTTACGTACATCGTGCTTGCATGTATGCGATTGGGTAGGAGACAATAAAAATCTGGAGATGTGGCAAAGAATTAAACATGTCGCCGCATTATACAGAGGATATTGTGGATTTATTCATTAGTTTTGTGATCAAATTAGAGGACAAATATTCTGGAGTAAATTTCGATATATGTTTTAAAATAGGATAAAATGCTCTTAATAATTCCTACAGCTTCACAAAAAAGAATCCCAGCTCTTTTACAAAGACTTACTCTAACTTGTCTACAACCTCTAGCTTGCTTGTCTACAACCTCGTATATATATCCTCTGTAAATATTCCTTCCTTCAGTTCAAGTGTAATGACGCCCCTGTAAAGACTTCCTTCAGTTCATCTATAAATACTACTTCAGTTCTTTAAAGATTACCTTTAGCTCGTCTATACAGACTCCCTGTCTATACAGACTTCAGCTTCAGCATAAAGACTCCCTGCTTTAGCTCTTCTAAAAAGACTCCCTGCTTTAGCTCTTCTAAAAAGACTCCCTGCTTCAGCTCGTCTATAAATACTCCCTGCTTCAGCTCGTCTATAAAGACTCCCTGCTTCAGCTCGTCTATAAATACTCCCTGCTTCAGCTCGTCTATAAAGACTCCCTGCTTCAGCTCGTCTATAAAGACTCCCTGCTTCAGCTCGTCTATAAAGACTCCCTGCTTCAGCTCGTCTATAAAGACTCCCTGCTTCAGCTCGTCTATAAAGACTCCCTGCTTCAGCTCGTCTATAAAGACTCCCTGCTTCAGCTCGTCTATAAAGACTCCCTGATTCAGCTCGTCTATAGAGACTCCCTGCTTCAGCTCGTCTATAGAGACTCCCTGCTTCAGCTCGTCTATAAAGACTCCCTGCTTCAGCTCGTCTATAAAGACTCCCTGCTTCAGCTCGTCTATAAAGACTCCCTGCTTCAGCTCGTCTATAAAGACTCCCTGCTTCAGCTCGTCTATAAAGACTCGCTGCTTCAGCTCGTCTATAAAGACTCCCTGCTTCAGCTCGTCTATAAAGACTCGCTGCTTCAGCTCGTCTATAAAGACTCCCTGCTTCAGCACGTCTATAAAGACTCCCTGCTTCAGCTCGTCTATAAAGACTCCCTGCTTCAGCACGTCTATAAAGACTCCCTGCTTCAGCTCTTCTAAAAAGACTCCCTTCAGCTCGCCTATAAAGACTCCCTGCTTCAGCTCGTCTATAAAGACTCCCTGCTTCAGCTCGTCTATAAAGACTCCCTGCTTCAGCTCGTCTATAAAGACTCCCTGCTTCAGCTCGTCTATAAAGACTCCCTGCTTCAGCTCGTCTATAAAGACTCCCTGCTTCAGCTCGTCTATAAAGACTCCCTGCTTCAGCACGTCTATAAAGACTCCCTGCTTCAGCTCGTCTATAAAGACTCCCTGCTTCAGCTCGTCTATAAAGACTCCCTGCTTCAGCACGTCTATAAAGACTCCCTGCTTCAGGTCGTCTATAAAGACGCCCTTCAGCTAGTCTATAAATACACCCTATCTATAAAACAGTAAGGAAAGTAGTAAAGTCGGACTGGGCCCACTAATTTTCGTGAAAATTGTTTCAGATATATATAGCATAGCTCCCATATATAGTTTCGCCCGATTTTAGATAAACGGTGCATCAAAGTCCCTGCAAATATTTTGATTCCCGAAATTTATCACACATCAATGTCAACTTAATTCAGTACGCTATGCCAAAATTCGTGCAAATCGCATGATTTTCAGGGTATTTGTTGCACCATTTACCTAAAATCGGGCGAATTTATATATGGGAGCTATATGTAAATCTGAACCGATTTTCCCAAAATTTAGCACACATCATTGTGGACTTAATTTAGTACGCTATGTCAAAATTCGTGCAAATCTAATGAATTTTAGGGACTTTTGTGCACCATTTACCTAAAATCGGACGAAAATATATATGGGAGCTATATCTATATCTGAACCGATTTTTTCCAATTTCAATAGGGTTCGTCCTTGGGCCAAACCCATTGGTTGTGCCAAATTTAATCCAATTCGGATCATAAATTCGACCTGTACTTTGTTCACAAAAATGCATGGACGGACGGACAGACGGACATGCAAAAAAACATAATACCCTGTACCACAGTGTGGTGAAGGGTATAAAACTCCCTACAATATGACAAGTCGCCATCAGTCTCGTTACTAAAGACGCCGTTCAGCTCTTCTATAAATAGGTCCTTCAACATGTCTGTAAATACGCCCTTAAACATATCTGTAAAGACGAGTACAGCTCGCTGTAAAGTCGATCACACCTCGATTGTGAAGACGACCTCAGCTCGTTTGTAAACACGACCTTAGCTCGTCTGTAAAAACGCCCTTCTTATCTTATCCGTAAAGTCGCCCTTTAGCTCATCTATATGAGGACTCCCTGCCTTCAGTCTTCTTCAGTATAAAGATGGACTTTACATATTTTTTGCTATGTACGGCATTCGAAAAGTTCGTCCAAACTCACAATTTCCAAATAAGACTGCTCCGCATTTATGTGCGGCTGCAGCGCTTGCAGCAACAACAACACCATTTTACATTGTATGTCGTATCTCTCATAACCGTATTGTCGCTATTACATGAAATGACACACTAATGTGCACGCAACAGCTTTACAAATTTTGTCCCAATACAATTTCAAAGTTTTTTTGACAGGTTAACCTCCAGCATTGCCGATTGTCGCAAAATGTTTCGAGTTGCTGTTGTTGTTTGTTATTTTCCACTTGAAACAATTTGAGAAAAAAAACGAAAGAGGTGTTGAGAAAAAAAACTGATTTGAACATCTCACATATATGGGGGAAAACTTGGATGGAAAATTGAAATTTTACGCATTGACATACCATAAAAACTGTAAATAAAATTGAAAACTGTAAAGTAAATATAAAGATGAAGTGGTAGTAACGAAGTCGAAAAATGAAAAAAAAAAAAAATAAATGTTGAAAGAAATTTGGAGAAAGGCTTAATGGTGTTACATCAAAAACTGGTACAAAAATCCGCATGGCCAGTTTGTGGATTATTTTTTTATTTTTTTAAAATAGTTTTTTTATTTTTTTAAAATAGTTTTTACCAATCCTTACGTTTGCCATGCTTTGTTTACGACGTATCGAATTCGCTTTACTCGAACTTAATATTAGCTTGCAATTTTTGTGCTCCACTCTCTCTCTCTCTGTGATACAATTTTCTTTATTTTCCTTTAATACATAACATCTACATGTTTGCTTTTGTCACACGTTCGACCACTCTCCCACCTTTCCCCGCTTTTGATGTATGCGAGGGGAGGACACAAATAAGCTCCGCACTGGCATATCTTTATGCTCTAGAAATTGTTGAATAAATATTTGATTGGAAAATTACCGTTAAAATGCATTTAGGTTTTGTGTCAGCCACCAAGATGAAGAAAATAAAGAGGGGAGCGGAGGCAAGCACAAACATGGAAAAGTGCATAAAAGCATCTTGTCACAACAATAATAACAACATCAGCAACAACAACAATAATCGTTTAAGTTGTTTGATTTGAATTATATCACGTGCAAAATTTTCTTAACAGCTCATATTTGGTGAAGGGGGGCGGCAGGGAGGTGGAGTTGGGTAGTAATCCAAAACAGAGGTAAATGCACGTTATGGGCTATGAAGTGTGTTAAGAGTTTTCTTTAGATTTTTCTTTGGATTTAGCAAAATATGTTTGTGTAATACATTGTTGTTGTTGCTGTGAGCTTGCGTTGCAATGTTGCATCTGCAAATAATGCAACATTTTATTTTCCAGAAGAGATGTGAAATTTTACAGTTAGCTGTGATATTGTTAATTATTGTGTGAGTTAGGGAATTGCAAAAGTGTTACGTCTTTTGCATAAGTGACAGAGTTTAAGCAAATAGATTTTGCAGGGGTATTTTTTTAAAGAAAATATTGAAAGTGATCAATGTTTATTCATAAAACATACTCAGTTTTTTCAGTTGAGAAGCTATGTTTAATGTCCCCCAAGTATGATCACCAAGAAGAATTTGGTATAAAACTTCGGGAAATAAATCTAAATGGGTAGCCATGGGTCTACCCCTACACTTTCCCCAGCTCCAAAAAATGTCCCTCTAGCTCGATTATAAAAACTGGAGGTGCTCTCCTCTATAATGACTCCCTTCAGCGTGTTCAAAAAGTCGCCTATAGAGACTCAATTCAATTCACTATATTCAGCTGTTCTATAGAGATTCCTACAGTGATTTCCCTTATCTCTCAGGGACATCCTTAAGCTATCTATAGAGACTCCTCTCAGCGCGCCTTTAGAGTCTCCTCTCTCTATCCCTACACTTTCTCCATCTCCACAAAAAAGTACCTCTAGCTCGACTATACAAACTAGAGGTGGTCTCCTCTAAAAATTGTTCCCAGAAAGACAAACTTCTAAATGCTAGGTAGTTGAGGCCTACGGCTTTATATTGCTTTATTTTTGTATCTTCTTTTCGTAGTATTACAATTCTCATTAAAGAGAATAGAAAAAATTCAAAGTTAATCAGAAATCTATTTTTATACCCTTCACCACACTGTGGTACAGGGTATTATGTATTTGTGCATATGTTTGTAACAGGCAAAAGGAATCGAGATAGACCCATGGTTCCTTTTGAGAATATGCATAGAATCACTTTCTGAGTCGATTTATGCATCTCCGTTCGTCCGTCCGTCTGTTCGTCCGTCCGTCTGTTGATGTTAAATTGTAAACATTGTGCAGGTCGCATTTATAATCCGATTTGGCTGAAATTTGGCACAGCTCATTTATTTGGCCCATGGGAAAAATCGGCTCAGATTTAGATATAGCTCCCATATATATTTTTGTCCGATTTACGGACTTTTGTCCCTGAAAATCATTCGATTTGCATGAATTTTGGCACAGCGTACTGAATTAAGTCTAAAATGATGTGTGCTAAGTTTCGTAAAAATTGGTTCAGATTTAGATATAGCTACCATATATAGTTTCGCCCGATTTTAGGTAAATAGTGCACCAACGTCCCTCAAAATCTTTCGATTTGCACGAATTTTGGAATAGCGTACTGAATTAAGTCTAAAATGATGTGTGCTAAGTTTCGTAAAAATCGGTTCAGGTTTAGATATAGCTCCCATATATAGTACTCCTATATATATATATATATATATATCCGTCCGATTTTAAGTAAATGGTGCACTAAAGACCCATTGCTAGGCCGATTGACACAACGTACTGAAGTTAATATAAATTAATCTCTGATAAGTTTCCTTGAAATCGGTTCAGATATACATATAGCATAGCTTTCATATAATTTCGACTTTAGGATACATATGCTGAATATACTCAAAGTGGTGAAGGGTATCATATATTCGGCCCAGTCCGACTTTACTACTTTCCTTACTGGTTATTTATATTCTGTGGCATTTCCGTTATGTTATGGGTTCAACATATTTTTAAATAATTATTTGTAGACATATTGGCCAAATCGGACGTTACTTGAAATCTATGAAGAAAGAATTGTAATTTTTGTTTTGTGTGTATAAAGGCACAATAGAGCGGCCCTCTCCATAAATCGTTTATAATTGTTGTTGAATATTATTTTTATTAGTCAACATTCGAAATTCCATTGGAGAATGTGAAAAAAAAACTTCAAACACGCATAAAGGAACGGTACTACTATGTGCATTTTGCCAACACGATTACCGAATTAGGAGAATTTACCGTTTTTTGTGTGTATTGTCAGCCAATTAAATATATTAACTTCGTGTTAACCTAAATTCTCATTTGAAAATTCAGTTATTTTAATGCACTTGACTTAGACGAAGATCGAATGCTAGATAACTGCCTATAATTATTTACTCATCCCCCAACGTCCTACCTACCTATCTTCAGCATAATAACATATTAATATTATTATATCTATGACATAATGTGTAAATCGCTTCTTAAATTAAACTATTTGAAATAATCTTGTCATCTCTCAGCATGCAATGCAATAGTTCCGGTTCCATTAAGTGAGTGTCACATGCACAAACGCACTCACATAATGCTATGGACTGACAAAGTTGCAATTATTCAAAGACAAGTGCATAGAAACAAAATCCCAGCAAAACAAATTGTCAGACTTGGGACAGAAATTCGGTTTCGATTCGGATCGAAGGTCATATCAAGTGTCTTAGGTGTTCTCTAACCGAAAGGTATAATAAATATCTGAAGTTAAATTGGAAATTCTCATGCAGTTTGTGTTCTGTTCGATGGAAAATCTGAATGGATGTTGGGGGGTAAGTCATTACGCTTATTATAATTATTGTTTACTGTCTTACTAATATAAGGTCAAGGAGCGAAAATACCCCCTGTTAAATACGTACCGAAATCGGAGGAGTGAAAATATCCTCTCATAAATACCTAAAGGCACCGGAATGAGCCTTTCAGAGTAATCGAAAAAAACGCTTACTTTGGTCAGTCTTTTTAATCTTTTTGTTTGCTGGGTAAAATATACCCACATACCCACACATGTTTAAATAATCTACAATAATGTGCATAATAATAACAACAACAATAATAATGATGATGATGATGATGAAAATAATGGTGATTATATTCGTGATGACGAACGACGATGGTGATGATGGATTTGATTGTCTCCTTATTTATTTGTCACTTCTTTCCGATTTATACTTGAAATTGCAGTTATTGTATTTTTGTTTATATATTATGCACTTGTAGTAGTAGTAGTAGGTGGCATATAATGCATTTGTGTGCAGAAGTGGAGGGTGGGAGTGCGTTTGTGTGTGCATAATAATTATTGTGTATTATCTTTAAGTAGTTAGGCCTCACGGTATTATTAGCTTGTTTCTGTTGAAGCTTTATATTAAATTATTTTAATTTAGAATAAAAAATTGTCCGAATTTTTAAAAACTCTTCGGCATAATATTCACCGGAGACCCCATATAGATTCTCGGATGGCAATTTAGCCATCCGTCTGTTGAAATCACGATTACGACAATTCAATTAACACGGTCATTTTTAATCATGTCCTATTCGATTCGACGACAGTCTTCTAGCGGATCATTATTGGAAAAGTATTGAATTTAAAAAGTACATTTCAATATGGCTTGAGTGTATATATTTTTCAGCATCACTTACATTCTCCCTTCTTTTCAAATCTTCACTTATGGGTTAAACAAACATAAATAACCTACTTTCAAATCAACTATCGGTTATTAGAAAAGCTGGTCGTTTCAAAACGAACTAGCTCAAAGGAACAATTCAACGAAGAAACGATCGGTACTAGGTCTGGTTCATTTAGTCTCTTTTGCTGCAGTCCAGTTCCTTTCTGATCTCGTTCAACTAGCTTTTCCATACATAGAACGAATTATCTGACGTGTATACCATGAACGATTGAACTAAAAAGAACTATAAAACCAAAATGAATTACTTAGTTCCATTTGCGGAACGAACTAGTTCAACGGAGCTATTCAATAAAAGGAATGAACGGTTTTAGGTCAGGTATTACCAATGCATGATTGTTCTAAAGTGACTAAATAAATTGTTTTTTTCGATCATTTAGTTTTTTTTTTGCTCTCGTTCGCCTCGATTCGACGACGGTCTACTTGCGGGATATGATTGGAAAATTAATTGAAGTCATCTTTCTAGTGAATATTTTTTAAAAATATTTTTCAAGGACTATAGACAAGAGTGGATTTTTAAATATATTTTTTTAATGGCCTTATATAAGTTTGATTTTTTAACAAAAATCTTTTAAAGGCTTTATTATACAGGCTTTATTATACAATAAAAATATTATTTTAAAGTCCAAATATTTAACTACAACAAGGGTGGATATTTTAAAAATATTTTGAGACCTTAACACAGTCCTGGATTTTACATTTCATCACACGATGAAAAAAAAACTCTTCGGAAACGAAGAATTAATTATATTGCTTTTGAAAATAACTAACATTTATGATCCGAATTGGATGAAATTTGGCCCAGATTTAGATATAGCTTCCATATATATTTTCGTCCGATTTAATGTAAATGGTGTACCAAAGTCCCTATATATCTTTTGATTTGCACGAAATTTGGTATAGCGTACTGAATTATGGAAATAGAATGATGTGTGTTAAGTTTCCTGAAAATCATTCCAGATTTAGATATAGAAAATATATATTTTCGTCCGATTTAATGTAAATGGTGTACCAAAGTCCCTATATATCTTTCGATTTGCACGAAATTCGGCATACCGTAATGAATTAGGTCTAGAATGATGTGTGTCAATTTTCCTGAAAATCGGTCTAGATTAAGATATAGCTCCTATCTAGGACGTACGCAGGGGGGCGGCCCGGGGGGGCCGGGCCCCCCGTAATGAATTTTTTTCACAGTAAATTTATGTTTGTAACAGCGAATTTTTTCATTTTGTACTACCGGGCCCCCCCCGAAATGAAATCCTGTGTACGTTGCTGGCTCCTATATATATTTTCGTCCGATTTAATGTAAATTGTTTACCAATGTCCCTATATATATTTCGATTTGCACGAAAATTGGCATAGCGTATTGAATTAGGTCTAGACTGATGTGTGCCAAGTTTCCTGAAAATCGGTTCAGATTTATATATAGCTCCCATATATATTTTCGTCCGATTTAGTGTAAATGGTGTACCAAAATCCCTATATATCTCTCGATTTCCACGAAATTTGGTACAGCGTACTGAATTTGTTCTACAATGATGTGTGTTAAGTTTCCTGAAAATCGGTCCAGATTTAGATATAGCTCCTATATATATTTTCGTCCAAATTAAAGCAAATTGTGTACCAATGTCCCTATATATCTTTCGATTTGCACGAAAGATGGCATAGCGTAATGAATTGTAGTTAATATAAGTCTCTGGCAAGTATAGTTGAAACCAGTTCAGATTTTGATATAGCTTATATACATATATATTTTAATTGATTTACATAATTTTGTCCCATTGTAAGAAGCAACCCTATATCTGACCAAATGAAAAAATTAGTATAGGTTGCAGAATGACATGTTTATTGATCCATGTTCGTGTTAATCGACCTTCAACGTCTGTTAGGATTCATCTGTTGAATATACCCAAAGTGGTGAAGGGTATCATATAGTCGGCCCGTCCGACTTTACTACTTTCCTTACTGGTTTTTCTATTGTTAATAACGCATCGGGATTAAGAGCAGATTTTTCAATAGAAAATAACCCCTCATGGCCTGAGGATATTTTTTATAAAAAAACTACACAGGAATTGGAGAGAAGTCTTCTGTAAAGAGCAACTTTTCAGGGCTGAGAATATAATTATGACTTGATTAGAGGTTTTCTATCTGAGTTAACATTTTTATTGAAAATATCTATTAAGAATTGTTTTATTCAAAATAAATAGTCCAGACTCTAAGAGAATTTTCCTATAAAGTAACTCCTTAGAACCGGGGGCATTATTTTCATTCATTTAAACCTGGGGATATTTTTTCTACAGAAAATAAAAGCTCTGCACCTGAGTTGAATTGAGAATAACTCTTAGGACCCGAGAACTATTAAACTTTTTTGTAAATGTCCCGATTTCTTTGCTGGGTATCTACCACGAAAACAATTATTTGACCATCAAATTGGCCAAGAATTGTCCTCTTATAACTAATAACCAATATGAAATTTATAGCATTTTCAAATAAAAACAACATTTAACTTTGTAACGAAAAAGAAAAACAATCACAAAAACCCCAAAGTTCTCTCTATATACACACACATACATAGATCCATATGCATCTCAGTTAACACAACTAAAACGAAACGAACGAACGAACGCATCACCCAGAAAATGTGGTTTATTTTATGAGATCACGTTCTAAACTTTACGTGAAATGTATCAAACAGAAAAATAAGTTGAATGGCTGTGAAAATGGATGAATGAATGGAGTTAAAAATTTGTACGGCATATCCCGGCAGCCCGGCACATCATGGATGTGAATGGTTGAGGCAATGGTGAGCTGGATTGGCATGCTTGCAGGCTGGCAAGCAGGCAAGCAGGCAGACAGGCACACATAACAATTTTTAGCAGAGAGCGAAAAAAAAACTTTGCACCCATATCAACGTTGCCATATGAAACGCATTGAACAACAATATACTGTATGCGTTTGTGTGCGGCATTGTGTTCGACGGATTTAATACATGATGCGCGTGGTGCTACAGACATGACAACTCTCACAGCTATTCAGACCCTAACAACGACAATTTCTGGGGAATGATATGGTTATGAAAGTTATTACGTTCATATAAAAAAGCAGCAGAAACAGCAACAACAACAACAGCATCTATACATCCATACGGAGATATATTAGGACAGTGACAGACGTAGGTACGAGCCGAAAAGATGCACAACGAAATAGAGACAAATATGTAGATATGTTACAAGCAAAAAATCCAAATAAAAATGTATAGTTTGTAATACTGAACCAAAAATTTGATATGGATTTTTATGGTACAAATATAAATTTGTGTGTATGTGTGTCAGTGTAAACATACTAACACACTTAAAAGTTAAATTGTGGGTGATATCAAAATAGAATACACTCAAGGAGAAAAATGGTATTAAAGATACAGAAGATTTTATCTGGAAGATATTTCCCTTCAGAAAAACAATATTTGTGATATATTTTCATATGGAAAATGTATCTGTGAGATATTTTTCTATAAAATAGTATCTGAAAGACAATGTTCTGAAGAAAAATGTGTCTATTCTAAAGAAATATGTATCTGCGAGATATTTTTCTAAAGAAATATGTATCTGTGCGATAATTTTCTATAGAAAAATGTATCTGTGCGATAATTTTCTATAGAAAAATGTATCTGTGCGATAATTTTCTATAGAAAAATGTATCTGTGCGATAATTTTCTATAGAAAAATGTATCTGTGCGATAATTTTCTATAGAAAAATGTATCTGTGCGATAATTTTCTATAGAAAAATGTATCTGTGCGATAATTTTCTATAGAAAAATGTATCTGTGCGATATTTTTCTATAGAAAAATGTATCTGTGCGATATTTTTCTATAGAAATCTGTGAGATATTTTCCTATAGAAAAATGTATCTGTGAGATAATTTTTATAGAAAAATGCATATGTGAGATATTTTTATATATTTTTTTCTCTGACTGTATCCTGATTGTCATCCAGGTCTCGTTTTAATAGGCAAAACGTCATTAAAAACTGTTGGTCCTTCTCTTCGTCCTCCCTATCTCCCATGTTCAGCTGTGTATATATTTAGCATTGCTGTTCATCGTTTAACTGAACATCATGTATGAATGAATGAATGGATCTGTGTTTGAATTTTATAAAAATTCGTATTCGTATAAATGGGGAAAAATTGCACAAATTGAGTAAGTATGTATGAGATTTTTGTTGTTGGTTGTTGATGCAATTTGGTTTTGAATTGCGCGGGATTTTGGTTCTGAAGCTAGTGGTTAGGTTTTAATATAAATTTCGAGTAAACTGATTTCGTGCTTTGATTGTCAAAAACATAGTGATTGAAGTTTTTTATGGGAGTACAAGGGAAGTTTGCACCCACACACAAACACATACATATTTACGTTATGGGTTCTCATAAAAAATAAGGAAAAATAATAAAATTTTAGTATAAAGAAAATTGTAGTTGTAAAAAATATAAGAATCTACAAATAATAAATTCTCTAAATTAAAAAAAAATCAATGTACATTATTTTTTTAATATTGGTTTCCTTTATTTATTGTGTTTAAATTGCTTTCATTTTCTGTTATTAAATTTATTTATTTTTCTTAATGCCATTCTCCCGTTGGCGTCAAATCCTTAACCTTATCACTGTTGCGTCGAACATCTGCCCATTTATCACCTTTTCATGTCATTTCATTTAAACTATCGATCGTTATCGGCAAATCTCTTAAATTTCTTAAAACATTATTTTTTTCTGCTTTTGTTGTATCCTGTGAAATGCATTTATAACCCAAAGCCTGATATTGATTATACATATATCACACGCACTCACACACACACACTTATACAAAAGTAATGATACTGCCAATCACATAACATTGCCGCCGCCGTCAATGGGTTTTGTATCAAAACGCGTTAAAAACTTTGCCATTTTTTGCTGCCCTTCCTTATGTGTATATATGTCATCTGTGGTTTTATCCAACCAATGAATGAAGCATCTTGTGTCATTTTATAAAAATTCGTATTCGCAACCATGAAAAATTGCGTTTGGAAATATGTGTGGTGTGGTGCAATTTGGTTTTGAATTGTGCAGTTTTGAAGTGCAGTGTTAGGTTTTAATATACAATTTTAATGCTAAGTTGTTAAAAAATAGTGATTGAAGTTTTTTATGGAAATACAAGGGAAGTTGGCACCCACACACAAACACATACATATTTACGTTATGGGTTCTCATAAAAAATAAGGAAAAATAATAAAATTTTAGTATAAAGAAAATTGTAGTTGTAAAAAAATATAAAAATCTACAAATAGTAAATTCTGTAAATTAAAAAAAAAATCAATGTACATTATTTTTTTTAATATTGGTTTCCTTTTTTATTGTCTTTAAATTGCTTTCCTTTTCTGTTATTAAATTTATTTATTTTTATTAATGCCATTCTGTTGGCGTCAAATCCTTAACCTTATCACTGTTGTTCTTGCCCATTTATCACCTTTTCATGTCATTTCATTTAAACTATCGATCGTTATCGGCAAATCTCTTAAATTTCTTAAAACATTATTTTTTTTTGCTTTTGTTGTATCCTGTGAAATGCATTTATAACCCAAAGCTTGATATTGATTATACATATATCACACGCACTCACACACACACTTATACAAAAGTAATGATACTGCCAATCACATAACATTGCCGCCGCCGTCAATGGGTTTTGTATCCCCGCGTTTTTGCCATTTTTTGCTGCCCTTCCTTATTTGGTGTCATCCCATCTGGTTTTATCCAACCAACCAAGCCAGCCAGCATCTTGTGTCATTTGATGCATCACGCCACCATGTGCGTTTGGAACATATGTGTGGTGTGGTGCGGCTTCAACTTGTGCAGTGCAGTGCAGTGTTGCCTTAAAACAATTTTAATTAAGTTGTAAAAATGTCGTGGCAGGTGGCAAGCGAGTCGCAATACGTGGTGCTGGGTGTATGTTTGTGTGCATGCGTGCGTACGAGCATGTGCGTTCGGTGTCGCATCGGGTCTATCAGTGAAGTTAAGTTGTTAGTGTAGGGTTAATGTTCTTCATGATTGTTATTGTAAATCGTATCAGAAAAAGTTTACTTTTACACAAAGACAAGTATGATTTTACACTTAAAGAATGCCAAAGGCAAAGATACTGCATTACAGGGTGGTATACGGAGTAAGGACGAGGGAGGGGGCCTTATAATGACGACGAGAATTTTTATAGAAAAATATTTACCTGAAGACAAAATAATTGCTATAGGGAATCGTAAGTTAGAGATATTCTTTCAATAGAAAAAAATTATATCTGAGGCATAGACAAAATGTATCTACGAGATATTCTTCGATAGAAAAATATATAACCGATATACTATTTTGTTGAAGAATGCATCTGTGATATATTTTTCTATATGAAAATGTATCTATGATATACCTTTCTATGAAAAATATAGGTATGATATATTTTTCTATAGAAAAATGTATTTGTGGCATATTTTTTTAGAAAAATGTATCTGTGAGGTATTTTTCTATAGAAAAATGTATCTGTGAGAAATTTTTCTATAGAAAAATGTATCTGTGAGATATTTTTCTATAGAAAAATGTATCTGTGAGATATTTTTCTATAGAAAAATGTATCTGTGAGATATTTTTCTATAGAAAAATGTATCTGTGAGATATTTTTCTATAGAAAAATGTATCTGTGAGATATTTTTCTATAGAAAAATATATCTGTGATATATTTTTCTACAGAAAAATGTATCTGTGAGATATTTTTCTACCGAAAAATATATCTGTGAGATATTTTTCTAGAGAAAAATGTATCTGTGAGATATTTTTCTATAGATAAATATATCTTTGAGATATTTTTCTATAGAAAATACATCTGTGAGATATTTTTCTATAGAAAAATGTATCTGTGAGATATTTTTCTATAGAAAAATGTATCTGTGAGATATTTTTCTATAGAAAAAAGGTATCTGTGAGATATTTTTATATAGAAAATTGTATCTGTGATATATTTTTCTACAGAAAATTGTATCTGTGAGAAATTTTTCTATAGAAAAAGGTATCTGTGAGATACTTTTCTATAGACAAAGGTATTTTTTTCTATAGAAAAATGTATCTGTGAGATATTTTTCTATAGAAAAATGTATCTGTGAGATATTTTTCTATAGAAAAATTTTCATTGGTGAAATATTTTTCTATAGAAAAATTTTCAATGGTGAAATATTTTTCTATAGAAAAATTTGAGATATTATTGAGAAAAATATTCTTCTATAGAAAAATGTATCTGCGAGATATTTTTCTATAGAAAAATGTATCTATGAGATATTTTTCTACAGAAAAATGTTTCTATGAAATATGTTTCTGCTGAAAATTATATCTACGAGATATTTTTTCATAGAAAAATGTATCAATTAAATATTTTTCTTCAGAAAAATGTATCTATGAAATAGTTTTCAAAAGAAAAAATTGTATATGGAAAAGTGTATCCACGATGTATGTTCATATAGAAAAATGTATCTATTAAATATTTTTCTATAGGAAAATTAATATATGAGATATTGTTCTACAGATATATGTTCTCAATTTTCAAAATTTTTTAATATTTAAGGCCTTAGATGCTTAATCCCCATCACATCCTGTTGAACAATAAATGTTCCATTTCAAACCACACATTCATTTGTTCTGTACACATAAAAAAGAATAAACTTTACCAAGTGTATTTAATTTTCGAATTTCGAAGAAAATGGAGAGAAGAAGCAGCAAATAAACTCGAAGAAAAAGACAAATGAAATTGTTGAAATTATTTCGATCGTTGCACCTGAGATGAAACCACAATACAAAGATGACGGCAAACGACAATGATGATGGTAGTGATGGTTGTCATTGTCTGACAAACAAAAAGAAGTTGCATCTTCTGTAGATGGGTGGTGTTTTTGGGGGAAAAAAGGTTGCAGGTAATTAAGTTACTTGATTTGCGGATATGTTGGCGTTGTTTTCAAGCGAATCTTTTACATGACAGTTCATTTGGGGGGTAATACAAAAAATATATATAGTAGTACTGTAATTAATTTTAATTTCATACATACTCCATAGACTGCGTACAAATGTCATAAGACAGACAGTAATAATAATACCAGACATACCTGAAATGAAGACAAAAAAAGAAGAAAGAAAATTTAATTAAAGAGTGCTCAACAAAAAAATTATAAGGTGTTAATTAGATAATTGGCATCTACGCACAAAAAAATAAAACTATATAATATACAGGTTTCGATTTGAACAAATCGAGTTTTAATTAATCAGGCCAGTTAGTATGCCACCTGGGAGTGTTATATTTCCTCATTGTTGGTGCTGTTTTTTTTTTAATACATTAACACTTTCAGTGGGCCTCATTTGACAATCCATCGTCCCTAGTTGGAAGCCTATATTTAAAGATTTTTATCATTGTAAATCCATAGCTTTATTTTGAACCGTTCTTTTTTGTCATGTTCATATGTTACGGTTTCCATGGATGGTCACATTTGCCATGAAAGAAACACAAAAACGCGTCATTTGTCTCTCCCAACTGATGATGATGAAAAACAAAAAAAAAAAAAGAAAAACAACGTGGAAAATCGCAGTTAAATAAACAGTAATTGTAAGTGTTGCAATCGGAGTAACGATGACAAAAATACCATGACTTAACCCTGTAATGGGTAGTGTGGGGAAACAAGTCCAAATGGATGGTGAGGAAACACAGGGGAAAATGTTAATAGGGTAGGTTGCACATAAATACATTTTAATGGATTTATCTTGGAGATATATATTGAAATAAAATGTATCTAAAATGTAATCACGAGATATTTTTATAGATAAATATTTTTGAAAATTTTCTATTCTATTACATTTTGTTTGTATCTGACAGTTATTTTTTTTATAGAAAAAGGGGATATACACAACATTTGTCTGCAGAAAAATCCTTGGGAAAAAGTTATTTCTTCTGTTTTGTGCTCAAAAAATGTATCTATAAAAAAAATTTAGACCCAGAAATATGCATTTTTCTATAGAAAAATGTATCTATGAGATATTTTTATATCATATCTATAGCAAAATGTATCTATGGGATATTTCTCTATACAAAATGCATCTATAACATATTGTCCTATGGAACAATCTATATATGAAATGTTTTCTATGGAAGCATGAAATATTTTTCTATAGTGTCCATGAGATATTTTTCTATAGAAACATGTATCTATAATATATTTTCTATAGAAACATTTATTTATGAAATTTTTATACCCTTCCCAATATTCCCAAAGTGGTGAAGGGTATCATATAGTCGGCCCTGTACGACTTTACTACATTCCTTACTGGTTTTCTATTGACAAATGTATCTATGGTATATTTTTCTCTAGTAAAATATATCTATAAAAATATTGATCTATATTTGTCTAAAGAAAATTGCATCTATAAAATATTTTTCTATAGAAAAATATATCTATGAGGTATTTTCTATACCACAAAAATATCTATGTAATATTTTTCTATAGAAAGATGTTTTTATGATTTATTCACATATAGAAAAATTTATCTATGAGATATTTTTCTATAGAAAAATCTATCTGTGACATATTTATACCCTTCACCACACTGTGGTACAGGGTATTATGTCTTTGTGCATTGTTTGTAACAGGCAAAAAGAAACGAGATAGACACATGGTTCCTTTTGAGAATATGCATAGAATCACTTTTTATGTTGATTTATGCATGTCCGTCCGTCCGTCTGTCGATGTTAAATTGTAAACAAAGTACAGGTCGCATTTATTATACGAATTGGATGAAATTTGGCACAGCTCACTTATTTGGCCCAAGGACGAACCCTATTGAAATTGGAGAAAATCGGTCCAGATTTAGATATAGCTCCCATTTATATTTTCGTCCGATTTAAGGTAAATGGGGCACCAAAGTCCCTATATATTTTTCGATTTCCACGAAATTTGGCATGAAGTACTGAATTAGGTCCCGAATAATGTGCGCCAATTTTCGAGAAAATCGGTTCAGATTTAGATATAGCTCCCATATGTAGTTTCGTCCGATTTAAGGTAAATGGTGCACCCTATATATGTTTCGATTTCCACGAAATTTGACATAAAGTACTGAATTATGTCCAAAATGATGTGTGCTAAGTTTCGTGAAAATCGCTCCAGATTTAGATATAACTCCCATATATATTTTCGTCCGATTTAATGTAAATGGTGTACCAAAGTCCCTATATATCTTTCGATTTGCACGAAATTTGACACAGCGTACTGAATTAGGTCAAGAATGATGTGTGTTAAGTTTCCTGAAAATCGGTTCAGATTTAGATATAGCTCCCATATATATTTTCGACCGATTTAATGTAAATGGTGTACCAAAGTCCCTATATATATTTCGATTTGCACGAAATTTGGCATAGTGTACTGAATTAAGAGTAGAATGATGTGTGTTAAGTTTCCTGAAGATCGGTCCAGATTTTGATATAGGTCCCATATATATTTTCATCCGATAGATAAATGGTTCACCAAAGACCCCAAGGTAGGCCGATTAATATAACCTAGCCTGAAGTAACCCTGTATCTGACTAAATTTAGTATAGGTTGCGGAATGACATGCTTATGGATACATTTTCATCTTAATGTTCCATCAAAAATTCGACGTCTGTTAGGATTCATCTGTTGAATATACCCACAGTGGTGAACGGTATCATATAGTCGGCCCCGTCCGACTGTACTACTTTCCCTACTGGTTTTGTCTACAAAAATGTGTCTATGAAGTATTTATCGTTAGTAAAATGTGTCTACGAGATATTTTGAATAGAAAAAAGTATCTATTAGATATTTTGGTATGAAAAAGTACTTACGAGAAATTTTAGATATAATTTTTGTTAAAGATATTCTTTATAGAAAAATATATTTTTAATATCTTTGTTGTATTAGTTCGGCTGTAGGCTTTTTAAAAGTAAAAATCGTTTCTAATTTTGATTTTTAATATTTATTGTTTCCAATATTTCGATTGGATTCTCCAATCATCCTCAGGGAATTGAAGAAAGTTATGTTGTCTTTAAGTCAACGTTCTTACTTCAACATTTTTAATTTATATATTGATGTTAATCTGTAGGAAATTAAGCTAAATATTTTTTTTGCTTGTATCTGTAAGATATTTTTATTAAAAAAAATTGTATTTTTTCATAGAAAAATTTATCTATGCGATTTATTTTTGAAATACTCTCAAATATTTCAATTATTTTTTCTGTCCCTATACAAATTTACCACACTATTTATATACATATGTATATGTTTAATTAACCGTATAATTGTCATCTAACGATTTGTTACCGTAATCAAAGTTGTTTGTCATGTTTTATTGCGTTTAGTTTTAAAATAATACAAGACACCGCATGCACATATCGCTTTCTAGCTTTTCCAGAATTTCATTTGAAAAAAAAGAAAAAAATGTTATGTGTGGTGGCTTTATTGTTTTTCATAACTTGATTCTTTTAATTATGGCCTGTCTTGCTAGCTCAAAGGTCAGTTTCTATTTTTTTAAGAATTTCCATTTAGACTGTAGTCGGTCCGATTGGTTATCATATTTTTACAATGTTTATGCATGACGATGACTTGCCACAAATGTTGCTAACATAAAATTAAATATTTTATGTTTAGCAGACATTTGATTACATATTTTTACGACAATGCGAATGATGTTGATGATGGCGATGGTGACTTTGATGATGATGGTTCGATATTGATATTTGTTGCATTTAAAGTAATGGAAAAAAATTTATGATGACATTTTGAGAGAACTGTTAGTAATTGGAATACATTATGGGTGGAATGAAATTATTTCAAATGGAATTAATAAAATTAGTGGCGCCCAACAGTTTTTGTATATTCTAAAGGAAACACACAAAATAGGTTTGTTGGCCACAATAGACGAAGTACGAATTTTAGAAAATTTTAGTTCAGGGGTTCCGTTTCCGTGATAAAAAACGTCAACAAATCCGAAATTATTTTGAAGTCTTTAATAAAGACGAACTTCTTTGAGAATTTCTTTAAAAAATGTTTAGTGTTTCTTATACCTATCCTCATCAGACCCCTTGCATGTAACGCCACCTGTCTTATCGATTCACGGTCTAAGTAATTTTTGATAAATCTTCAAATTTTCACAATCTTGACCTCTTGCAATTAACAAATTATTAAATGTCCGCTTTTATCTCCACTTAACTTAATTTTCTATTTTAATTTATTTCCTCATATAAAATTTCTTTCCCTTCCATTATCCATTTGTTGTTTCTAATTTTATCCCTTCCCCATTCTCAGTTTATTAGCAAAAGAGAAAAAGCTAACAATGCAATAGAAATAAATTCTAATTAAAATCCTTTGTCATATTTCTTTGGTTTTGTTTGAATCTGCAATTAAAGTCACCATAAAAACCATGGCCAGAGCAACAAGAAACCACAAGAACACCTGTCGCCATAATGTTATAGCTATCTATGGAGTGGTGGCGCCCGCTCCAGCCATCCAGCAAACATTGAAGGCCGTCTGGCGGAGGAAGTCGACGATGGAGCAATACTTCCTTCTGTAACATTACAAATCCTTGTTGCTGAGTTTTATGAAAGCCAATTTCTTTTTTTTCTGTTGTTGCTGTTGCCTTGCTCTCAAGAAGTTAGTTAGCGGTTTCAGGTGGATTTCACCAGCACCACCACGAAAGACAACAGATTGCCGTTTGGGACTGCTTGCTGTGGACGATGATGACATTTAGGGCTTCCTATTGTTGGTAGGTTGTCGTTGCTGGAAATCATTGTTTTTCAACACGGCAATTAATAATACGCGGATAATACAAAACGCTAAACGGAAGTTATAAAAGTGTTAACATGGCTTGACCATCTCCGTTCACTGGTATTCTTTTTTCTCTCAATTACTTTTTGTGTTTCTTCTACTTCGCAGAAATGTTGTAAAGAAATTAAAGAACAATGTTGTGTTTTTTTATGGGAATGTTTTTCTTTTATCTTCTTTAAGATTTAGTTGGAGTTGAAATAATGCTGTATTATGTAGAGGAATGTGATCTTGAAAATATATTTTATTTCGTAGAAAAAGGTAATAAAGACGTCTTGATTTTTTAACATTTTGAACTTGAATTTGGAAAATTTTGTGGAATTTGATCTTCAAGATTAGTTTTCATGAAGACATTTTTTATGGCGATCCGGTTATGATGTAAACAAATTGGAATTTATTACCCGAACTGGAAATTTTTTTTTCAAAAAAATAAATAAATAAATAAAAAGGAAGTAGTCGTAAAGAAACTATTCGACCTAGCCTTCAAATATAGGTTTATTTTTATCACAAAAACCAGAGTTAACATTTGGAGATTAAGAGTGACTCTAATTCCGATTCTTATGTCAGACAACAGTCGTAAGATCAGTAAAATTTAGAATCATTCATAAAATAAAACCATAAGGAAAGTAGTAAAGTCGGACGGGGCCGACTATATGATACCCTTCACCACTATGGGTATATTAAAAAGGAATATTATTATGAAATTGTATGAAATAAAATATATGATATTTATCTAAATGTGAAACGACCTAGATCTATCCATAAACATTTCATTCGTTTGTTACAATGTAACAAAAGTATGTTAATCGACTTCAAACAAATATCTGTACTTCTAGAAAACCCAACTACGTTATTCTATGCTTAATTTTGTACGTTGTGCAAAATTTGATGCCAATCTAACAAATATGAGAAGTTTGATGCACAATTTACTTATATATGGATGCTAAATCCAAATATGAACCGATTTCAACGAAACTTGTCACAGGTTAGGTTATACTAATTTCAGTACGTTTTGTTCCTATCAGCCATATATTGGTTTCTTGGTTCGTCAATTACTTAAAATCAACCGATTTTAACTAAATTTGGCACACATTATTCTGGATTAAATTCAAAACGCTATGCAACATAAGAGTCTTGGCCGATTTTCACGAAACTTGGCACTATGCAATATAACAACTTGGTACATTATTTAGATTAAATCGGACGAAAATATATATCTAGATCTGAATCGATTTTCACGAAACTCAGCACATATCATTCCAGCAGTACGTTATGCCAAATTTCGTGCAAACCGAAAGATATTTGGGACTTTGGTGCACCATTTACATGAAATCGGACGAAACTATATATGAGAGCTATATTTAAATCTATCCCGATTTTCTCGAAACTTGGCAGACATCATTCTAGGCTCAATTCTGTACGCAATGTCAAATTTCGTGCAAATCGAAACATATATAGGGACTTTGGTGCACCATTTACATGTAATCGGACGAAACTATATATGGGAGCTATATCTAAATCTGGACCGATTTTCACGAAACTTGGCAGACATCACTCTATGCTCAATTCAGTACGTTATGCCAAATTTCGTGCAAATCCAATGATATACAGGGACTTGGTGCACAATTTACATGAAATCGGACGAAAATATATATGGGAGCTATATCTAAATCTGAACCGATTTTTCCCAATTTCAATAGGGTTCGTCCTTGGGCCAAACAAATGAGCTGTGCCAAATTTCATCCAATTCGGATCATAAATGCGACCTGTACTTTGCTCACAAAAATACATGGACAGACAGACAGACGGACGGACGGACATGCTTAAATCGACTTAAAAAGTGATTCTATCCATAATCTCAAAAGGAACCATGGGTCTATCTCGTTACCTTTTGCCTGTTACAAACATATGAACAAAGACATAATACCCTGCAGCACAGTGTGGTGAAGGGTATAATAATGTGTACTACTCAATATTGACCGCCATACATTGCCCAATCGGAACAGTAGTTTCATGTCCAGATGTTGTCAAATTGTGCGGGATATAGCGAAAATTAAGTTGTTTAGGGAAATGTCGAGCATGTGCTCGCTGAAGAAATATCCAGAATGGCTGATTCATACTGAGTATGTTGATGATAAAACTGGAAATGTCAGATGGCATCAGAAATATATAATACCCTTCGAATGGCTCCAATTTTTTACATAGCCTCATATATTCATTATTTTAAACGCTTAGCCGAATTATCTAAATCAAATAACCAGGTAAACCAAGAAAAAATATATCCCCATAATTAGGTTAAAAAATACCTACCTATGGAAAAAATTTCAAAAAATTTTATCGTTTTTACCAAACAAGAGTTGTTCCAAATTCAGTTTCATAGAGGATAATTTACCTCCTTGAAGGCCCCATAGCCGGCATATTACGATCAAAAATTTATATTAATTATCTATGGTATCCGACTCCGAAATTCAGTACATATTTTCTATAATGTACAGAGAAACGTCTGGAGTGTGTGTTTACTGACAGTCCCAGTACGATGATTGTTATACGGGTGTGTTTACAAATTAAATTCAATTTTTCAAGACCATTTTGGTAAACCATTTTCATTTCAAGAGGTTGTATGATGCATAATTTAATAATTAACTGTTTAGGTAATTTGAAACCCCTTTCTTTTTTGCGAATTGAAAGTCCTTTCGAAAATTGTACCTTAACTCAAGAAAAAAATGCAAACAACTCAAACCGCGCCTCCATTAAATATCGTATTCAGACCGACTATCCGGGCACCAATTTACTAAAGGCAACTCAATTTAATATGCAAAATTGTCCATGGAAATTTAGACGACTGGCGCTAAGATTTGCCACAAAATCCCTTTCCAAAAACCAACCAAACAGCTGCTGTCGATAATGACGGGCTATGATAATGGTAATAGATGATGTCGGCTGGAAAATCCACAACTAAATAAAAGTTTGTTTTAGAAATTAATTCACAAGGGACTGGCAGAACGAGAGACACCGTCACTCAGTTAATAGGCTAGGCTTTTCGATGGGCAGAAAACCAAGCAAACTTGTCGTTTGGTTATTTTGGCATTATATTTCATTTTTCTTTCTTTTGACATTCCCTTCTATTCACCCAAAACAAATATGACAATGAAAAGTTAGTTTTTTCTCCATTTCTCTCTGTAAGACCAACTTTAAGCCATTCACCAAAGGGGAAATATTCATCAACTACCACTTCTGGTGTACTGTGTTGTAGTTTGGAGTTGTGAGTTTCAGATGATAAGGCGGCCAGTAGCACAGACTTTCCTGCATTTTCATAACAACAATAAAGCAAACGCAAAAACAAAACCACCAACAACAAAAGACATTGACAATTGTTAAATTGACACGTTTAGTCAGCGACCATGACTGTGACAGAGCAACAGAGGTTGGTTGGTTGGTTGGTGGTGGTGCTGCTGGTGCTATGGATGTTGTTGCAAGCAACGTACATTGCCGTTGTCATTGCCTGCAGTTTTCATAATGTTGTTGCTGCTGTTGTGGTTGCAGGTTTCGCGCTTATTTGGGTTTTGTGTTTGACGGCGCTCAGTTGGCTAACTTTGGGTTTTTAGCCATCATCATCATCATCTTTTAACTTCTGCAACTACTTCGGCGAACGAACTAACTGCACACACGAGACTTTTCCATGAAGTCACTCTTCCCCTCTCCCGTTCTCGCAATAGTAATTTCTGTGTAATCCGTTTCTTTTACGTTTTCTAGGTTGTTGTTTTTCACCGGTCGGTCGTTTGTTTTTTGTTGTTGTCGTTTTTCTCATTTGGTCTTATGCCGCCATTTACCATTGCTATCATTTGTAATTTTCATCATCAACGCGTTGTGTGTGTGTTTATCGAAGTTTGTCTAAATGAATGTCTGAAAGGCAGTCCAACAGACAGTCTATTGGACTGCCTTACTGTCTAACTCTCATTTTGGTTTATACTCTTTTGTTGTTGTTTCTGATGGCTGATTTGTTGTTAATGTCGTTGGTACTATGAACAAAGTAGATTGATGTTGAATAACGATGATAATGATGTTCGAAGATGACGCCTTCAATGATCATCTTTGCAATGTTTATGGACATTTTTTCATTAACAGCTGATTCAATCAATTAATTTCAATGTCAGGGCTATTAGACACATTAATGAAAATTTCAAGATGACAGACAGAGAGAGAGAGAAACTGAAGGAATGGAGGCTTAAATACCGAGTTCAGAGGAATTGTTTCATAAAAAGGACAATATTCCAAGAAAAAAAGGAAAGATTAAAAATCCGACGAGGCTGATAACCTATGATAACCTTTACCAATTTGAGTATATACAAGTGATAATAATATGTACAGTATCATGTAAATGGAATAGGGTAAAATTAAAACTGTGATATGGGAGTTCTATGTAAATCTGAACCAATTTCAACAAAACTTCACTGAAATCAAACAGGACTTAAGTCAGTATGCTCTGCAAAATTTTGTCTGAATCAGACAAATATTGAGAGTTTGGTGGAACACTTTACATAAAATCAAACGGAACAAAATATGGATGTAAAATTTAAATATGGGAGCTATATCTAAATCTGAATCGATTTTCTATAATTTCAATGGGTTCGTCCTTGGGCCAAAAAAGTGAGCTTTGCCAAATTTCATCCAAATTGAATCATAAATGCGACCTGTACTTTGTTCAAATGAATACATGGCCAGACGGACGGACGAAAAGTCAACTAAGAAAGTGATTCTATGTATGTTCTTTAAAGGAACCAACTTCCGATCGTATCTCGTTTCCTTTTGTCTGTTACAAACATATAAACAAAGTCATAATACCCCGTCCCACAGTGTGGTGAAGGGTATACAAATGAAAATAATTCCGGTTTATTTTAATAACGGAAATAAGAATTAATTACTGGACTGAAATCATTTCATTCTATTAATGAAAAAGTTTCATTTCATAAATTTAGAAATATCACTGCACTGCACTAATGAAAGTTTGTCATGTTTTTAATAATAGAGTTAATGAAAAAGTTTCATTGCATTCATGAAAGTGTTTCTCTTCATTAATGAAGAATATGTTTCACTGTTTCAATGAAAAAGTTTCATTGTATAAATGAAACATTTCGTTAATTTTACATCAATGGCAATTTTTCATTAATTAAATGAAGCTCTACGTTGGTTCAAAATCCATGACAAATTTCATTGATTTAACGTAAGATTTCATTAAAGTTATGATGTTTTTTCATTTGGTGTAGGGGTTAAGTCAAAACATGGGCCGAGAACCCTCAAATGGCGAATCCCATCAGTTGAAATATTTGGGAAACTATAAAAATGGCGAAAATGGATCGCAATGATAAGAGGAAAATTTGGAAAATGTTTAAGAGAAACGGTCTTAGTATGGTTTGACGTACCACCCTGTATTGTGTAGTTCACGGTGATTTGAACTTCCAAGTGTTGATTGGTGCAAAGAAATCGATCTGTGTGGATGACCCCTAAAGAAAATAGCAATTGACAAACAATTTGATGTCGAACTAAATACAGCGAACGATGTTTGTGGAAGAACCACATCGAAGCAAATTGTCGATCGTTTTTTCGGCAAAACTGTTTTCCGCTTGAGCAATGTCAATTCCATGTCAACGCCATGTTGACCTGTCAAATCCTGTAATTAATGAGTCATCCGCCATACATTGCACCCAATGACTTATTTCTATTCCTGTCATATACACAAATTTCCTGGCCAAATTTTTGCCGTTGAATCGTTCAAAAACAATGCAACCGGAGTGGAGGTGGGGCTCTGGCAGTTGGTGTAAGCTGTACAAATCAGACTGGAGGGCGTTTTTAGTAAAGTAAATATTCGCATTTTTATTATAAAGTTAGAAATTTATATAGGAGCCCTCGTATTGACCTCAAAACTTCTAAAAAAACCCTCTATTTCCATTCCAACACCCCTATCAGAGATTGTGTGGCACGAAGTTACAAATCCTCAAATTTTTATACCCTTCACCACACTGTGGTACAGGGTATTATGTCTTTGTGCATATGTTTGTAACAGGCAAAAATAATCGATCGCATTTATAATCCGAATTGGATGAAATTTGGCACAGCTCATTTGTTTGGCCCAAGGACGAAACCTATTGAAATTGGAAAAAATCGGTTCAGATTTAGATTTAACTTCCATATATATTTTCGTCCGATTTAAGGTAAATGGTGTACCAATGTCCCTATATATCCTTCGATTTGCACAACATTTGGCATAGCGTACTGAATTAAGAAAATCGGTTCATATTTAGATATAGCTCCCATATATGTGTGGTCCCTATATAGTTTGCACGAAATTTGGCACAGCGTAATGAAAATCTAGAATGATGTGTGTTCATATTTAGATATAGCTCCCATATACATTTTTCCGATAAGGTAAATGGTGTACCAAAGTCCCTATATATCTTTCGATTTGCACGAAATTTGGCATAGCGTACTGAATTAAGTCTAGAATGATGTGTGCAAAGTTTCGTGAAAATCGGTTCATATTTAGATATAGCTCCCATCTGTATATTTCGATGTGCCAACTTTTTCGATTTGCGCGAAAGTTGGCACATCGTAATGAATAAGGTCTAGAATGATGTGTGTTAAGTTTCCCGAAAATCGGTTCAGATTTAGATATAGCTCCCATATAAAGCTTCGTCCGATTTAAGGTAAATTGTGTACCAAAGCCCCTATCTATATTTTGATTTGCACGAAATTTGGCATAGCGTAATGAATGAAGTCTAGAATGATGTGTGCTAAGTTTCGTAAAAATCGGTTCAGATTTAGATATAGCTCCCATATACAGTTTCGTCCGATTTTAGGTAAATAGTCCACTAAAGTCCCTATATATCTTTCGATTTGCGCGAAAGTTGGCACATCGTAATGAATAAGGTCTAGAATGATGAGTGTTAAGTTTCCTGAAAATCGGTTCAGATTTAGATATAGCTCCCATATAAAGCTTCGTCCGATTTAAAGTAAATTGTGTACCAAAGCTCCTATCTATATTTTGATTTGCACGGAATTTGGCATAGCGTAATGAATTAAGTCTAGAATGATGTGTGCTAAGTTTCGTGAAAATCGGTTCAGATTTAGATATAGCTCCAAAGTCCCTATATAGGATACATCTGTTGAATATACCCAAAGTGATGAAGGGTATCATATAGTCGGCCCAGTCCGACTTTACTACTTTCCTTACTGGTTACAGCTAAATATGTCCGAGAAGTTTATTTTTTCCCCTCAATTTACACTTCGAAAAAATCATCAAAACAAAACGAATAACAAAAGAAAATTCGAAAAGCATTAACCATAACTAAAAGAAAGATGAAGAAGAAGTAGAAAAAAATATAAAATTGGAGTTGGTTTTGTGGAACAATGGCATGATTTGAAGTTTGAATTGATGCTGCTGAGATGTAGATGACGTTGCTAGTGAATGTTGTTGTTGTTGTCGTATCTATAGATAGTTTTGATTTTTTGCATTTTGTTTTGATGTTGTTTTTTTTTTCAATAAATAAATAATAATTGCACATTTCAACTTAATACTGATAATGCTGTTGTTGTTGTTGCTGCCGCAGAGATGTTTTTATTCAGTTTTGTTTTTCTCCAATTCTTTTTTTCGACTTCATAATTTTCCATCAGTTGTTCGCTTTACAAAATGCTGCTGTTTTCAAACCTCATTGTTCGTGATAATGGAGTGAATGGAGGAACAGTGGCAGGCGAGTGAGTGTCTGTTGTTTTGCGCGGTTTTCACAAGTTCAAGTCTGAGAGTTGGTGTTTTACCATTGCCATTATTTTGTTTGTCGCGGTTTTGTTTTGTGTTTTCCTAATTTTTTTTGGTTTGTTTATATTTTCTTAGTTTATAATTAATCGTTTGTTGATTTTTATACCCATTTTTTGTGTTTATTGTGCCGCCAAAAATTACGCAATCTTTTTAAGACAGTAATTGCGGTCTCACGCAGGTCACCTCACCTAACCAGAAACATTTCACTTTCAAATGAAATGTTTATTTGTGGCGGAAAGTGACGTTTTTGAGCATCAAGCCAAATATGGGGGATCAAAGGTTGTGTGATTGCTGTGTTACGTGTCTATGGTCGATTAGGGCTTAGAAAGTATATGGTACTAAGAAGGAAGTGTTGGTTTTTATTATCATTCAAAATTGGAGGACTTTTTGAACTTAATCTGACACTGTTCACCTCTTTGTCGACTATAAAGCCGCATTCGACAGTCCAATCAGCTCAGAGGTGCTGGCGTACTAGGATTACTTGAACTGGTACAAGGTCAGCAGTTAAGGTCGGAAAGGACCTCTTGGAGACCTTCAATATCGAATACAGATTAGGTGATAGTTTTTCATCTTACCCTTCTTAACATCATGCTGGAAAAGGTCATACGAGACTCATAGGTGAACTGAAATGGCCAAACAGCACATGTTATGCGCCTACGCCGATGATATCGACATAATGCGAGCGGTAACAGCTAACTCTGAACGAATTGAGGAGTCTGCCAAAGTGGAACTGGCAGTAAATGTCGAGAAGACCAAGCTCATGGTATCATCGCGCAAGACGTCCAGTAGACTCGGACCAACTAAAAAAATAAAAACTACAGCTTTAAGGTAGTTAACGATTTTTTATAACTCAGTATCGCCATAAATAAAACTAATGACTTCAGTTTTGATATTCGGAGAAAAATTTCAATATCGCCAGGTGCCTACGTAATCTAAGCATCTGTGCTCTGTATAAAGGTCCCGCTCCATTTAAGGTATAATAAAAATTCCAGCCGAATTTTCCAATTGAAGTGCATTAAGTCCTCCTGGTAGAAAATTTACAGTATATAGGGTCAGTATAACATCCCAAATTCAGTATTTGTATAAATCGAAGTAACTCTAATTTTGGGAATCTGGATTCTTTGTGGTTAAAATTTTTTTTCACATGCAGTTTTCAATAAAGATAAATATTTCAATACTTAATATAAAGGTTTCGCTCCGTTTTAGAAAAAAATTTCAATCAAGGTTTCAGAGCATACTGTTCCTCTGGCGAGAAAATGTTGATATTTTAATGAACCGTAATGTAATTTGAAAAACCGGATTCTGTTTGTTCTTCGCAGACCTTGGCAGAAAATTGTCAAATTGTTTCGACTTTCAAAGGAGTCCCACTCCATTTTTGAAAATTTTACCAACATAGATTTTCGAGGATGCTTCTTCGCTGAAAAATTTCTACAATTTTATTTACAAATTCTCCAAGTTAAGTTCCCAACCCAATTTAGGTATGTTGAAGGATCTATCCGATTTTTCCACCTTGGCAAAAAATTGTCAATGTATCAATGTGAAGGCCCCGCTTCATTTAAAAAAAATCCATCCAAGGATACTTTTTCTCTTAACAGGGAAACTTTTAATGGACCGTAATGGAATTTGGAAAACCGTACTCTGGCAGGAATAACTTCTCGCAAAAATGTTGCTACATAAGCCAAATTTGTTAAAATTCTCCAAATTAAGTTCCTACCCCAATTTAGGTATGTTGAAATCGAACTTTTCACTTTGGCAGAAAATTGTCAATACATCAGACAATGGTTGGATATTGCCCTCATATAAAGACCAAGTCTCATTATCAGTATTTCGAAGGTCCTAGCAGCATTTTCTAACCTGTAGGTCTGGAACTGGATCATTCAGAAGATCTAGCTTGGTCAAAACATCAACACATTCTTGGCGAATGTTTAAAGGAGTCTTTATATCGAAAATGATCCACATTATTCGGTATTTTGGAGGTTTTAGACACGTTTTTTCGACAGAATCAGTTGTGAATTGGTGTTTTGGAGTCACTTCATATATCATGCTATACCCATTACTCGGTACTTAGAAAATTCCTACTAAAAATTTTAAATTGTCTGTATACTGTTTGCTATAGCTACCATAGGATGCTACCATCCCATTTTCGGTATTTTAAAGACTTCTGCCTTATTTTTTTGTCCACCGATGTGACCGAATTTCATATCAAATATACTGGAAGGCTGATAAATATACGTCCATGTATTGACATTTCCTCCATATAAGATTTTAGTTGGTTTTCCCATTGTAGTGACAAATTTGTGCGGAAAATTTGTGCATGTAGCTTTAAATTTTAAAATAATCCTCACATAAAAGTTCTGCCTATGTGGAACAATTTCAATGTTACGAATGGAAATGTCGCAAGTCAAAACTTAGTGTAATGTATATGGTAGTCCTCCCACATATTTTATAGCCCAAGTGTTTTTTTTAAATTTGTTTTGTCGGTTCTCAATAGCCGAACAACCAATTTCGAAATCTTCAAATCTTCATCCGATTTTAATTGATATTTTTTTGTAAGGTATTAACCTCAGAAATTCCTAAATGAATTCCTTTACACATCCTTTATTTTCCACCTCCTGTTAATTGCAATGGCTTCCTTTAACGCTTCATTACAATTTATTTCTCTTCGCTTTGCTTTCCTTCCTTCAATGTTTTTCCCATACCTAGATATATATTTTGTGGGCAAATAAAAATAAATTGCATTTCGTAACTTTTACATTATCGGTATCCGGTATTAAATTAAAATACACAAACAACAACTACAAAACAATTTCAAAGTAATGTTGCTTAAAATTAAGCTCATAGATTGATAATAAACAAACAACACATCCTTTTGCCACATATTTTAAAGATACATATCCTGGTTTGTCATTGCAGTAGATGGTGGTGGTGTTGGCGGTGCTTGAACATTGAATGTTCGATGTTCGTCGGAAAGCGTAAAGAAGCATAACCTCTATTTTTATATGCTGGCTGTTGATTTTCATTTAAACTTTGACTGCTACCGGATTCTTGCTATTCATTTTCTTAGCTAACAAAACATATGTTGTCGATGATGTCGTTCACTAACTCCTACATTCGTTCATTGCGTTCCGTTCGCTAACTCGCTCGCTCGTTCGTTCGTTCGTTCACCTAACCAATCACCTTGCTGTTTTTTAAGTCAAATAACCTACTACAGCTGTTTTGCAGTCTGGCGCACATTTTGATGTTGCTGCTGCTCATCATACATTAAAATATAAAAAAACCAGTAAGGAAAGCAGTAAAGTCGGACGGGGCCGACTATATGATACCCTTCACCACTTTGGGTATATTCAACAGATGAATCATAACAGACGTCGAATTTTTGAAGGACCATTAACATGAAAATGGATCCATAAACATGTCATTCTGTAACCTACACTAAAGTTTTCATTTGGTCAGATATAGGGTTGCTTCTTACAATGGGACAAAATTATATAAAGCAATGTAAAGGAAATGTATTATAGTAACTACAGTTCATTGTACCAATTGTGTGGAAATCAGACAAACTTTGGGTCTTTAGTGCACAATTTACACACACTCGGAAGAAAAAATATATAGGAGCTATATCTAAATCTGAACCGATTTTCACGAAACTTAACTTTGGTGCAACATTTACATTAAATCGGACAAAATTATATATGGGAGCTATATCTACATCTGGGCCGATTTTCAGTAAAGTTAACACACATCATTCTAGACGTAATTCATTACGATATGCCAAATTTCGTGCAAATCGAAGGATATATAGGGACTTTGGCGCACCATTTTCATAAAATCGGACGAAACTATATATGGGAGCTATATCTAAATCTGGACCGATTTTCTCAAAACTTGGCAGACATCACTCTAGGCTCAGCTCAGTACGTTATGCCGAATTTCGTGCAAATCGAAATATATATAGGGATTTTGGTGCACCATTTACATGAAATCGGACGAAACTATATATGGGAGCTATATCTAAATCTGGACCGATTTTCTCGAAACTTCGTAGACATCATTCTAGACTCAATTCAGTACGTTATGCCCAATTTCGTGCAAATCGAAAGATATATAGCGACTTTGGTGCACCATTTACATGAAATCGGACGAAACTATATATAGGAGCTATATCTAAATCTGGACGGATTTTCACGAAACTTGGCAGACATCATTCTAGACCTAAATGACTAGGCTGTACCAAATTTCGTGCAAATCGAAAGATATATAGCGACTTTGGTGCACCATTTACATGAAATCGGACGAAACTATATATGGGAGCTATATCTAAATCTGGACCGATATTCTCGAAACTTGGCAGACACCACTCGAGGCTTAATTCAGTACGTTATGCCAAATTTCGTGCAAATCGAAAGATATATAGGGACTTTGGGGCACTATTTACATGAAATCGGACGAAACTATATATGGGAGCTATATCTAAATCTTGACCGATTTTCACGAAACTTGGCAGACACCATTCTAGACCTAATTCATTATGCTGTACCAAATTTCGTGCAAATCGAAAGATATATAGGGACCGTTTACATTAAATCGGTTAAATATATATATGGGAGCTATATCTAAATCTGAACCGATTTTTCCCAATTTCAATAGGGTTCGTCCTTGGGCCAAACAAATGAGCTGTGCCAAATTTCATCCAATTCGGATCATAAATGCGACCTGTACTTTGTTCACAAAAAAACATGGACAGACAGACAGACGGACGGACATGCATAAATCGACTTAGAAAGTGATTCTATGCATATTTCAAAAGGAACCATGTGTCTATCTCGTTTCCTTTTGCCTGTTACAAACATATGCACAAAGACATAATACCCTGTACCACAGTGTGGTGGAGGGTATAAAAACAACAACAACTTTTCGTTACGCCAATGTTGCATCAAAAAAAGAAAAATTAAAAAAAATATATATACGGAAAAAACTGGAAGTAGAACTAAGCTATAGCGCGTTATAGAAGGAATCTAACAAACTCAGTTATTTGTTGCTGTTGTTGTTATTCTTTGGAAAACACAGGAGAAACTTCATTAATTTTCTGTGTTTGCCATGCTACGCACACTGCAACCATGATGCAGCAGCAAGCACATCAACGCCAACACCAACAACAACACCCATTGCATTATCATTTGTCAGCGAGATAGAAGAAATCTTATATTAACAACACGAATCAAAACAACAACAAAAACAACAACGATGCGAACATTGACGACGATGATGACGACAACAACGATAAGACATGCTTGGCAACCACATAAACATGAATTTTTCAGTTGATCCTGTATGCAATCTGCTTATATATGTATATGTATTGGCAAGGACGTAGACTATCGAAGATATACGCTAAAGGTTAATATGTAAATATCAGATACAGATGTGAGATTTAATATTTAAAAGCATAGAGAATGAAAGGCAAATGAATAATTTATGGCGACCATAAGGAGAGAGTAAAGAAAGGCGGGGTGGGAGATAATTGACTTGAAGGTAGTAATGTGGGACATAATCGATTTTTAATCTTTGTAGATATCAGAAGGAATCAGTTATATATTGTAGAATTGCTCCAAATTTGGACTACCATAAAGTAGAAGTCATCTGCATTCTAGGAGTTAATTTAATGGTTCCATGGTTTAATGGCAAGAAAATATTAAAAAAAATGGGAAATTTGTAGCGACTTAATAGCAAAAGTAAGAGGTCCATATCCGAACACCCCAAAATAACGATCTTGAAGCAATGTGTAGTTCAATGGCCCGGGTCACAGAAAGATGAAGCCTTTATTTGTTGATCAAATTTATAATCTTTTTAGACGAACGGTGATATAGTGGTTCCGTTACGTCGATGCAATCAACAGATGGCCAGGAGTTAAGAGAGGAATCACATACAACATGGTGACGTGAGAGGTAATCTGAGTACATCGAAATTGGTCGCTATTAGCGATATGCCGTTAAAACCCAACAGTCGTTATTCACGATGTGTCCTTGTAAATGGTGTCCTTATAAACGATATCGACTGTATATAAGGAATTTGCCATATAGTATAGAAATTTCCAAAATTTGTAGTATTTGTTCCTAAGAATTCCGTTCATAGTTTTAGCTTTAAAGGCAAGAAATTTTTCAAAAAATAACTTGTAGATTCTGTGTAGACAGTGGGGACTCTGTGTAGAAAATGCCATATTGCGCAAAAACTAAACAAAACAAACTTTTCTAAATGGATTTTCTCGATTTTCATTGCAAGTCTCAGTGACAGTGGGGACTCTGTATAGGAAACGCCATATTGTGCAAAAACTAGAATGGATGCAAAACGCAATATTGACCCGATATGTAGTTTATTGGTCACAGGTACTGGAAGACTTGGCTTTTAGGTACATAGTATAAAATTGTTAATGAATATTTTTATAATTTCATTCATTGTTAATTTTTTCCATACCTCGCTTAGAATAAAAGTTAAAATTCTTATAATTATGAAAAAGTCGCTGTTTTTACCAAAACTTGTAAACGTTTCATTAATATTAAAATTATGTTCATACTTCGCTTTTACCACTATTTGCGCTCATGTTTTCTCTCTCACTCTCTCCTTTTCTCTCTCTGTATCTTTTGACAAAAACAACACCATTCATTGTTCGGTTGTGTTTTGTTTTGGTATCGTCCTCTGTTTTTCTCCTCACTTGGTGGTTGTTAGTTTTTCAACCGTTTGTTTGTCTACTGTTTCTCTTGTTTACAACCGCGGTCTCTCCACTCACTTGATTGTGTGTTTAGTTTTGCATTCCATTGTTTCGTTATTTCAGTCACCGTTACCTATAAAATTCGCATATGTACTTGCCAAATTATTTCGATATAAATGCCAAGTACAATATATGAAAAAAGTGTTGATACGAGCAACAAGCCCAATCGGTTATGTAAACGACGGCCAGCAGATTTGGAGTTGAAAATTAGGCTGTATTTAGTGATAGGAAATATGAAAACGGATCAGTGCACGATGTTTATCAG
Organism: Musca vetustissima; assembly: GCF_032173495.1. Lineage (NCBI taxonomy): Eukaryota > Metazoa > Arthropoda > Insecta > Diptera > Muscidae > Musca > Musca vetustissima. The sequence continues at coordinate 343,589 of NW_026882603.1, forward strand.
AGTGCAAAATTTCTCAGTTGTATCTGCGTAAGTACATAGAGACTTTTACCGCACCAGCCTGTTCTAATTTATCGATATTTTAGTCTCCAACGTCGATCAAATTTTAATGGTATAATTGAGAATGTATGAATCTGTCAAAGTGATCCTATTCTACACATTAAATAAACCAGTAAGGAAAGTTGTAAAGTCGGACGGGGCCGACTATATGATACCCTTCACCACTATGGGTATATTAAACAGGACTATTAGCATGAACTTGAATGAAATAAAATATGTGATATTTATCTAAATGTGAATCTACGTAGATCTATCCATAAAGTATGTAAATCGACTTCAAACAAATATAAATAGGATACGTTATACTAATTTCAGAACGTTTTGTTTCTCTCTCCTTGGTGCGTCAAGTACTTAAAATCAATCTATAATAAAAGGGAGCTATACCTAAATGTGGACCGATTTTCACGAAACAACGCAGACATCAATCTAGGCTCAATTCAGTACGTTATGCCAAATTTCGTGCAAATCGAAAGATATATAGGGACTTTGGGGTACCATTTACATGAAATCGGACGAAACTATATATGGGAGCTATATCTAAATCTGGACCGATTTTCACGAAACTTTACATACATCATTCTAGACCTAAATGATTAGGCTGTACCAAATTTCGTGCAAATCTAAAGATATATAGGGACTTTGGGGCACCATTTACATGAAATCGGACGAAACTATAAGTGGGAGCTATATAGAAATCTGGACTGATTTTCATAAAACTTGGCAGACATCCTTCTAGGCTCACTTAAGTACGTTATGCCAAATTTCGTGCAAATCGAAAGATATATAGGGACTTTGGGGTACCATTTACATGAAATCGGACGAAACTATATATGGGAGCCATATCTAAATCTGGCCGATTTCCACGAAACTTTACATACATCATTCTAGACCTAAATGTATAGGCTGTTCCAAATTTCGTGCAAATCGAAAGATATATAGGGACTTTGGGGCACCATTTACATGAAATCGGACGAAACTATATGGGAGATATATCTAACTCAGGACCGATTTTCATGAAACTTGGCAGACATCATTCTAGACTCAATTCAATACGTTATGCCAAATTTCGTGCAAATCGAAAGATATATAGGGACTTTGGGGCACCATTTACATGAAATCGGACGAAACTATATATGGGAGCTATATCTAAATCTACCAATTTTCACGAAACTTTGCAGACATCATTCTAGACCTAAATGATAAGGCTGTACCAAATTTCGTGCAAATCGGAAGATATATGGGGACTTTGGGGCACCATTAACATGAAATCAGACGCAACTATATATTGGAGATATATCTAAATCAGGACCGATTTTCATGAAACTTGGCAGACATCATTCTAGGCTCAATTCAGTACGTTATGCCAAATTTCGTGGAAATCGAATGATATATAGGGACTTTGGGGCACCATTTACATGAAATCGGACGAAACTATATATGGGAGCTATATCTAAATCTGGACCGATTTTCTCTAAACTTGGCAGAAATCACTCTAGGCTTAATTCAGTACGTTATGCCAAATTTCGTGCAAATCAAAAGATATATAGGGACTTTGGGACACCATTTACATGAAATCGGACGAAACTATATATGGGAGCTATATCTAAATCTGGACCGATTTTCTCGAAACTTGGCAGACATCACTCTAGGCTTAATTCAGTACGTTATGCCAAATTTCGTGCAAATCAAAAGATATATACGTACTTTGGGGCACCATTTACCTGAAATCGGACGAAACTATATATGGGAGCTATATCTAAATCTGGACCGATTTTCACGAAACTTGGCAGACACCATTCTAGACCTAATTCATTATGCTGTACCAAATTTCGTGCAAATCGAAAGATATATAGGGACCGTTTACATTAAATCGGTTAAATATATATATGGGAGCTATATCTAAATCTGAACCGATTTTTCCCAATTTCAATAGGGTTCGTCCTTGGGCCGAATAAGTGACCTATGCCAAATTTCATCCAATTCGGATCATAAATGCGACCTGTACTTTGTTGACAATTTAACATGGACAGACAGACAGACGGACGGACAGACGGACGGACGGACGGACATGCATAAATCGACTTAGAAAGTGATTCTATGCATATTCTCAAAAGGAACCATGGGTCTATCTCAATTATTTTTGCCTGTTACAAACATATGCACAAAGACATAATACCCTGTACCACAGCGTGGTGAAGGGTATAAAAAAAATTAATAAATGTCGGAACATATAAGAGAAGAGAGTTGGTCAAATCATTTGGTGGCCCGGTCTACGGGATCTGACAAGTTTAGACAAAATATTAATTACCTTAAAGATTATCCTGCTACGATCAAGTTTCATAAAATACTGTCCTAAAATAGTGGAACTACTAGCTTCATAAGAGAGGGGAAGAAGTCGTAGAAGAATAACAGAGTTATGCATAAATAATGAATACATTTGAGCACCCATTGCCGATTGCTTCGGACTCATTCGCATAGATCAAGGTTTATAAAAAAAAAACAGATTACTTAGAGCCATATACAATTCTGAGAGAGATCACTCTGGCGGCTTTAAGAAATGGGTAAATTATACAATTTCGTATGTCTGTTAGAAGGTAGGAGATAATCTCCATTTTGCCCACTTAAACTGAATAAAGATCCTCAGAAGTAAATTCTGCCTATATTTCTGATGCAAATGGTGTCAACATATGTTCTATACGCGATATTTGTTATAAGATCTATTATCTTTCTAGGATGTTAACAGGAATTATTAAATTGTGATGTATATAAGGGTCCAGATGGCCTTGGTTCGATGAGCGGATTTTCAGTATGATAGAGGAATTGTAATTAAAAAAATTTTAAGTGAAAAATTATATTTCATAGATTAGATTAATAATAATTCCTGATTTTGATATTTGCTATTGAATTCCACACGTTTGTAGCCTTTAATCTCTGTAGTGAACATAACATATAACCACCACCTACACGCTTGAATATCTCATTGTAAGCGAACACCGTCTGTTGATGTAATGCCAAACAACCAGCTAGACGATGAAGATGTAACACTTGACAACAAAAAATTGTCTTTATTGGAAGGAAGAAATTTTATTCGTTCTCAATTCCGTGGTACGCTATTAATTTTGTTCTAGAGAGGGTCATATTTGTATTGTCAAATTTCCATAAGGTGGTTCTACAACTGACGAAATGGGAGAACATTTTTAGTGTCCTTCATCTATTGGTATAAAATCTTAGCTGTCTAGAGGTTGAATAGAATTCGTTTCCCTAAAAATCCTTAATGAATTAAAAAATGTTGCATAGTGTCATCGAGGTAATATGTGGAACAAATTTACGCCAAAGATTATTAAAGTTTGGGTTTTTTGCAAATTAAACATAAAGTTTTTGCGAAATGAAAATATTATATAAAAACAAAATCTAAATAATCGTGAAAGTAAAATATGAATGAAACGGAAACCCAACACAGAGAATAAATGTTTCACACGTTTCTTTACCCTACACCCCCACCATACAGCAGCAACAACAACAATTTCGCTCTAGCCATATTGAATGTCTCAGCTTTTGTTTAAAGCTTTTTACCACAATCTCTCTAGCAACATGGCAAGGCAAATAAAGATGAAGTGGGTACAGCAATAATACCACTCACATAGTTTCCCATTTGGTTAGATGCAGTACCCTTGCCGCCCGTTAGAAGATAATAAAACTAAAGTTGCAGTTGCAGAAAATGTTCTGAACTTGTGTAAATTAATTGCAGCACCACAAATGACAAGTTGCCGTCGTGATGTATTGGAAAAGCACGCGCTAAACTTGCCACAATCCCAGTGTGTGGACGGATGACGGTAGGACGTATGCATTTGGATCATGTGTTGAGTAATGTGAATGAATGTGGGAATAGTAGATGGAACTTTAGTGTTGGCGCTAGGCGAAAGGAACAACCACAGCTGTGCAATCTACCCCAACTCATCAGCATCACTAAACCGTGTCACACAATGCCAGAAATGTGGCAATTACTCGATGGAAGTTGTTTTGTTGCTTGCTCACACACACACACACACACACTGTCATACACGTACACACACACTCGCACTCACTCACTCACTGACTGATTGAAGCCAAAAATGGATGAAAGTTTAACTCCATTTTGGAATTACCACAAATTGCTAGCGAATCCTTGACTCGGTACGTTGTTTCCTGGCAGCCAGCTAGTCATTTATCCAGTGGTAGTATTTCTATTTTCTTTTGCCTCTTCCTCTTTTTCTTCATCTTGGTAGGAAAGAAAAAAAAAACAAACAAATTGAAGGAAAACTTTCTGGAGAAAACATAATGCGACAAAATTCTTTATACTTTAGCATTTCGTTTTGTTGTTGTTGTTGCTGGCAGTTTCCGTACCGTTCCATGCCATCACTTAAATACTCCGGACAATCATATTTTCTTCATCAAAACGGATGATTGTTTTGTTGGTTGGCGCGTTGTGGGACATTTTCTTCTACTCTGCTTTTCCTTTGACTATTTTTCCAGTCTAGCTTTTCAATTTGCAGGGAATTTTGAAATCCTTCCTTTTGGAAAAACAAGTCTAACAAGTTTTACGTTTTTCTTCTTCTTATTTTTGTTGTTATTGAAGTTTGTGTTTTTTGTTGTTGGTTTAAAAAACATCGACGACGACTTAGAATCCATCTCTCCATTTGGAGTCAGCTTGCCTTACACACACACAATGTCTCTGTCCTAAACTCTTTAACAAGCTGTATTATGCTGCAATAAAGTTTTGCACGTTTAGCAAAATAGTAAAAACGCATCGAATTACAAGAAATGCAAACATGGCAAATCAAATGTTAGATGAAGTTCGTAGACGAGATGCGTTGTACGAACATTTTTGGAGTTGGAAGGAGTTTCATTATTTTGTTGGTGAGGTGATTACTAGATAAAAGAACGGATGATAGACCAGAGGAACAAAAGGGGGGGTAAAATAAAATCATTTCGATAAGCAGTCTAATCGCAGATAAGCAATTAAAAACAAAAATTTGATAACTTTTGGTCTAGACTTTAATACATATTTCAATTTTTTCATATTAATGCATTTTTTTTAAATAATTTAGGTAACAAAATATTTGTTTAACGACTATAAGAAATAATTTAAAAAATATTTTTAGGGCCCTATAATAAGTGTAGATTTTTTAAAAATATTTTTTAGGACCTATAATAAGTGTGGATTTTTTAAAAAACATTTTGATGGACCTATAATAGGCGTGAAATTTTTAAAAATATTTTTATGGGCTTATAATAGGCGTGGATTTTTTATACCTTTCACCACACTGTGGTACAGGGTATTATGTCTTCGTGCATATGTTTTTAACAAGCAAAAATAATCGAGATAGACCCATGGTTCCTTTTGAGAGTATGCACAGAATCACTTTCTGAGTTGATTTATGCATGTACGTCTGTCCGTCCATGTATTTTTGTGAACAATGTAAAGTTCGCATTTATGATCCGATTTGGATGAAATTTGGCACAGGTTACGTATTTGGCCCAAGGACGAACCCTATTGAAATTGGAGAAAATCGGTTCAGACTTAGATATAGCTCCTATACATAGTTTCGTCCGATTTAAGGGAACCCCACCCATTCTCGATTTTAATTTTTCAAGATTTTCAATGGGCTGGTAAATCAATAACAATGCTTGTTAAGGTTTGTAACTTTGCACATATACATTTGAAGATTTAAAGGAGAAGAAAAATACTTCACAAAAATTTTTTGTTATTGTTTTTTGTAATTAAAGAGAAGTCCTTATTTTTGATGGCGGGCATGATAACTCCTCACTGGAACATCGGAATCCGAAAATTCCAACGGTGTTAGAAAGAGTACATGTCTGGCTCTCGTATGAACTAGGATTATTGACTTCGCTCGAAAATTAACAAAATGGCGGACCTTTGAAAAAATATTTTTGGAAAATCGACGTGTAAAAATTTGGAATCGATTGGATTATTAGTTTTTGAGTTATCGTGCCCGCCATTCGCAAAAGAGAAAAACGCGTTTAAAGTTTGAGAAGCCCTTTAGCCGTCACTTGATGCTGACACAATAAATCTGCTATATCTGCAAGAGTTCTTGAGATTTTCACTTGAAATTTCGTAGGGACATTCTTGAATTAGTGTAGAATCGAATTAAATAAAAAAAATTGACCCCGAGAATTGGGGGGGGGGGGGGGGGGTCCCTTAATGTAAATAGTGCACCAAACTCCCAATATTGGTCCGATTGAAGCAAAATTTTGTACAGAGTACTGAATTAGGTCTCAACTGATGTCTGCGAATGGTAAATGGTGCACCAAACTCCAAATTTTTCTCCGATTGTGACAAAATTTTGCACAGCGCTCTGAATCAGGTCCATACTTATGTATGCGAAGTTTTGTTGGAATCGGTTCAGATTTAGATATTGCTCCCATATATAGTTTCGTCCGATTTTATGTGAATGATGCACCAAACTCCCCATATTTATCAGATTGGGACAAAATTTTGCACAGACTACTGAATTAGGTTCAGGTTGATGTCTGCGAAGTTTTGTTAAAATCGGTTCAGATCTAGATATAGCTCCCTTATATAGTTTCGTCCGATTTTTTGTTAATGATACACCAAACTCCCAATGTTTGTCCGATTGGGACAAAATTTTGCACAGGGTATTGAATTAGGACCAGACTTATGTCTACGAAATTTTGTTAAAATCGGTTCAGATCTAGATATAGCTCCCTTATATAGTTCAAGTTGATGATATGAATTAAGGCGAAGCAAGTGGACTCTTATAATTATCTCTAGTTTATATTTATGGCATAAACTATCCGTATCAATCATCTAATACAATTTTATGTGTCCGGGCACCGGAAATTTTCAGATCTAGATATTGCTCCCTTATATAGTTTCTTCCGATATTTTGGGAATGATACACCAAACTCCCAATATTTGTCCGATTGAGCAAAATTTTGCATAACAAATGCAATTGAGGAAAAAATTATGTCTGATAAGGTTTGTGGAAATCTGTTCAGATTTTGATATATGTCTTATATAGATTTTCCTTCGATTTAATGTAAATGGTGCACCGAAGGGCCTATGTTCGTTCGACTTACACGAAATTTGGCATAGGGTATTAAATTGAATATAGAGTGATAACAAAAAACACATTTAATTGCGTCCGATTGCATCTCAATGGTCCTCCAAAGATTCTATGTATGTTCTGTTTACAGAATATTGTAGTTATTAACATCTCTTGAAGGGTATCATATAGTCGGCCCCGTCCGATTTTTGAACTTTCCTTACTGGTTTTTGAATAAAACTGTTTCCAAAGCTCAGTTTTTTTTAAATAAGTATTTTTCCAAGGCGTGTAATTTGGCATTCCTGTTTCCATACAATTTTCATTAAACGCCCTTTTAGTGTAAATTTTACGCTCAGTTTTAGATATTACGAAGTTCCTTGTGACATGTTTTGTATAGTTTTTTGGGCTCTCAAAGGTTTTTATCCTTCAATCACCTGGCAAAAAAATCAGATTAATCACCTGGCACCCATAACAGTTTCGAAGGTCCTAGCTGTATTTTTAATCTAAATGACTTAAATCTGGCCCTACCGGTTTTAAGAGAATAACAATCGCCCTTATAGGCAATTTTCAAAATAGGTTCATACTATGGTCTGAGCCGCCTTTGCGACCATAGTTTCTTTAATTTGATCAAGTTACATATGGAGTTTCAATTCGACTTAAAATATAGATAAACAATACCACACACTTTGAACCATCAACATCCAAGTATTTCTTTTACCGCCCATATCTTCCCCGACAAACAACCTGTGAACTCTGAAACGATCGATCCTTCACATAAAATGTGTTCGATGTCAATGTAAACATTATATTTGTCAAATCTAAAACTATCTGCTTTAACTGATTGCCATCTTATGGCTTGCAACCAACAATTGTCACGAAATGCAATGCACACACACATACATACACGTGCACTTGTACATTCAAATGACAATGATGAGGTTCATTCTACCTTCAAATATAAAGCAAATAATGTACATGACTGCGGGGATTGATTAAGCGTTAGATACGCAATACCAGAATAACAGACATACGTATCCACACAAACGTATACACTTATACATACATGTGTACCATATTATTGTCACTGATTGTGCTGGTGTCACGTACGACGCGTGATGCGTCGTAAACTTGCAATTGTTTAATGAATGAATGAAATGAAATAAAGTTATTTAAACGAATTTTTGCTGATTTGACTCAATACGCAACTCCACAGCTCTGGGGAGAGAGGAAATTAAGAGTGGGAGAGAAAGGGGGAAATAAAAGCTTTATAGTTCATCATATTATAGACTTGTTTGGGATTTCTTTTTTGTTTTTTTTTTCTTCCAAAGAAATTAATATGAAAGTATTGCTTTATCAAAGGGAAAGGAATTTCTGTCTTCTGCCGTTCCATGGGGATTGATTGAGAAAAAAGTGAAAGGAAACAACTCCCTTAAATAGCTGTCATATTCGAAATGCACGCAGCGAATGTCTCATGTAAGTTCTTTGGATATTGTTAAATTATTATAAATTAGGAACTTCTTTGATGTGTGTTGTTGTTCTTGTCGTTTTTACCCTTTCAGTCACAAAAACAAGCATCCCACACAGGCAATGTGTCGCGTGAACAGGAAAATTAATATTTGCTAATGGGAATTTAAGTTATAAAAGGAAATTAAAGAGTTTTCGCCATAACACATCTTATGCTGGTGTTGTGGGGCAAAAGTGGGTTGACATATTTCTGGGATCTTTTGAAATACGACCAAAAATATTATAAAGTAATCTTTTTTTTAAATTTTCTATAAATTTAAAAAAAAAATGTGGGCGTAATTTTTAAAAATCGTGGGGAAGATAGGATTTTATGTAGATATTCCGGTATTAGTTTTTTTGAATGGAATTTTCCCATCAGATCTCGACCTGATAGGAAATCATAAAAAATATATATGATATAATTTCGAGGATTTCTCTTAATTTTACATTGTTGCATTATGTGTTTGTTCCAATATACCATTATTCACCATTGGAAAACTGGGGTAGGAGGCTATTTTAAAACACGAAATATTGGTCCTCGACCTACCTATATCTCGACTAGCTAAGTCAATCTAGACATGTGTGTCTGTCATGCTACAGACCACAGATATGGACCAATTGTATGTAGGCCGGGATCTGGCCAAAGAAGACCCTTTTGATCGGTTTAGGAGATAAAATGGACGAAAAACTTTATTCTTGTCTGTTTTTCTGGTCGCTCTAGAGGGCACAATTGTAAACCAAACTTCACGAAATTTTACACAGAGAAAGAGGTCTATGGAATAACCATGACTGTTTTGGTGAAGATCGGTATATTGATATATTGTTTAGTATTACCATGTGCATGAGGTTCAGGTTATGGTCAAGAACGATGTCTATAATTTTTGATGATGATCAGATGATATTTCAGGGATGAAATGGACCAAGAACTTTGTTTTCCCCTTTTTTATAGTTCAAGAGTTTTATTATCAGTCGAACATCACAAATTCTGACCAACTGATTCGAATGGCTGTCATGATAATGAATGGTCAATATTTAGCGGATCAAATGATGATGCAGAGGATCTGTTGACTTCTAATCGATCAATAGAATGAAAATATGGCGAAATATTACCCAGGCTCGTAATACAGATCAGGAGAACACTGAACACTCCGTAGTAGTTTTGTGGGGTATCATCTGGTCTGTCCCGTTGTTTATTCAAAAGAAATTCGATGTGCCAGATTACAACCACTTTGATGAGAAAATCTGTATAAAATCTTAATAATATCGAAAATGGCACTATGGGGGCTTTATTAAACTTCGACCTATATAGACAATTTTCCTCAAAAATGTATTTTCCCTTCAATAATTTTCTAGGCTTTATATAGTATATGGGCAATATTGCCAATTTTTTAACATAGCTGAAGCTGGGAATTACTTAAGTATATGAAAAAAAGTGAATAGTTTTGGATTAATTTATCTGTCGTTGCAAACTGTTCCTGATATTGACCTCCCAATTTATTTAGGTGGAAGCTGTGTCTACTTTAATGTAAAAAAATGTGTAAAAACAGGTTGAGGCGAACCAGTTTTTTTATGTTCTCTATCGATTTGTGTCTAAGCCACTCATTTCACGGTCTTAGTGTCAAAGTAAAACTAGAAGTCAATAAAATGGGGACTACGCCACTTATGTATCATTTTTCAAAATTTTAACTGTATCTACCTTTAAATGATGCAGACATTTTGAAGCTCAAATTTGAGTGTTTTTTTAATTTTACTTCTAGTTTTAATGCGGAAACAGGAATTTCTAAAAATCGATTATAAGATTATTGTAGTCGCGAATCTGCGTAATTTGATATGTATTTTGTGTATGTAGTATGCACAGCTTCAGAGTAATACTCATCCGAAGTTGCGAATTTTGTGCGATCAAATTTCTAAAAAACCTATTTTTCCGACCAAATTTTTAGATCTGTCAACTGAATGATATGGGTACCCGCGATCAATAAGGTTTTTTACGTTTCGGATGATATAAAATCTTCTTCGTGAAAATCCGTCTACTAAAATGGCGGGAACTGGCCTTCCAAAAACACGAATTTTGGCAAAAAATTGATTTAAAAATATCGCGGATTTATTTGCGTTTTCTGTGTATCATTTCCGCTCCAATAAATGACCTCATACGGATTTGTATCTTTTTCGAAAAGAGAACTTTAAAAACTTCAGCCGAAAGAGAGATGTACCCAATTAATCTCAAAAATAGTGTGAGCTGGCACATCCATGGTTCTTAATGGACCACATTGAAATCGGTATAGATCGATGTGTTTTTTTAGGGTGCACACCGAAATCGGATGCCGTAATGGCATATGGAGTTTTCGGAAATTATTCGCGTTTTACGATTTTTTGGGTACTTCAATGCAACGTGTGGCACATCTTAGCCGTCAAATGAAATTTCGCAAAATATATATGGATTGGAAGATAAACTTCAGTACTTCCTGAAACCCGCATGCGCATCAAATGATTTTGAGAATTACGCGATTTAGACGCAATTTATCTCAAAAATAGTGTGAGCTGGCACATCCATGGTTCTAAATGGACCACATTGAAATCGGTATAGATCGATGTATTTTTTTAGGGTGCTCACCAAAATCGGATGCGCGTTAATGGCATATGGAGTTTTCGGAAATTATTCGCGTTTTACGATTTTTTGGGTACTTCAATGCAACGTGTGGCACATCTTATCCGTCAAATGAAATTTCGCAAAATATATATGGATTGGAAGATAAACTTCAGTACTTCCTGAAACCCGCATGCGCATCAGATGATTTTGATTATTACGCCATTTAGACGCAATTTAAAATGTATATTTCATAATATTATTTTATTTCAAGATTTATTCCTATTTATAGAATTCTAAGATTTATCGGAAGGGTCTTGATATAATCCGCAAGGCGTATACTTATACACAAAAAGTGATTATTATTATATATGTCAATTTTTCGGCGAAATTCGGGTAAAATAGCAGAATAACTCCAACATTTTTTTCTGAAATCTTATATAAAATCAAAAAAAATAAATATGATGACATTATTTTTTCGAACCAAAAACAAATATTTTTCCTCAATATCTTGTTTTGTTGTCGCTGTGATTTACAAACCGCTACACGGACTTGTGTGATTTTTATATCACTTGATTCGTCATGGTGTTTAGATTATGTAGATATTTTTCAATTAATTTTTAGGTGTGTCTATGTCATTAATATAATGATAATATTGACGTAATCTCATATATTTTTATTATTTTTCTCATATTTCGCGAAGATGTGCAACTTTTTCGCGATTATTATAACATATTTATATTCTAATTTTACGAGGGAAGATATATATCAAAGTTTTTGGTCAATATAATAAACGGCGTAATTTTAAGATTTTTTTCTTATGCCCAAAATTAGAACATCGATAACTTTTGCGCGCATCAACCAAAAATTTGATCGCGAACGGTTTTGGAGTCAGAACATTTTTCTCTATATGTGTACCAAAAATCATTGATGTGCCACAAAAACAAAAAATCTGATTTTTTGAAAATGGAATATTAAAAAATTGGCAATATTGCCCATATATAGAAAAATTTCCGATTTCCATATATAGAATTACAGATATTAGAACGGCTAAAACCTATAAAATAAGGCAATATGGCGTAACCAGCCTTCAAGAACATTTTATACCAAATTACAGCTACATCGACGGGAAAATGCGGTCGAAGCCTTCAAAATACGCACATAGGTCGGTAACGTTATATGGGAGCTATATCAAAAATTAAACCGATATTGGTTATTTTTGGCAAGGCGATTTTACACCCATCTGAATATCAAAAGACAAATTCAAGCCAAATCTGTTGAAAAACGAGCCCAAGACCCGCACTATTACTGGGGTACTATTATATGGGGGCTACTCGGTAACTTGGGCCATTATGATAATTTTGATAGGGAGATTTTCTACTCAAAGAGAAGCCGAAATACCAAACTACAGCCATTTTGGTTGAAACACATACCATAAAAAGGGCACCAATTTTTATAATTTTTAGTGGGAACACTGTATTCAATGGGGCCTGTAAATACCAAATTACAGTTGATTAGGTTCAAAATCGTATCCAAAAACCTTCACAATTCCTAATATTGGAGGGAGGCCCCCCAATAACGCTACGGAGAGCTCTATGGTAATCTTAAAAGACAGATGGGACCGTCCCTTTTATGTGGGGTTTGGTCATAACATTATACTATATCAAAATTTGTCTGAGGAGATATACTTTTGTTGGAACCTATAAAAATATTTGTACCAAAATGTTTGCCGTTTCCAATACTAAATTGACAAATGTTATTCTAGACTAAATTTAGTACGTCATGCCTTTATATATAGAGCTAAATCTAAATCTGAATTGATCTGATCAAAATGTTCGTGTCATGTGGACAAATGTGGGTCTTTGATGCAGTATTATGTGAAATCGGAAATAAATATGTATTGGAGCTATATCTAAATTTTCACCAATTCTCACCAGTTTCAATAGAGTTCGATGGTCCAATGGAATGTACAGTATAATTTTTAAAAATTACTCCAAATGGCAATCCTAACTATGGATCACCCTCATTTTTCGAGCATACATTCGACATGCTTATGCAAAATTTTTAATTAATTGAAGAGCATATTAGTTGGATGGTAATTGCAGATGTAAAGCACAACAACAAGAAGAAGAAGCAGAAGAAACGCATTTGACACCTTAAACATGATGACAGTCAAATGGCTGCAAAAAAACCAACAACAACATCAACGACGTCAACAACAAGGAAATGAATCCAGTAGCACATCTACCATATAGCAATTGAAGATTAAAGCCCCGAATATGCCGAGAAGATAAGATTCTTCAAATAGCTGCTAACAAACACGAGGCAAATGCTGTTGTTTTTTGCATAACCGAAACGAAGTGTTGGCAAATTCCAGCTCAGTAATCATCATCATAAAGGTCTGGTTGGTCTAGTTGGTTTGGTTGTTTGTTCCAACCATCCAAAATGAAAGTGGTTTCATATGCGTGAAGATTTTTACTCAAGTATCAAGTATGGTATGGTATGGGATTGTTTACCCAGGTGAATATGAGGGGAACATTTTTTTTTTTGTTTTTGGAATGCATATGTATTTGCTAATGGCGAAATGCAACGAAGGATGTTCGTTTGGTTGGTGTGAAATGTTCTAATTTTGTTTTTGTACACTCGCACACACACCTATCTCCTAGTTACAATTTTAATCCAACTTAAAATGAAGCATCTCTGTGTTGTGAGCCACACAGCAAGCCACTAGTGTATGACCAAAGTGACTATGGTGGCAGGCAAGATGTTCTCTTGTGGCGTACAACATTTCCACTTGGTTGTTTTTTTCTTCTTGATTTCAGTTACATTCGCCTGTTCTTTAAAGTTTTTTTTTCGTTTCGTTTTTTGATTCCAGTAGCATCAACCAGGCAACCAACCAACCGACCGACCCACTTTCTTAAACCAAAATGCGGCAAATGTTGTTGTGGTTATTATTGGGTTACCAGGCTCAATGCAGGAGAACTTTCTTCGCCAACCAAAAAAGCGGCTGTAAGACATATAACTCCAAGTCAGTCCGTCAGCCAGTTGTTACTCACAAAACCAACACACACCAGAACAGGAAACCCGTTGTCTGAAGCCAATTGCTTGAATTTATATTTGGTCGATGTGAACTATTTATTTAACTGCAACATTCGGTTTTCTTGTGTTTCTTATGAGAGTTACTTTTGGCGTTTCAAGTTTTTTTTTTAATTTGCAGTGTGGCGGTACAGAGTAAATAATGAAGGCAATATTCCAAAAGAAATTTGTCAGGGATGTGGGTTAAAATCAAGACACAGTGTTTGGGCGAGAGAAAATCCAAGTGCCATTAATGCCGGACTTAATTTTTATGTCATTTAAATTAGTTTTGATTTAAAAAAAAACAAACTGAAATCGGTCGGGCCCATATATTATAGCGCTATGTCAAGACATGAAACTCCATTGGACACACCTATTATACCCAAAACCTTAAAAAAGCTTTTTATAGGATGGGAGCTTTAGATACATACTACGCCAAAACATCGACATTTTCGTACCCTTCCACAGCCTACAATGTCCAATTCTAGTCCAAGCTTCGATTGAATCAGACAATCGACCGTCAATCCTATCAACTCTAATTGAATATACCTAAATATTACAACAACAAATATTTGGTTGGAGAAAAATAAATCCATTTCTTTCGGCACATGGCTCGTAAGATATCTCGTAAGGTATCGATCAAACAATTTCAGATTTGTGACATTTCGCAGTAAAAAAAATATTTTGTTGTTTTTTGATTGGTACATTCAGTTGTGAGTTACAGGGTATTGAAAATGGAAGTGAGTAAAGAGAAAATTCGGTACATTTTACAGTTTATCTAAGATTGTGAATGGTGTTTATGGTTCCGATACTGTAACATCCAATTATGTGTTAAAGGTGCATCTCGCACAGGTAGGCCGAAAATGTCGATAATATCGAAGAAATGATAGAGAAATGTCTATAAAATGGCAACAAATCATACAACAAAACGGTGAATATTTGGCTCAAATCGGACATTCTGAAACATGTTAAATTAAATCCTATAGTTCATATAAAAATAATGGATTTCTTTTTCTCCAACCTTTTTAGCATCAGAAATACTAACATTTTGAACATTTAAAAAGAAATTTCAAAATTAGTAACTCATGGAAGGGGTCCAAATCAATATTATTTGTAAACACGATCCAGGTCACAGTTATGGACCAATCGTTACGAAATTTTGCATGTAGGACCGGTTCGGACCAAAGAAATCCCTTATTGTTTTTGGTAATGACCGGTTAAAATTTAGTGGATGAAATGAACCAAAACCTTTATTTTTTATTTTAGCAGGTCAAGTGGGAAATTTGCATAATATGGCATATATATTTAAATTTGAAGGGTATAGATCCTATAAGTTGACAGTATATCCATAAGGAGTGGTTAAACTTTAAATTAATTATTTGTTATCTTTTATTTAATAATTAATTTATTATCTTTTGCACTCTTGTAGTACTTATTTGCATAACTAGTTTCAAATTTCATGATTCGAGTTCTATAGGTTCACCCAAATTCAAAGTCAGTACTATTTAGTGCACATTAATAAAAATTTCTATAAGGACTTAACTAGTTTCAAAACTCAACAATCAAATTTAAATTCAGTACCATTTAGTGCACATTAATAAAACATTTCTATAAGGACTCAACAATCCAATAGACTTCATATTTCTCTATTTCAGCCCTATCGGTTCACTCCAATCGAAATTGTATAAAATATAGTACCCCAAATCCTATACTCCAACAGCAATCATAATTTCCCAATTTCAGGATTCCAGCAATATTGGTTCACCCTAACTCCAAGTAGTACCAAATGTAATACACATTCGTAAAACTTCCTATAAACCCCAATCCTATAAATCCAACACACACTTGTTAACTTGTTTTACATATCAACACTTTGATATATTGTATTTGGCATTTATATCAAAATAATTTGGAAAATGCATATGGGAATTTCATAGCACCAATGCAGAGGTCGGTAGCAGTGCATGAAATAAGGAAAGAATGGAGTACAAAACTGAGCACAATCTAGTGAGGGGTCAGACGGCAACAAGAGAAACAGTAGTGTAAAAAGGTTGCCAAACTAACAACCACAAGGTGAGGAGAAGGGGAGGACAAATACCAAAACACAGTCCAAAAGTGAGTGGTGTTTTTTCGTGGGAAGAATACATTTGTTGTGTCTCTCTCTCCCTCTCAAGAAGAGAGAGAGATGGAGATAGAGGACACATGAGCCAGATAGTGTTAAAGTAGAGCGAAGTAGGAAAATAATTGTGATATGAATGAAATGTTTACATTGTTCAAAAAGAGAGAGAGAGAGCGAAGAAGGAAATCAATTGTGATATGAATGAAATGTTTACATTTTTTGGGGAAAATAGTGGCTTTTTCGTGGTTATAAGAATTTTTATTGGTATTCAAAGCGAGGTACATGTAGAATATGGAAAAATTAATTTCTGAATAAAATTATGAAATATTCATTAAACATTTCTTTCTGTGTAGCCTTCACTAAGAGCAGCCATTAAAAATATATCATTATAAATTTGGAGCTATGTGACGAAGTTACTCTGTTTCGGGGAGAACTCTTGGGCATATATTGAACATATTCGGTGAGGATGTTTTTTTATTTCTGAGTAACCAAAATACCAAATTGCATTAAGTTTGTTCAAGGAATAAGTGACATTATCAGTTTCCGAATTAATGTGTTGAGGATACTATTGTTATATTCTTTTTTTATAATATTAGAAGTCTTTGTCGAGACTGGATTACTATAGGACTGTTGTTGGTCTTCAGAAGTCTACTTAAGGCTTCTTTGGGTCTTTCTAAAACTAACAGACGCACTTTAGGATTAATTAAAGGTCGAAAGAGTCGGGCTTCTTTTATACCTGTTAATTCGAAATTTGTATTTACTTTGTACACCATTAGGAGTCTTCTATATATGTAAAGAATCTCTGGATCCCTCTACTCCTGGAGGATGCAAATTATAAATAGAAGTCTTCTGAATCTAGAAGCCTTTAGGGGTCTTCCAAAAGCCTTTTGCAGTTTTTTTTTAAGCTCAAATATCTTCTATTACCAGAAGATGTTTTATAGGGTATGTCAACCTGTAACCTGCTTTTCAACAATCTAAAGCCTTCCGGATTATACAATCGGTATCATATACATTTATGTGTCGGCCTAATTAAATAATCGATCATAGCATTCCCTAAACAACATTCGCTCTCATTTTATCTTTTCGTAACACTGTATCCAACTTCGAATTATTAACTGTTCCTTATGTTGTGGTTACCACAATATAAACCTATGGCATTTCCTTTCGTTTCTTAGTTATTTTGTTTTTCGTGTATTTTTTGTGTGTTGTACAACCTCTCGACTTAAAGTTGATGAAAGCATTTAATATTCCAAAAAATATATAATTTGTCATGAAATTTAATGACAACCAAATCCGTTGTTATACAATTGACAGAGTGTAGATTTTTCACTTTCATTTCGTTTTTGAAGGGCTTTAACTGGCTTTGCTGGGAATAAAGTGACTTGTTTTAGATTTTTGGGACATACCTGTAATGAAAGGAAACAAAACAAGACAGAAAATTAATATAAATGATTGACAAATTATTTCAATACAAAGAGACAAGGTAGTATTCAAAAAAATACAAGAATATATAAAATAAAAACAGTCGACAATGTTGTTATGGACTCCAGCATGTATTGGCAGAAGAGACAACAAAAGTGCCCACAACAAAGGGGACCCAATGGATGTGCAGCCCAACCTTTATTTAATTTACACTCGTTTCAAAATTAATCGATTCTCCAGAATAGCGCCAAGGTTAAGTAATATTACACAACCAAAAAAAACAAAAAAACATGATTATCCAACACTTCGCAGGATGGTCCCTTTCGCTGGGTATTAATCTTCTTTCTTGCAGTGAAAAATGCTTGGCAATGTTGCCGAGATATAAATGATGTGGTTTTATATTTATGTCATGGCAGTGGCAGCAGCAGTGAAGGCAGCCCCAGCAAATCTTATCATTTGCAGTTGATCAATAAACTGCAATGTTTGTTTGGGTTACCTTGCAACTATGTTGCCACACAAACCCCATCCAAAATGGAAATTCATGTCAATACCAATTGCGGTAAGTTTGGGTTATTATCGCCAAAAGGAGCATAGCCAAAGCAATAATTGTGAGCTAAATATCAGATGACATAATAACTGCTTGCACTTGTGATTGAAATACAGACACACACAAACACATACGTTTTTATGACAATATCCAGAGGAGGATGATGATGATGATATCCAATGAAATATCAAAGTGGAACATCAGAGCAGCATGACTTTAAGTATTTAAATTGTAGTCGATTTTTTGAACGATAAATAGGATATTGCATTGATTTAATTGCTAACTGCCGTATTTTTGTGTGTTAAATTGGACGGAGGGGTACAGAGTAATTAATGACAGTAATTTGCAACAACTGTGAATTAATTGTGCTAAATTGACATGAAAATTACTTGTATTAAAAAAAAACAACAAGAAAACCAGTAAGGAAAGTAGTAAAGTCGGACGGGGCCGACTACACGATACCCGTCACCACTTTGGGTATATTCAACAGATGAATCCTAACAAACGTCGCATTTTTAAAGGATCTGTGAAATGAAATTGGATCCATAAACATGTCATTCTGCAACCGATACTAAATTTTTCATTTGGTCAGGTATAGAAGCTATATCTAAATCTGCACCGATTTAAGGAAACTTAACACACATCATTTTAACACACAAATGCAAACCGTAAGATATTTTGGACCGAAAATATATTACATTACGCCGATTTGCAGGAAACTTAACACACATTTCTAGACCTAATTTAACAAACATCGAAAGATATATAGGGACTTTGGTGCACCATTTACATTAAATCGGTCGAAAATATATATGGAAGCTATATCTAAAACTGAACCGATTTTCAGGAAACTTAACACACATCATTCTAGACCTAATTCATTAAGCTGTGCCAAATTTCGTGCAAATCGAGAGATATATAGGGACTTTGGTGCACTATTTACATTAAATTGGACGAATATATATATGGGAGCTATATCTAAATGTGAACCGATTTTTCCCAATTTCAATAGGGTTCGTCCTTGGGCCAAATAACTGACCTATGCCAAATTTCATCCAAATCGGATCATAAATGCGGTCTGTACTTTGTTCACAAAAATATATGGACGGACAGACGGACATGCGTAAATTGTGTACTATGTTCACAAAAATACATGGACGGACGTAAAGACCCAGAAAGTGAAAAGGAACATGTGTCCTGTTCCATGTTCCTTTTGCCTGTTACAAACATATGCACAAAGAAAAAATGACCACAGTCAAAGGGTAAACATAGTTAAGTTTTCGAATGTTAGTAAAGGGTTTTACACTTCCAGATTGAATGCATCCGAAGCCTGACATTTTGAGGATTATCCCCCTGTAACAGTAGGATAACACAAAATTTAAGATAGCGCCATCCAGTTGAAACACTATATAAGCAAGGACCACAATCACCGCTCCAAATTCAAGGTGGCGATGTCTCTAGGCAAAAATAGATGGCAGCCCCATAACCTAGCCGAGGTTAGGGCAGACCACTATCTACTTAGCTGGAATAAAAAGAATGAAATGCGTAACGATACTAATAAAAGGGACTAATCGAGTAAGAAGGCGAAACTTGTGTAAGCCCGATGCTCTCAAGTAACAGAAGAAAAAAATGAATGGAGGCTATGTTCAAACATAGAACAGTATTTAACATTTTCTCCGTGAGTCTGGAATGCAAAATTACAGCACCTTCTGTTGGAAAATGATGCAAAAACCTAATGCATATCGATTATGTGTCGTTCAGAGGAAATTGGCGACACTAAATAAGCACGGACCTCAAAAACTACACAAAATTCATGGTGGCGTTGTTTCTACTGAACGATAGATGGCAGCACCATCACCTAGATCAGACAACAGCAAACCAATCAACTACTGAAATAAAAATAATGATATGCGTAACGATACTAATAAAAGGTACGAACAGAGTACGATGATGATGCTTTGTAGAAGCCCTATGCTGACAAGAGGAGTACAAGGAAAATAAATTAAAGAGTCTTTGTAAAAATATCCACCTGTATTAAAAGTTGTATATATTTTTTATTACATGAAACAGGAATGCCAAATTTGAGTCTGGACCTATATATGGGTTCTTCATCAAAACACCCTTTCACCCTTCATGAACCCGGAAAGCAAAGGTATAGGCCATTCAATTTGAAATTACTGCTTAAACCTTTAAAATACCGATTGTGAGCGGTGTCGTTATATGGGGCAATACTAAGATATGGATCGATATATCGATACCCAACATCCTAAAATTAGTAGCAACCCAATTTCGATGGTCCGCATTAAATATTGTCATCCCTATTGTGATTTTAACAGATAGACTTACGACAATGGCTATATCGACAGGAATATGGTATTGTTGGCGGAATTTATAATTTTGATGTGGTTTCTGATGAATACTTCGAAGTGTTGTAAACGGACAACCAAAATTCATATGCAATCCACTCTATGGAGTAGGGTTTGCCGAGATTCAACCTGCAACCAAAAGTGCAGTAGAACCTGCAAAAATATATTAAATCAAACTGTACCTTTTAGATATAAATATTGTTCACACTAGACCTTTCATTGTTGGTTTCAAAAATTTTTCTTGGTTATCATGCCCTTCAATTCCATAAAATTGAAAATAATCTTAAAGCTTTAAAACTCTTTCAAGGAATAAGAAAATATTTTTAACACATGACTTGGTGACTAACATTAAGCCAACAACAACATCACACCCTCAATTGCAAGTAAAGAAATTAAGAACAAAAAAATCGCCAAGGTAATCTGCCGCCAGAGAAAAGAAAAAAAAACAGAATTAGTCAAAAAGTTTACGCCAAACAACTTAACTGTTGTTTGGCGGTTAGCAAATCACTTGCCAAGGATTTGATAGCGGCACCACGAGCAGCAGCAGCATCAGTACTCCGTGATATTCTTGGCAAACACAAATAACGCCAAAAATACCCAAAATGATTTATGATCTAACTCTTTAGCAAATGTTTAATGGGGAGGATGAAGAGGGGTGAGCGTTGGTGTGTGTGAGTGGGAGAGTAATTGTGGAAGTGTACTTTTTTCCTGCATAAAGATTTAAAAAGACATATTTGCGAATGCGACTTGGGATTAGAAGAATCTCAATAAATTATTGTCGACCATATAGCGACGGCAGAATGAATACTGGAATGTAATGATCCGCGAGTCGTGTGTGGGGACTGGCAATTGAAAAATGGTTTTGTATGTTAAATGTGAAACGGAATCGAAATGGCAAGAAAATAACCTTGCCTTATTATCCTGTTTATAAACCAGGAGTGTAATTATAATGATTTAGATGCCAAGTTTTTATTTTGGGGGGTTTCTTGTATGTTGGGGGTATTTGAATTTTTATGGATCACCATAGGGTAGAGGGTATATTAACTCTAGCATTCGGTTTGTAAATCTTTTAAAAATTAGTCGATGATCCCAAAGTCATAGAAATAAATTTAAATTACAATAAGTCTTGCAATATTATTAGCCAAGGATATTTTAAAGCAAATTTTTTTCAATATCTATCAGGGAGTTTGTTTTTTACAGAATATAAAAAAAAATCTTTACAATAACATATATTGGACTTTATAAGAATATTATTAAAAATATTTCCGAAATCAACGCCTAATTTCATACTCTGCTTTAGAGTGAATTAGTAAATATTTTCCCGACACCTAATTGAATACAGGATTTTTAAAGGAAAATAATTTCAGCAACATCTTAGGTCTGAAAATATATATTTATTTTCAAAAACTATCTGAAGTTTGGATTTTTAACATATATTTTAACACCTATCAAAGATTTAAAGTATTTTTACGATACCCAGGGATGCATTAAAAAATCAAATCTTCGTCACTTGTAGTTCGTTAACGTCCGAGATCGACCCCTTCGTCGTGAGAAAGTGAAACATATATCCGTATTGTACTATGAAATGAATGAGAATTATTGTGTACTTCAAGACAAGTGTTTGCGATAAATTCATTGTTAACATTTACCAGTATCCGAGACTGCGGACGATCCACACATCTTCGTCACTCGTAGTTCGTTAATGTCCGAGATCGACCCCTCCGTCATAGGAGAGTAAAACATATGTCAATATTGTACTACGATGTGAATGAGAATTATTGTGTAGATCAAGAAAAGCGTTTGCCGAGAAATGTATTGAAGTTGAAGATGCCGGGCTTAGGTTTACAATAATAAGTTTAAATAATGAAACGGCCATGTTACAGATCTGGAGGAAGTAATCTTCATATAAGAGCTGTATATCTTTTTATTTAAGTGTAAACAATACTTATTCTTCTATATAAGCGGATATCATCATCAGTTCTTCTATGAACACGATTTTCAGCGCTTCTCCCTCTTCTATAAGAAGACCTCCTGTTCCGTTATCTACCGCTTCTATGAAGAAAACCTGTAGATCTTCTCTGGTATGGACCAATCATAACTCTATACGAATGAGCCGAAACAGAACAGATATCGACCTATAATTCTTCGATGACAATCCAAGTGGCTGAAGTCTTCGATGAAATTTGAACAAAAACCAGTGATGACGGTTCAATGGGGCTCTCTTCAGTTCTTCTATGGAGAAAAATGCATCCAAAGTTACTATAAGAAGACATCGTCTATTTAAGAGAATAGCTTTTCTGTAAGAAGGCCTCCCGCCCTTTTGTAAGAAGAACACTTTTTTACTATAAAAGTACCTCTAGCTCTTCTATGATATGGACCAATCACGGATCTATGCGAATGAGTACGAACAGAAGTCGACCTGTGAATCTTCGAAGACGATGGAACTCTGAGACAACGGCTCAATCCGCGCACTTTTGACACGAAAACACGTGGAATTGATGGGTTATCTGACATTTTGCATTGACATAGCAAACAAAGACTTATTTTTATTTTCGCAAAAATTAAAGCACAAATTCTTTATCAAAAAAAAAAAATAAATAATAATAATAATGCCTATTTAGTTATGTCCGCCTGTCTGTACTGCTCCATGGAGGTTTGAAAATGGGATACATTGGGCCACTATTGGGTATAGGCCTCATATAACGACTTGGTATTTTTTTTTGGCTGTAATTTTGATATTTTGGATATTCATGACATTGACACATGATTGACATTGACACATGATGACGGTGTCACCCCAGATTATGGTGCCTTCTATTATTCGGCACTTTGCAACATTGGTCACATTTCAGCAGGGTAGGCTCTAAGTGAACGTTTGTATTCTCTTATAAAATGTTTCTACCAAAAAATAGCAATATCGGTCTCCATATTTTAATATAGACCCAAATATCGGTTCCTCCAATTTTCGGTATTTTCCAGATTGCAGATACATAGCTGCATTTTCGCTATGTTAAAACCCCTAGCCTAATTTTCCAATATGAATGTCAGTAGTTTGGCACCTCATTTTCTCCATACAGTAATTTATCATGACATGGCCCTCATATAAATATCCTAATCTATTTATGGTATTATGAATGTGGATATACAAAAGTTCGGCACGGCCGATATTAACGACTTTTTAATTTCCCTTTTTCGTGTAGGCTATACAAAATTCTGCCCGGTCCACCTCAATGCAGCTTCAATTTATTTTGTTTTCTTTTCCTTTAACTTTTCTAAGTTATCCCTTTTGCGACCCGACCCGTAAGCAAAGGAACCAACTTAGTTGTTTGTGATTTAATGATTTCCACATATCCTTTCGATAACTATCGTGGTATGTTATTCTTTGGGGATTGTAAAATTCATTGATACGTTAAATGATTCGTTTTATAGAATAACGCCTTTTGGCGCATACCGCCACCAAATCATAAATCTCAAAAAATAAACTTCACACACACATACACACAAAACGCTCTATATAAAGTATTGCAACAAAAATATATATATGGCTGTACAATGTTATGTTTAATGTCATGTTTATGCGATTGCTTCCTTTTCCCCACCACATAATGGATGTTACAATTTTCGAAATTTTATTTCTAATACCAGTATTATATTGCAATGCTGTTGTTGTTGTCCTTGTGGTAATAATCATGATTTGTGTGTGTGTGTTTGGTGCGCGCCGAATATGCCCATTTATATAGCAATTTTTATACCTCAGGTATATTACACAAACATTAAATTTAATATGTCGGGATTTAGCATTTGCCAGGAAATTTATGACCCCATCGATATCGACACCAACAACCAAATATGGGTTTGAGCAACAACCCTGCGAAAACAACATTGATTTCAATGACCATGCATGGCTGTGGGCAAGAAATTGTTGGAAAATTGTTTTACGACTTAATTGAACGTTTTTAACAATTATTGAACTGTGTAAAATTGGGTTGCAAGGCGGGAGTTTATTTTTATGGCTAAACTAATAACTTTTATAGGTTAGGATAATGATAAACACTTTATTTTTGCTGTGTGTGTGTTTTAAGGAAAACATTTTCCCAAAAGGGGTTTGGAAAATAACAATTAAATTTTGTGTGTGTTCTTTTTTTGCAAATATTTGTGTCTTTATTATAACTAGGGCTCCATATCCTCCCCCTTCACACCCACAAAAAAATGTTGTACAAAATTTTTCAAATTCCCAGATGACCAATCAACCGTAAAAGACAGCTGCCAATCGAGTATTGTTTGATTTTTAAAGCAAATATTTGCCATTATTAATTGATTTTGTAGGTCAATTGATGGTGGAAAATCGGTAAAAACCACACACTCACAGACAGACAAACCCCAACAACCAGATATGTATGTACATAAATGTTTGTGCTGTGTGTGTATGTCGGTCATAAGCAAATAAACTGAACAAGTTTGTAAATCCAAGTTGAAATCTTTACGTTTTTGGTTTTTTGCTCTTTCTCTCGGAGATTTTTTTCGTCTGTATGCAGGTGATGTTGTTCCATTCATTTGTGGAAATTGTGTGTGACCTAGTAAAATATTAGACAGGGAAGGAGTTGGAGGGGTGTGGGCCGAGGAGGTTATGGGACCTTTTAAGGTGTCGAAAAATTCTTTTGGGCATTTGGTAGATTCATAGTTACTTTACGTGCAGACATACATAAAAGCCCTTTCTGAATCGATTTACAACTGACTGTTCGCTTAGTAAAAATTTTAATATCGATTTGATTATTCAATTATGGTAAAATTCGGCAAGACTTTTTACTGGACCAATGACGAGGCCTTTTGAAATTGACCATTATCGGTTCTGTTTATTTATAGCTTCTATATATATTTTCAATCGGTTTGACTTCGTAATTTGAAATTTATATAACGAAATTTTGGATATCGATCTGAATTTAGGCTTGAATGATGTCTGCCAAATTTGCTTAAAATTGGTTCAACTTTAGATATATTACCTATATAATTTCGTCCTATTCTAAGTGTATGTCACAAACAAATTCCTACCTGGGGTTTCTTAAAAATTGTGACCATTATTTGTGGTAGAGGTACCAAAAGTAGCGGACTCCAAGTAAGTTTTATTGTTCAAACGGAGGTACATTTCTAAATCTACGCAAAATATTGTGAACCGAATTGGGGTCTAAAACTGATATTTCGATGAGACACATTCACCGGAGTGGGATAAACTTGTTCCGACTAATCTATACTAATAAAAGAGTAACATATATACAAACATATATAACTACCAACTACCCCAAAATACTCGGGGTCACATTCGACAGCATGTTCAAATCGTCCGCGCAAACCACATCTATCTGCGATAAGCTGAAAAGTAGGAACAAGGTCCTCAAGTCGCTTGCCGGCAGCACTTGGGGCGCAGATAAGGAAACCTTGTTGACCTCTTACAAAGCGATAGGTCGGTCTGTGGCTAGCTATGCGGTTCCAGTGGGGTCTGCGAATTCCAGTGATACACAATGGAGAAAAATTCAGACCTGTCAGAATGCCGCCCTGAGGACAGCGACAGGGTGCCTCCTCATGATACCAGTGGACCATCTTCATGAGGAGACGAAGATCCTTCCCGTACGTCAGCATAGCAATATGCTTTCGTTGCAGTATCTGCTCGGGTGTTTCAGGGACGATCATCCCAACCATTATATTGTGGATAGGACTCCCCCACCCATGCGTGTCAGGAAGCCACTATGACCACTGTTGGGATTGTTGAGCTATGAAATTTATGTTTATGTATATTTTATATTTTTGGGTTTGGGTGAACATATATAGCTCGAATCAAGAGTACGAAAAGTAATAAATGATACTAATTTAGTATAGAGCTAGATTTATGTTGCGGTCAGAATTGCTGTGTAGTGTTGATGTATGGAGTTAGATTTGGAAATACGTACTATGGGAGAACACAGGTACCAAAATTTAAACTATGGTCGATATTGGTGTGTAGTCGGTTTCGCTAACGAAGTAGGGCATATGATAGTACCCGACTGGCCTATAATTCTTATAGAAGCTATCCGATTATGCGTCATATGAGGTTGATGTTTTGACAATTTAGAAATAAATGTTTAGGGACTACATAGAATCGAGTATAGATATTCTTATTTTTGTGACACACAAAAGAATTTTTCGAGGCCAATCGTCCAATAAAAATTTCAGATGGTACCATGAAACAATGTTCTTGGTCATCGTTGATTGCAAATTTTACAAGTACTCATTCGAAAATCGACATAATTTTTTCTAAAGGCCCCCTGAATTGTAACCATTTCAAATTTAGGCCTAAAAAGTGGAGACTCCCACAAAAAAAAAAAAACAAAGAACAAAAATTTGTTTTTGTTTAACCAAACTATGATGTAATCTGTGTTGTTTGCCATACAAACAATGACAAAAAAAAAACGAAACAACAACAGCAGTAATAACACTAAAATTTTTTGCACTGTGTTCCAAATGGCCATGCTGCACAACAATAATGTCTGAAATGAATTGAATTTGAGAATTGGTTTTGTTTTCTACAATGCTGCTTCAGAGCCTCTCTGCCATGCCATGTTGTTCAACTATTGACCATCAAATTTCCACAGCAATGGCAACAAAACTAAATTGGAAGCCTACCCACAAGAAACAATGTGGGGGTTCCGAGAAAACACCCATAAAACTGAGAACAAAAATCGAAATAAAACTTCGACTTCTATCTTTCAGGCAATGGAAATTGTATTGTATGTACATCAATGTGTTGCCGGTAATGCTTTATTGTCAATTGTATCGAATATTGATGCTGTTGTTGTTGTCGTCGATAATTATTGCTGCTTTACTGATAATTTGACTTTAATCTCTACTGTTGGCTGATTTGTTTAGTTTGTATCTCCTCAGCTATATTGCCATTGATATCGTTTGTCGAGATTTACAGGGGAGGCCATAAATCTACATATCTAAGTATCTGAGATTTTGCTGCAATCTCAATATTTGTTTGCCATTACATATTGATGTCTTCTGCTGTTGTTGTTTTTATTTTTATTTTATTTTGTTGATATTGTTAAAGCAAACAAAAAAATTAATTAGTACATTTTCTTTGATTTATTTACTAGCTGTTTGTTATTACTGCTGTTGTTGTTGTTGCTGCTGCTGTTGGCATTATCGTGCTACAGATAGTAGACACAACAATAGACAATAAAAATAATTTGCCTATTGTTGTTGATAATTATCACCAGCAGCAGCATCATCATCATCGTCGTCAATAACGAATCACATAACAATTTATCGATTTTATTTTTTGTTTTTGTTGTTGATTTTTTTATATTTTGAACAAAAGAAGTCTATTGACATCATCTGGATAATTCAATATTATTGCCCAGTAATAACAATATTTGGTTATAATTCAAATGAATAAAGTTATGCAAATATTTGAATGTAATTATTAAGTGGGGGTTGAACTGCAGGAGGTTATTGGGGGAAGAGTATGATAAGGTTAGGAAAAATAGTTCAAAAGAAATTGTAAATATTCTCATCAATCTTTTCTTCCAAAAGAAACAGAATTGATGAATTTAAGGTAAATGAAATGCCTAAATCAGGGAAAATCCGTGGGACCAATATAGGAGAAAGCTAGAGAAAATAGTGACTCTATGCAATTGTGAAAATAGTTCTTCTGTTACTGCTCTTGAGGGCATATTACTTCCAGAAAGCATCACCACCTTACTGGACTTGTCCTTGTGTCAGTCTACTTAATTATTTCACAGTTCTATTTTTATTGGAGCTAAGTAGATGTTTGGTCTGCTATAACCCATCCAAGGTGATTGGGTTGCCATCTATCGTAGCCTAGAAACAACACCACTTGAATTGTCTACAATGGTTGGGGTCTTTGCTTACTTCGTGTTGCCATCTTCCTCTGAGTGGCGCTATCTCCTGTCATTCATATGTTGTGTTATCCTCACGTGTTGATTCTGATGCCGAGGTTGCTTAGTGAAAAATATTAGATATACTAAAAAATATTGGACCTACTTCTATAAAAATTTATTATGTATTTACATTTGTTGGTAATTTTAAATTTTATCTTTTTAAAATATCTTTAATTTAATTAAACCTAAAAATATTGCAAAAACATTTTAAAAAATTTAATACATTGCGCTGGGGTGAGAGCATTCAACGTGGACTGCATATATAAATAAATTATGGACATATAATAAACATTTGTTGTAAAAAAGGCTTCTAATCTTCGATAACCATGCTTTAGATTTTTAAACTCCCTTTTAAGTGAAAGCCGATTACTCGATCTATTTCGTCAATATTTTGAAGGGAGATTTTCTGACCTTAGCTAATTAATAAATAAAAATTTGTTGTAATTTAGAACCAAATAATAAAGCCGATATAGACATTAGAGCCATATATTTTTAATTTAATTATAAAAGCTCCATACACCCAAATAAAAAGTATAACCATTTTTTAGTTTTGGCAAGATTTTCCACCAGTGAGTCGAATGAACCAAGAAATATACCTACATTGGCGATGTTTCGCGATGAATTAATGCTAAGACAATTCGATTGGCAAAAGTGCCCGAGACCTTCGAAATACTTTAAATCGGGTGGTTTATAGGAAAATTTAGACCTATTAATGTAAAGGAAATTTGGGAAATACGAAATCGTAGAGGAATTTTTCAAATTTTCAAAATATTTAATGAATATTTTCATAATTTCATGCATAGTTTATCTTTTACAGTTTGCACATGTACCTTGCTTAGTATACAAGTAAAAATTCTTGTTAACTTGAGAAAGCCATTATTTATATCAACACTATTTAATATCAAAACTATTTCCTACTCAACATAATGCACATAATAGTACGATACCAATAATGGCTGAACAGTATTTTCTTTTTGTCCCTTTTCGTCAGTAATTTTTGATGATTATCTCTCAGTTACGTTCTCCAACACATATTCTCAATTTAGTTCTGTTCAACACTGCTCTACTTCAGGGATGCACGCCCTTGCACTCTAGCGGTCAGCTAAACTCACACGGATTCTTACGCTCATTTGTTTAGTCCAGGCATGCTTACCCATATACGCTACCGTAACTGAGGCTCGATGGGTAAACACATTTTCTCTTTCTTTCTCTTTGCGTCAGTCGTTTTTAATTGTGAATTCTCAGTTACGCTCGCACAAACTTGCTCTCAATTTAATTTTGCCCAACACTGGTTTAGTCGTTGTTGAGACTTCAACAAGTAAACATGTCTATGGTGGTGTACATCATATTGCGGCCACGCTTAAGCGCCCCACACACGTCAAACATGTACGTTTGATCGGTGTGAAGCTGATAGGCCACAAATGAATCAACAAAACTTTGGTTTTTTAAAAAATTAAGATGGTCCGCGATAGTGACGACGTAGAAAAGATTGATCAATTTTATTTATTTTAATTTTTTTAATTTAATTCACATCGATGGAAAGCACATGTTTAAAGTGTGTGTCCCGCTTTAACTTTGTGTGCTAGTCTCACACATACATTTACAAATTGCCATCCTCTCACCGTGTGCATCACTGCTCTACTTTAACAATATTTGAGCTCATTTTTCGTCTGTCTGTCTCTCTCTCTTTCTCTTTGGCAAAAACAAATGTATGCTTCCGAAGAATAAAACGACCATTTGTTGTTTTGGCATTGTCCTCCCTTTTCCGGTCACTTGGTGGTTGTTACTGTTTCTGTTAACAACCGCCGTCTCTCCACTCACTCGATTGTGGTTAGTTTTGTATTTCATTGTTTCTTATTTCAGGCACTGCTACTTCTGCATTGGTGTTCTAAAATTCACATATGAATTTTCCAAATTATTTTGATATAAATGCCAAATACAATATATACAAGACAAGTGTGTAGAATATTTAAATTTGTATATAATTTTTCTATTGTTATGGAAATGAGTCCTAACTATGCAATCAGGAAATTATATTTCTTTATGGCAGATATTTTCAGTTTAGAGATTATCAGTAAGGAACCCAAACAGGATATGGAAGGAGCATTTTGCAAAGCTTCTGGTATCAAATAGTAACTGTAAAGAAGATACCCCAGAACAAATTAGAAATGAGAAGATTGTATACAACCTAGCCAAGATGAGATAAGAATAGAATAATTCGGCTGCCGATGGATTACCAGCAACTATTCAAGGCAGGTGGTCAGACGCTGATCAGGATCATGCACCAACTGATCAGTACAATTTGGCTAGAGGAATACATGTCCACTGATTGGAACCTCAGCATCCTGTGTCCCGTGCTCAAGTGTGTTGTGTGAACGACTGAAGCCAATGGTCAATGATATTTTTGGATATTATCAATGCGGCTCCAGACCTGGCAAATCCACAGATTTTCATACTGTGCCAAATCCTGAAAAAGACCCACGTAAAATACATCGACAACTTCCACCTATTCATTGATTATAAAGACGCATTCGACAGCTCAATCCGCTCAGAGGTGTTTAAAGCCATGTCTGCTTTCGGCATTCCTGCTATGCTGGATAACATAAACGTACACTAGGTCAGCAGTGGTCACCTAATGCATGATCTCAAAGTAAATTTTACTTAAACTACATAATCTCATATTCTGGATACGACGATATAAGCATAACCTATAATCTCAAAGGTATACTGTAGAATAGATTCTATCCCTGGCATTTTTTCTCACTTATATTGCTAAAAACGTTCAATTTTGTTTTAAAATTCCCCAATTTGTATATGCATCCCTCAAATAAATAAACAAAAATAATCATTTCCATCCTCCTCATCTATGAAATATTTCGAATGAATGTCTCCTCCCCCGGGTCCATTATCTTTTTAACACAATTTTATAATAATAACAACAATAAAAAATAAATACAAATCAAACATACAATTAAATTATTTGCAGAGAATTTTTGCTACTTTGAAAGCATTCATTTGTTGTTGTTCTTGTTGTAATTTTCCACAAGTAATAATAATATTATTTTCAATGCAATAATATTATTGTTTTTTTTATTTGTTATTGCCTTTTGTATACAAATGGCTTCAGGCAATAGTTGAGGTAGTTTCTGGCAAGGATTTTTTTGTTGCTGCCTTAAAAATTGTGTTTACACATATAAATATTTATATAAATTTTATGCATCATGTAATAAATAAATATTTAATGAACAGCAGCAAAATTTTCTTTATGTTATTTTTGTTTCTATTGAAATTAAACTTGACTTGGATAAAGAAAACAAAGAAATGTTGCAGCAGCAACAGAAAATGTAAATATTTTACTTTATCTTTTATTTTCAAAAACAAACAGTATTGAAAGGAGTTGGGGAGAAGGTGGTGAAGATTTTGTTGGCTTGACAAATTATGAATTGAATGGAAAATAAAAAACTGTTCTTTAAAAAAATATAAACATTTGTTATTCAAGTCTCATATTCTAGTCATGAAATATTGGAATTAAGGATATTGTTCTTTGCATAAATTCTACTAATCTTTAGATTGAAAATGGAATTTTTGGTTAACTAAAAAAAGGACAACATTTTATTGCTTTGAATATTTTCTAAAAATACCAAATGGATTTAATTTTCTAATTTTAGAAATGGCAACATTTTATATATAATATAAAATTTATTGTATTACTTAGAGAGAGAGCATGAACAATAGTAGGATAAGAAATGATGTGTGGTGCATGCTTTTAGGCGTTAACATATGATGGCAATATTTGAAAGGCACTTTAATAATATTATTGTTACTAGAGATAACTATAAAAAATCTTAAAGACATGATACTATGGAGGAGTTGAAGAGTCGAAACATGTAGAGTAAGACTAAATGTGTGGTGTATGCTTTTAGGCGTTAACATGTGATATTAATATTTAAATGACACTTGCATAATTTCATTCTTACTAGAGACAGCTATAAAAACCTGAAAGGCATATTGCTATGGAGAGGATCATAGGTCGATACCTCAATAAAAAAAAACTGGACAAGATATCAACTGAAAATTTTCCATTTCAGCTCCATGGAATTTTTTTATAATATATATCCATATGTGGTGTAATTGAAATAGTTTATTACACATATTAATCCGCATCTACCCATCTATATTTTTTTTATTAATTTCATTTTCCAAATTAACTAATTTTCTCAAAACTTTAGAAAGTCTTAAATGTTCCAAATGACTTAATCGTAGTTATTTGCATGGTTGTTGTTTGTTTTTGTGGTTTTATTATCTCTGAACCGTATATTCATTCTTTTCTAGATGAGATTTTTTCCAGTCACCATGGTCATGCTTCACCAGCCCTAACCAAAGGTGTTAACCAGTTGTTGCAAAAAAACAAAAGACAGACACCAAATCTGAACCTGGGCTTTCACCTTGTGCGGCTGCTGCTGCTGTTTCGGCTGACGACGATGATGATAAACCATAACAAAACGGCAACTTCATCACTGTCGCCGTCGTCGTTGTCTCATCATTATGCTATGCAGGCGGTATGTCAGACTGACATTGCTGATCTTCATGATGAATGGTGGAAAGCAGATTTTTTTATTTGGTTAGATTTTGCTTCGTTTTTGTCAAATGCAAATTAATAATGTGGGAGTTTGGTTTCTTTCGTTTTTGTTTTGACATCACCTAAAATAACACCGTGACACTGTGTGTTTATTTTTTTTCGGTCGCATGTCTTCGGTTGTTATCTGTGGGAAAATATGTAATGAAATGTAACTGATCTCTGTAGCGAACATTTGTTGTGGCAAATTTTAAATTTACATAATTAACACCTAAAACCTTTGGAGGCTAATTAAAGTTACACAACATTTATTACGAATGTCTGGCAAAAAGACGGGGAAAAAAGTTAATTGTTTTTTGAGAAAAATATATTTTTTTAATCCTATTATGTGTTAATTGATATGGCATTCCCAAGGAAAGTGATTTAGGGCATAGGGAAAATTGTGCACACAGTTTGACTTTGTAATTTTTTGTGGGGCATAAATCTAACCATCAGGAGGGCAATGGGGTAATACAAAGGCAAGTATATCCGCCTTTCGCTCACAATGTTAATAATTCGAACCCTGTCAATAATAATATCAGATGTTCTAGCTGCTTATATAAATTTGCGAGGCGGGACGCTTTGAAAGTGGAGAAATAGTAGAACTCACGACAAACCTATCCACTTCTTACAAGGTCTGTTGTAGCCTGTACAAGGCGATAAGGCTGCCATCTGTCGTTGTCTAGACACAACGCCTCTTTGAATTTTATGTAGTGGTTGGTGTCCTTGCTTTATTAGTATTCCCATTTTTACTCTGGGTGTCGCTATCTCCTGCCATTTCTATTTTGTGTTATCCTTTTATGTTATTGTTGCATTTAATCTGGAGGAAATGTAAGTCTCTTTTGCAGATTTTCATTTGAAAGATTTAGAGTCTTTAATTTTCATTGAAAGCCAATTAGAAGCAAATGTCCTTTGCAATCGTCCTCCCTTTCTTGATGACAACGCTTTCATCAAAGTTTTGTTCACATTGAATATTTTCTTTTAAATTTGTTATTTCTATTTTAATTTTTTTTATTTATAATAGAATAATTTTCTTTTAAGCTTCTGTCATTGACATACAATTTATTATAATTACAATGCATACAGTCAGGCATGACTATAAAGGATAGGAATTTCACAGAAATAATCTACAAAATTAATAAGACAGAAGACTATGTTTATGTCACAAGGAGATTAAAAGGAATAATTTTTCTTAGCAAAATCCATGAGCAGTTTTTAAGGAGATTAAAAACTACAGGATTGTGCTTATGTGTGCAAACCTGTAAATGTGTCAGTTTATTCACATCATATTTAGTTTTTCATATTCTCACATAGTTTAAACTGCATTTAATTTGATATTTAAAATCACAACGATAATGGAGGTGGTCTTCAATTTTTTGCCGTCTGCTTTTCTCTCTCCCTCTCTTACCCTTCTTACACTTGATAGCAATTACAATAGCGTTTTAATTAAATTATCTTGTACATAAAAAATTATTATTTATTTTTTAAATCGATGTGTGAGGTTGTTGTCCATGTTTTTTTTTTTTTTTTTTTATTATAAACAACCATAAATTTAGTTATTTGTTTTAAAGAGAAGATTCTTTTATTGTTTTGAATATTTTATTAATGTAATATAGTAGCAATTTTTATATTTAAATAAATATGAATAAACAGTTTTTTGTTCAAAATTTAAATGTCAATTGATTTGTATATTTGAAGTGAGAGCTTTGTTGTTTTACTTAATAAATTAATACATGTACAATAATATTAGTAATTTAATAAATATTTGGAAAAAATAACAAAAAACAAAATATGATAATAAATAACTATCTGCAAAAGAAGCGCCTAAAATTATGCATCACACCGACAAAAACTTTAAATTTTCATATGTGTAGAATTTTGTAAATTCCTAATTGAATAAATAAACAATTGGTAAACATTGGTGAGGGCAAGGGTGGCAAGACAATAAGTAAATCGGTTGGGCTCATTTTTAAAACTAAGTGTCCTTGGCGTCTTATAAAGGTCTATGTAAAACAGCTGTTAACAATTAATAAACAAATTAATTCGGGAAATGCCTAAAATTATGCAACACACTTAATAAATTGTAAATTAATATTTACATTACCAGAGTTACTACTAAAACATGGGGTTTGAACGTAGCAAAGTTATCTTCGCCTGTCATTGGGGGTCAAGATAGGACCTTAACGACCATTAATTGGCTTCCACATGGTCAATTAGTGTTTTATTTCAAGCACATACCCAATTTTCATATTCATTGACTAATAACAGCTCGGATTTATAAAAACAGGCGTGGATTTATTTAACAAATATTTTCCATGACCTACCAACAGGCGTGGATTTATAAAAAATATTGTTCAAGGCCTATCAACAGGCGTGGATTTAATAACAAATATTTTCCATGACCTACCAACAGGCGTGGATTTATAAAAAATATTGTTCAAGGCCTATCAATAGGCGTGGATTTAATAACAATATTTTTCAAAGCCTATCAACAAGTGTGGATTTATTAAAAAATATTTTCAAGGCCTATACACAGGGGTGGATTTATTACAAAATATTGTTCATGACCTATCAACAGGCGTGGATGTATTAAAAAATATTTTTCAAGGCCTATCAACAGGCGTGGATGTATTAAAAAATATTTTTCAAGGCCTATCAACAGGCGTGGATGTATTAAAAAATATTTTTCAAGGCCTATCAACAGGCGTGGATGTATTAAAAAATATTTTTCAAGGCCTATCAACAGGCGTGGATTTATTAAAAAATATTTTTCAAGGCCTATCAACAGGCGTGGATGTATTAAAAATATTTTTCAAGGCCTATCAACAGGCGTGGATTTATTAAAAAATATTTTTCAAGGCCTATCAACAGGCGTTAAAGAAATATTTTTCCAAGCCTATAAACAGGCGTGGATTTATTTAAAGAAATATTTTTCCAAGCCTAAAAACAGGCGTGGATTTATTAAAAATACTTCTTAAGGCCTATAAGCAGGCGTGGATTTATTAAAAATACTTCTTAAGGCCTATAAGCAGGCGTGGATTTATTAAAACAAATACTTCTTAAGGCCTATAAGCAGGCGTGGATTTATTAAAAAAATTTAAAGGTCTATAAGCAGGCGTGGATTTATTAAAATAAGCAGGCGTGGATTTATTAAAAATACTTCTTAAGGCCTATAAGCAGGCGTGGATTTATTAAAATAAGCAGGCGTGGATTTATTAAAAATACTTCTTAAGGCCTATAAGCAGGCGTGGATTTATTAAAAATACTTCTTAAGGCCTATAAGCAGGCGTGGATTTATTAAAAATACTTCTTAAGGCCCTGTCAATAATAATATCAGATGATCTAGCTGCTTATATAAATTTTTCAAGGGCGCTTTGAAAGGCGTGGATTTATTAAAAAATTTTTCAAGGCCTAAACAGGCGTGGATTTATTAAAAATCTTTTTCAAGGGCCTGTACAAGGCGTGGATAAGCAAGGGCCAATCTGAGGCGTGGATTTATTAAACAACGCCTCTTTGAATTTTATGTAGTGGTTGGTGTCCTTGCGTTATTAGCAGGCGTGGATTTATTAAAAACTCTTTTATAAGGGCCTATTTTGTGCAGGCGTGGATTTATTAAAAATATTTTTTTTCGAGGCTCCATAGAGGCGTGGATTTATTAAAAATATTTTTTAATTGCCACCAATAGGCGTGGATTTATTAAAAATACTTTTTAAAGCCTATAAGCAGGCGTGGATTTATTAAAAATACTTCTTAAGGCCTATAAGCAGGCATGGATTTATTTAAAGAAATATTTTTCCAAGCCTATAGACAGGCGTGGATTTATAAAAAATATTTTTGAAGACCTATCAACAGGCGTGGATTTATTAAAAATACTTCTTAAGGCCTATAAGCAGGCGTGGATTTATTAAAAATACTTCTTAAGGCCTATAAGCAGGCGTGGATTTATTAAACAAATACTTCTTAAGGCCTATAAGCAGGCGTGGATTTATTAAAACAAATATTTCTTAAGGCCTATAAGCAGGCGTGGATTTATTTAAAGAAATATTTTTCCAAGCCTATAGACACATTTTTCAAGGCCTATAAACAGGCGTGGATTTAAAAAAATATTTTTCAAGGCCTATAAGCAGGCGTGGATTTAAAAAAATATTTTTCCAAGCCTATAGACATGCGTGGATTTATTAAAAATATTTTTCCAAGCCTATAGACATGCGTGGATTTATTAAAAATATTTTTGAAGACCTATCAAGCAGGCGTGGATTTATTAAAAATACTTCTTAAGGCCTATAAGCAGGCGTGAATTTATTAAAACAAATATTTTAAAGGTCTATAAGCAGGCGTGAATTTATTAAAAAAATTTAAAGGTCTATAAGCAGGCGTGGATTTATTAAAAAAATATTGATTTATTCAACAAGATTTTTAAAGGATTTCGTAAATATATATTGAGAGCTTTACCAATTAGATTTAGATGTTTCACATGGAATGATAAAAATAATATGTCCTCAGTCATACTTTATACATGTTGTATTATTAAGCCCCTAAAACTCTGCATCACACCCAACAAATTACAATTTTGTATGTACATTATTTTCTGGAGAAAGGAAAGCATTTTTATTTCCCTTCTCAAAAGTAATTTGCGACAATTTCTCGGAAAAGGACTTAATACTTCATAATAGCATTCTCGAAAAATGCGCCTAATATTATGCACCACACATACAACAAATGCCAATTTCATGTGTAGATTTTTCAATGAAACTCTTGAGCAAAAAATTGGGCAAATATTTTAAATGTTTAGCGTTGTGCAGTGGATTGGGTGCAAGACTACAAACTGATGGTTCTCAGATTTGAAACTGAGTGTAAGAGGAAAAATTCTTTAAAAATGAATTAGGATAAAACAAAATAGGAATGGTATGAAGTAGCGCTATCTAAAGGCAAATTGCAATACTAAATAAACAATGTTTCCACGACATAGGGGTGTACTATCCGAGCCTTACTCAACCAACGTCAGTCTCCTCGGCCCTTGTGTAAAAGCGACAACTAAATAAGAAATGATCCCAAACGCTGCACTAAATTCATGAATGCGTTGTTTCTAGACAACGGTAGATGGCAGCTCCATTGCATAGGACTACTATGTGACCAATTGTCTACCATACTGGAATAAAAACAACGAATAAGCTGACTGGTGTAACAGGGCAAACATTTTATGTTCAATTTAATAATTATTATTTTCAGTTTGAAAAACTGCAAATATTTTTTTTATAGTCCCAAATAAAATATACAGGTGAGAATAACACAAAATAGGAATTATATGAGCTATCGCCTTCTAGAGGAAAATGGCAACACTAAATAACCTAAAACCCAGCCAATGCACAAACTGAAACTAAGCGTCGATTCTAGGCTACGATAGATGGCAGCCTCGTCACCTAGGGCAGGCTTCAACAGACCAATTATCTATTTAACTAAACTTAAATAATATTAATTATAATTTTAAATTTTCAAATAAATGTTTTGTATTCAAAAATAAAATATACACAGGATAATAACACAAACTTGTAATTATATGAAATATTGCCCGCCCTTGGGTAGGCGTTGATTCTAATCTACGATAGATGACAGTCTCATCACCCAGCACAAGCTACATCAGACAAATTATCTACCTAACTGAAATTAAATATGATAATAATTATCATTCGAAATTTTGACAATTTTTAATTAGTCCCAATTTATATTAGGCGAGTTTAATTGGGGCAAGTCTGTGTTTGAAGGAGAGGGCAAGGGGAATAGAAATTGAAAAAATTGCTCGTACCGACGATTTTCTGGCAATTCGTTTTGTGAATTTTGTTTGTAGTGTCAGTAGTTTGAAATATCAATCCGACGATTTTCTGGCAATTCGTTTTGTGAATTTTATTTGTAGTGTCAGTAATTTAAATTTTTAACCAGAACATTGTGAAAAAAATAAATATTTTTGAAATCGAATTGCCTTGTATAGACGAATTCAAAAGAAAAATAAAAATTAAATAAACTTTAATATAAATCAGGACTTACCTTTTTTATATTTCTAAATAAAATATTTTCAAATTTTGAATATAAATATTTAATAAATATCACATTATTTTGCATACTATAAATTGTAATTCACGGCTCATTAAATGAAAAATATTTTTGTTTAACATTTTTCTGGCACAATTAAATACAATTAGCTGTAATATTGTAAAATATGATAACCCAATATAGGCTGGGTAGATAGATGGCCAATTAGTAAAAATCAATGTTTTGTAATGACCCTTGCTATGATTTCGAAACAAATTATCAAATAAATAACTCAAAATAATTTGTGTTTATTTAGCCATTAACTAAACAATGCCGAAATATTGTAAATGTTTATAGACGAAATGAAAAAGGCCAATTATTATAAATTATCTAACAACAAAACAACAACAACAATTGGTAATGTTAAATATTTGAAAAAAAAATAAATAAAAACATGAATAATTGTTATTATTTGTAATCTGTGATGTTATTTTTCTCTTTTGCAAATCAATGAAGCGAAATGCGGAAAAAAACTGGCTGCCTAAATTGTCTATTTACACTTGAGATTAGCAAAGATGATGGAAAGAGTGCCAAGAAGCTGTGAAAGACTTTCACTTTAGTGCATTTAAGGTAGGCAAATATTTAGCTTTAATTGTGGGTTGAATGCTTTGGCTTGGTACCGGGCGGTGTGGTGTGGTGCTTGGCCGTGGCAGCACCCCATTTGTATTAAAGATTGATTAACACTACGCCACCACAATCAAGTTTTTTTCTTCTGGCCATAAATAAGTTATGGTTTGCGACGTACATCTGGACAGACTTCGTTGTTGTATTAGTTTTGGTTCGCCACTAGAAAATGGTTACAGAAAACTGGATTATGAATTCGTTTTTGGTTTGTTTTGTTACTATTATTAGCAAAATTTTCAATTTCAAATCTTGACCAAATATCATATTTGTTTTTATTTTTTTGAATCTTGTGAAAAGTGAAATGCTGATTTACTTCAATTCACCCCACACCTATCATAGCTAACATGATGTTCACTGAATTATCGCTTGTATCCATGGTCATTATCGGCATCAGAAGTAGAAGACGAAAAAAGTGAAGAAATACCAGCCTTGCCTTTAATGGTCAATTAGCATGATTATGGTTCGCCCGCCATGAAAACAACAACAATGTTATATTTTATGCGAAAATTTCTGACTGACCGCATCAGATCATCGTTTTCCACATCTTTGACTTTGGCTTCTTCATTGAAAGAAGAAGAAGAAAGCGTTACTTATTCATTCATTTCATTTGTTAGAAAATTAGCTAATAAATTTGTACTAATTTCAAAGACTATAAAGAATGATTGTTGTTGAATTTATTTATGGTCTTTAAAAAAGAACAAAGGCGATTTTTATTCTACTTAAAAAAAAAACTCAAAATGAGGTCAATGGCAAAAAATGAACTGGTGATAATTAATAGTAGCTTCTGTGCGTGCTAAGTGAAAACCTTTTAACTATTGCAAAACTATGTTTTAACTTTCTAATGTGGATAAATGGGTCATTCGGGAATTTTTGGGATATCGAAATTCTATTTTATTCTAATTGGGGATGGAAAATGAACATATATAGGCATTAAAAGATATGCGCCTAAAATTATGCATCGTTCTATATACGGATTAACAGCTGATGCTTCTACAATCTGTCGAAATATTTTTTTATTTTCAATCGAATAAAAACAGAAACAAAACTATAGATTTTAAAAATGCAACCTTCGAATGCATACATTTTGTAATTATGCGCCTAAGTTTATGCACCATACATTTATATGAACATCTTAATCACCTGATCTTTGAAACCCTGTAATTTCGCAAATAGACTGTCAATGATATCATTGTATCTTAAAAATGCGGTTTCAGACCTGGAAAATCCACTAAAGACCAAATTTTCAAAAATCCCGGAAAATACCCTATAAAATCACATTGACGCATTTCACCTATTCGTCGACTATAAATCCGCATTCGACAGCCCAATCAGCTCAGAGGTGTTTAAAGCTATGGCTCCATTCGGAATTCCTGCAAAACTAATACGGCTATGCAGGATAACGTTAACTGGCACAAGGTCAGCAGAAAGGACTTCCGAGAGGTCCTATCAGTTAAGGTCCTGAAATGACCGTCCACACATCATCGATAGTGGCTTTGGCTTGACCAAAAATCCGCACGCCGCGTGCTGCATTTGGGTGAGCTTCCATCCGTGCAATTAAGATTTAAGTAATTTTAACCATTATTGGACGCCTACAAATTTCAGTTATTATTTCTAAATACTAAACAGCAACAAGAAATATATGGTTGCCGATGAATTATATTTGAAGCAACTGAAGTTGACAACAGTTGCCATCCATAATTCAAATTTGGCAATTGGCAACGCCACTAAACTATGGTTACCATCCCTAATCGACCCATTAATCAGCTGATCTTTGAAACCCTGTAATTTCGCAAATAGACTGTCAATTATATCGATGCGGCTTCAGACATGGCAAGTTAAAGATTTTATATAAATTGAAAAGCAAAACACATGACACATTTAAAACTAATTACATCAGTTTTGAAATACGGACAAGAATAGTGTTTGCCAACAGATGTTACTATGATCTGAGTAAGCAATTCAAAAACAAGACCACCTCTCGCTAGACACAATTCACACTCAACAAGACACTGGTACTAATCGTGCTGGTGTTTGGCTAATATTTTCAAAATGTTGAGGGAACTTCATATAATATCGAACATTTTTGGTAAAAATATTTTTCCACTTCCAAGAACAGAGAATGCAAAACCCATCAAAATACCGACAATGGAGCGAGACCTTTATATGTAAAACACTGACCTATATCTACATTTTTCTGAAATAATATTTCTCGCCCTCTAAGAATCCGGAATGCCAAATCGCATAGACTTCGATGAGAAAAGTTGACGAAAACTTTGAAAATATCGACAATGGGTCGGGACATTTATGTAGGTTTCTAAGCACAATATCGAAAGTGTTATCTATTAATCGTAAAATATTGAATAGCAAAATTGTAATATATTTAAATTCGAATAAGTCTGGGTGTATACATGCAACTTTTGTAAGAAACTCTGCTGAGAAGTGAGAGGTATAAAATAGTACAAGGGGGAAGAAATTCAAAAGATAATCGAATAGAGCAGCAGCAGAGTTGCTTATAAAAGTTGCATGTATAAACACAGACTAATTAAATATAAAATTTTGCATTATCCATAGAAATATAAAAAAATATAAGAATATTTATCGAGATGTCGTGGACGGACAGGGCTACTGTGACATGGATTTTTTTCCGATCAAGAATATAAATTAATTTATGGGATCTCTGATGAGGTGTTGCAATGAGATAGACATATTTAAAATACACACCATCTTGGGAATGTCATATCATACCACTGTTTGATTTTGAAAATTGCATACATTGATTTAAGATTTGAAAGATATATTAGGTTTGTTTTCCCTTTTTTATCTCAATGAAATAATCATTTCCGACACGTGCATACAAAAATTATCGGTATACGTCCAGTTTTAGGTATAGCCCCCAAATGGAGGTATTCCGATTAGAGAGAATTTTTGAAAATGTTGACCTTTCTTTTCTCGAACCGCCTATGCAATATTGGAAAGGGTATTGTTTGAAACAATATTAAAAAAAACTTGACTTTCCAACTAAATCTTG
This sequence comes from Musca vetustissima, assembly GCF_032173495.1. NCBI lineage: Eukaryota > Metazoa > Arthropoda > Insecta > Diptera > Muscidae > Musca > Musca vetustissima. The sequence continues at coordinate 386,617 of NW_026882603.1, forward strand.
AACATTTTTATAAGAATCCATGCCAAAGGGATATATTTATATTATATTGCAGTGGATAAAATTTGATTTTAATGTTTTAATTTATGGATTAGTCTGTTTTATCCGGAATTCCATATAAATGTGTTTATAAACTGTCAGGCTTAATCCCAGTTTGTTGTTTTTAAAAAACAACTTTTTTATAAAAACAACAAACTGATTTTAATGTATTGATTTCTGCAAAAACAAAATACAAATGGTATCCCAAATAACCCGCCATATACAATATGTTTATAAACAATTTTTTACCATGATTATACGAAGTTATATAAAGATTGGAACAATTACATACCTGAAAATAAAAAGAAAAATTTCAAATTAGTGTCAATTTAATTTGATTTTATTTTAAATTTAATATCATCGAAGAATTGATGGATTTAGAACTGATTCCTTTTATAAATCTACCTCAGTATTTTTATTTTTTTAATTATTCTTTCCCCCAAAAAACCAGCACAAACTCTAGCTTTATTTCTCAATCTTCCCCACACAATTGTTCAAAATTTCCACTTGAAATACTACGAAACAAAAGTCATTTCCTCCTTTTAGAATTTTCCACTTAAATATTGCTCATTTATGAATGTGTTTGCTTTTGTAATAATAATTGACACTACTACGAACGTAATGACTTTACTCAGTTTAATTTACTATGTAATGTGCAACCGGCAAACTGCTTCCTCTCCCCCCGTATCGTGCAAATAATAGTACTTCTTGAAGTAAAACATAATTTATTAAAGAAAGAATGATGTTTGAAGAGGTTTGAAACAATGAGTTATTAGAGGAAACATTGTTTTTTATTGCAAATCATCTTGAAAATTGATTTATAATTTACAGGGGGTGAGGGAGCGAAAGAGAGAAGGAAATTATTGATAGTGAAGTAAAATTCAAGAAATTATATTGATTATTTTTGTGGTGAGCTCCAGATAGTTTGGTAGGGACATATTATTTATTATTATATTTATTGTTATTGTTTTATTTATATAATTCGAATTTTTCATTAACCGCCTCTTGAAAATGTGTCGACAATACGAGGGCAGCTCGGAAAATTTAACATGTATTCATAACAGAGATGGATGTTTCCAAAAAACTTAAAATTTTTCTGTTTATACCGCGCTTTTTGTGGTAGGCTAAGTACTCTCCTCTTATGTGTAGGGGCATATTTTTTATTGTATTTTAAATAATTCGAATTTTTCTTTAACTACCTCTTGAAAATTTGTTAACAAAATTAAAACCATATGTTGTGTTCTCCTTTCACTCCACCTTTGTCTCTTTAACCTGGTTTTTCTTATTTTCCCATAAATTGTATTACATTTCAGTATATTTTTTTATTTCCTATTATTATTCAAATTAATTTTACGAAAATAGCAAAATAAAAACTAAAATAAATCTGCAGATACATCAACATTAGCATATGTCAAATATATATACAGTCCAGTCTCCCCAAAAAACACAAACACACACATCAACTTGTTTATTGTTTGTTTACGTATTATTAATTGAAGTTTTCAGATTTTGAAAGTCTATCACATGGATATTCACACACAATTCAACAGACACAAACACAAACCAACTTCCGTTTTTACGCACTCACTCACTCACACACAAACATACCATATATAAAATATAAATTTTGTGTACATATGTTGCAAAGCATTTCCTTTTCCTTTTTACAAACACACACACAGTCAATTGTGACCTGTCCCCTTCGAACAACAACAGGAGAAGCAAAAAAAAAAAAAAAAACACAACAATCCCATAAATTCATATAACTGTCCATTCATTTATATGCAAATTATAAATGTTATGACAAATATATTGAAAAATGATTTGTATAACTGTCAGGGCAACATAATTTTTTTTTGATCCCTGAAAATCCAGATAAAAATAACGATGAGGAAGAAGCAAAATAAAAAATATTTATAAATTATTTTTTGGAAGCAAACTGAAAAAAAATAGATGTTCATAAAAATAAGACAAAGGCAAAACATATGCAGCTGTTTCCTATGGCCTTCACCCGAGTGTTGTCAACCAACAGTTCCAAGCAAGGAGAGGTCTTGCCAAAGACCAAATAATCCGTCCCTTTATATTTTACTTTTGAATTATGAAAGGTGTTTGTTTGTTTCCACGGTTTTGTTTATTATTTTTTATTTTTGTAGTCTGAATAATGAAAAATTACAAGTTAAAAATCACATCGACTAACCCAAGATAAGTTAATGATGAGAGCTCATTATTTAAATCAGATTTTGATGAATTATCCTAAGGCATGACACCATAATGAAGGAAAGCTTGCAGTAAATATGATTTGGGAATGACGTTGGAATGGGCCCTTAAATGAAAAGATTCAAAGGTTAAAATAAGGTGTGATATAATGAATCACATACGATGAATTGGAAAAGAAGATGGATGCATGTTTTCGGCAGCCTCTGTCATATATATTTAGAAAATCACTTTTAAATGGTTGTCATATTGCTCCCACCAAACTAATTATATGAATGAATGACGAAGACAATTTAATTTTTTTTTGGAAAGATAACTTGTATCGACACAATATCGAATTCCAATAAATTTGCTAAAATATAGTCCAGATTTTGATATAGTTATATCCTTTCTACTTTGGGGATATTGACTTATACTTGCAATGAAGTTTCCCTCCTCACCTAGAATTAACAAAACTTATGCACTGTTTAATCGCTCAAAACTATTGTCGAAGTATTTTTTTTTTCAAGACTGATTGTGGGACGCGAATGAAGTCATTGAGTGTCAAGTGCTGTACAGCAGATGACACTTTAACTCCACGTTTTGACAAGTGAAAAAGGTTTCAGCCGATTTGTGAGACCTCGCATAGTTTTCGAATTTCTTCGAAGACTTAATGCAAATAAATTGTGGAATTGTGCGTCCTAAGATGTTCAAGCGGATGTGTCGGGATATGACAAGTTTTCCTGATGATACTGCTTTCTCCACGAAAAACTTTCAGTTTGTTTCGAGTTCATACGCATAGCCTTTAGCAGCACTGTGATTAATTTTTTCAAATATTTTCAAGAAATGTCCAAGGTTCTTTGGTTGTGAATTCATGCACTACAATCAAGTACCTGAGAACAAGGACGTTTTTAGTCATAATAAAATATAAGTAAAATTTCCTATAATCATGAGAAAGCCACAATTTTTTTTGCAAAAATATGTAAATATTTCATTAATAGTAGAACTATTTTCCTACTTTGCTTTACTTTATCACTATTGACGCTCATTGTTCCTCTCTCTCTCCCTTTATCTTTTGACAAAAACAAATATATTCCTCCCAAGAATACATTGTTCAGCTGTATTTTTTTTTCCTATCGTTCTCTGCCTCTCCCCCTATTTGGTGGTTGTTAGTTTTGCACTCGTTTATTTGACCACTGTTTCTGTTCCTAAAAACCGCTGTCTTTTTACTCACTCGATTGTGACTATTTTTGCATTCCATAGTTTCTTCGTTTCAGGCACTCTTAACGACCTCTGCATTAGTGTTACAAAATTCGCATATGTATTTTACAAATTATTTTGATATAAATGCTAAATGCAATATATTAAAAAAGTGTTGATAGGACCAATCAAACCCAATTAAATTGTATACGAATGTATAACATTGCACATGATTTTTCTAATTACGCAGAACCTTAATATGTAAGTAAGTAAGAATAAACGAGACAAGAAAGAAGGAAAAGGAAACACGAAATTAAAATAGAAAAAATTAAACGGAAAAAGAATTTCTGTGGAATAGAATCCGTCACCGCCAGCAACTCACTGACAAGAACCCAGTTTTATGAATTGTGTTCATAAAATTCAGAAATCCCGATATTGGCAACATTTTCTGTGCGCTATTAATATAATATAGCTGTTACGGCATTAAAAATACCAAAAATAGGGTGCGTTCTTATTATGGAGACTAATTGAAAACGTGATACACTTTTGCCAGGGGATTTTATATCCTCGAAGAATAAGAGTAAATTTTGGGGTCTTTTCAGCGGATTTATAATCTGAGAACTCAACTACCATATTACTACCACGTCCGTTGCAAAATGCCTCCAGAACAATCGAAAAACCTATAGAGGCTTCATCCAGTATATAGAGGCTTCACCAATGAATTCTTATATAGACAAAATTCGTTCGGATGTTTAGGTTATTAGAACTGACTGACCGATAATTAGGGTCATATTTTATGGTAGTCCCGCTACTTAACTTTAAATCTACTCCAATTTTACATTTAGAGTTCGAGGAAGTGGTCAATAACCAACCTCGGAATCAACAGGGGCACATGAGGATACCCAGAAAAGAAATGTCCGGAGATAACAGCATTCAGAGAAAATTGGCAACACCTAATAAGCAAGGACTCCATCCACTGCACACAAATTAAAGAATACATTATTTCTATTCAACGATAGATGGCAGCCGAGGCCAACAGACCAATCATTTACTTAGTAGGAATAAAAACAAGAAAATGTTTACCGAAACTAAGACATGAACTAATCGAGTAAGATGGCGATGATTTGTGAAATTCCTACTTTTTCAAGAGAAGGAAAAAAATTTACTTGAATTTGATCGTTGGGTTTTGAGTGATAGAAAATTGGGTAAAAATTTGGGTATTTTCAAGATTTTAGTCAAATATTTAATCATTTTATATGTGATTTCGATTTTGCGTGTTTCAGATGTTCCTTAAACGATTATGTTATCGTATAACACTTATAGAAATATTCAAATTTATTGCCGAATTTGTTTCCAGCTTTATTCATGATTAATAACCTTCACTTGACCCCAATTACTAATACCCATTACCCTTGTCCTTGACCACATTTTCTTTATTTACTTTTATTTCTGCAACATTTAAGATGATGACTAATGACTGGTATCATTGCGATAATACTGAAATAAATAGTCGTCCCAAAATTCGTCTCAAAATCCGAGTGTAATACAAAAACTGCAATGGCAAGGATTTCCAAGAATTTGTATGAGAACAAAAAAAAAAAAACATTGCTACGTGTATCGTCGGGCAACAGTTAATAAAAAAGCACATAAAAGATTTTGTCAAAAAAGGAAAATAAAAATATTAAAACGCAACCACAAACAACAACCTCCTTTAAGTGTTAAGCCAACAAAGCCGTAACCGTTTAAACGCTGTTACAATTTTTTCGGACTGATTAATGACCAAAAAACTAGAACAGGCACGTACATCTCGACTTCGAGATTCTAGATGAGTGAATGAATGAGAATCAAAGGCAAATGGAAATCATAAAAGCAACAACAACAAATAGAACGATGTATCTAGATTTATGTTCTAATACAATAAATCGTCAATCATGCACTTGGAACAATTACAACGAGTATTAAACACAAACATACCAACACACACCGAGAGAAATAAATATCTATGCACTGTACAATGAACTTATTGATGGAAGACAGACAGACAGTCAAGTGTTTGCAAGTGATTATTTTTTTTTTTTTTTTTGTATTGAATATGAGTTACAAAAAGATACATACAAACAAACAACATCATCATCATCAGCAGCAGCAGCAGCGTATCAAACCACCGTGAACAAACAATACCGCCTGGCAAGACAACAAACAAAATGTATCTCAAACAATATAGATATTCAATAATAGTAGCTATTTATGTGTGTATGAGATACATTGCTCTGCTTTGTGTTTTGTATCGAAGTCATAATGTTTGTTTGAGCGTCGTACATTGAACCGTTGCCGCCATTCAGCCAACCAACCAGCCAGCCATCGAACCAACAATTGACTTTGTTTAATGGCCAATGTAATTCTCATACCTGGCCCTGATGATTTTTTTTACTGAATGAATAGAATATCTGATCTACCATGTCAGGCCAGTCAGTCAGACTGACTGCCAGCCAGACCGTCAGCATCTCTAAAAGATATACAATCAAGTGGCAACAAATATGTTTAGGCCATGTTTTGTGTGACAACATAACATAGATCTGTAACTCGGATAGAAGTATGTATGTAACATGTGTGTGTATGTAACATGCCAAGTGTTGGTAATAATATGTACAACAATTATGTATGAGAATAATAGTAGGTATGTTGTATGCGAAATGTATTGGAAAAGTCGGTCAAATTATTGTCGATAATTATAAGAACTTCATCGCAAAAACATTCTTAATCGTATCTACTGTGAGATTTATTAAGTTAGATTGCTTTTGGGCCTATGTGGTTCACGTTTTTCTCGGGGAAGTTTACGTGTGTGATCTATTGTCGTTATAGCTTTTAGATATTACAACTGTCGGAATCGGTCCTTTTAGTTGTTTGTCAGCACTAAATGCTTTGATTTGAAAGTATTTTTTCTTCGTTGTGGTATATTTAAAGCTGTCCCGATGGCACTTAACAAATTTCTGTCATCAGTTTTGGGGAAAAAAACTATTCAAATTTTTATTCACACTAAACTAACTGAAAGTTTATATTGTATTAAAATATGACTAAGTAACACAGATTTGATGAGCCATAAATTCATAAGATTTTCTCTGTCACCAATGACACTAAGAGACAACGATTGCGATAATGATTGCATACATACATATGGATGTAATAGTGAAATTATCTATGCATAATTGAAGATCGCATAAATCAAATAAAAAAAACATTTAATTTTTGGGTGAAAAGAAAAGGGAAAGGTGAAAGTTGAAACTATTTTCTTGTAACCTCCGATACGAGGGCTACTGTATTTATTATAAGAAGAGCGCCATTTAAGCATTCCATTGGCTCTACCCGCGATTTGGATATAAATTCGCATGCCTCGTGCTACCGAACCTTCGGTCATGTTCATAACCGAAACTATTACCAGGAGAACCCCAAACAGTTCAAACATACTATAGCCCCAGCTTCATATCCAAAGCTATTGCCATTAGAACTAATATTTGCAGGGGATGAAAAACAAAAAAAATTGACCACCAACGTCTTACGTCATTGATAGCCACCATTTGAGAATTGTGCCACAGAATATTGATGTCGTACATGAACGGAAAATACAAGATCGTCATGTGACAATCTGTGATATAGTGACATTCTAAAACACTTCTACCATCAGCATTATTTCAATTTTCGTTAGATTCCGAACAATTTGACAAAATCTGAAAAAAGGTTCGGGTATGGGGTTTCGAGAGAAGTCAAATCCAACGAAAGTTGTTCGTGGAAAAGGCAATTCGAAGCAAATGTCTGTTCTTCCTCAGAAATTTGGTCACATGGCGACTGGTACGCGTGGTCATCGATTTTCTCAAAAAAAAAAAAAAAAAAAAAAAAAAAAAAAAAAAAGGGTTTAACATTCAAAACCCACGACTTTGAGATTTTCAATCAGAGTGAAAAAAGTTCTTTTACAATTGGTTTGAGCGCATGAAAAAGGGTATAAATAATACTGGAGGTTAATTAAAAATACCGAATTACTGTTGATTATGATTATACCCCACTGTTAATTAGTTTTTATAAAAGGAAACCTTCCAATTTCTATTAAACTTACTGCAACCTTTCTACCAAGAATTATGGTCCCACCTTTGGTTTCAGCCTCTATATATGGGTTCCTCTCGATTTTCGTTATTTATGGGATTTAGAAAACATTTCCTAATCGATTTGTTTTCAATATTTTGACAAATAATGCACCACTCAGAAAAAAAAAAACGTTGCCAATGTGCGAATTTTATGAATGAATTTCAAAAACTTTAAATGCTGGTTACTTATTAGAGAGAGGGAACATTAGAACAATCATATACGTATTTAAACATTTGGTTGGCCTTGTTGATATATTGTATTCAGAATTTATATCGAAATAATTTGGAAAATGCATATGCGAATTGTACAACACCAATGAAGAGGTCGGTAGTAGTGTGCAATGGAATGCAAAACTAACCACAATCAAGTGAGTGGGGAGATGGCGTTTGTTAGCAAGAATGCTGGTTGCTCAACCTTTTAGTCTTCTTGATTTCGATTTGCCGTTGTTTGGCATGCATTGTTTGAGAGCATTTTACCAATACCAATGCATGTCAAATGAGCATCTCTGCTGGTGGTGTTTTTTCTTCTTTGTTTTTGTCAAGAGAGAGTGAGGAAGGAATAAGCGCATATAGTTGTAAAGTACAGCAAAGTATGAAAATTTACATTTTTTGGACATGATTTCATGATTATAAGAATTTTTACTTGTAGAATATGCGAAGTAAACGTTGAATGGAGAAAAAAAATATTATTGGAATTATGAAAATATTCATAAAATATTTTTTCTGTGCTCGAATTTTCGGTAGTTTAGATAGATTCTTAAAATTCTTTCAGTATAGCAAATTTATCATCTGAGCAAATAAGGAAGATTCGCCTGTTACTTTTAACACATCAATATGGGAAGAGACTTTATTTTAATTTTCCTGCGAATATTTTTCACTGTCCATTTATCTGTAGTACCAAATTGCATGCCCTTCGATTGGAAAATGCGACCAGGACCATGAAAATAATAAAAATTGGGCGACGCCTTTATATGGGGTGAAATCAAAACATGAACTAATAAGAATGAATGAAGTTTTTTATACATGCCAAATTTCAGACACTTCGGCTGAAAAAGGAACCTAGAACAGCCAAATGGCGCTGGAAAATTAATCACAATTTTCTAAAGTAGTTTTTTACACTCCAAGAATCTGTAAGTCCTTTATATGGGAGCTATATTAAAACATGGATCTTAAGTTAAATGTTTGCCAATTCGGAAGGCCTAATTATAGGCCCTTCTACAAAATACCATAATGAAGCGGTACCGACTATACCAAATCAATTTTCAATATCAATATTTCCGTGATTTTAACAGGCGGAAATGACTAGATAGACATTACATTATATTCTAATAAAAAAATTGATTCCCCTTTTGTAGGAGGGTATAAAAAAGTTCTGCAATTCGTCATCACATCTATCAAAATTTGCCACTGGCTAAGTTTTTGCAGCTGATAACAAAAAAAGGAGGTTAGTGTGTCTCAGGTTCATGTATACACATAAATGCATATACACCCTCTACAAAAAATCTGTGTTAACAAGAAAAATACATGGCCCAAAGGGTCATTGGGGTTTTTTTGACTTCAGATACTAGGCTAAGAATTGCCAAAAAAAACCCCCGAAACAATCAAATAAACAAACAACACAAAAAAAACACTATTGCCAATAATGCAATAACAAGATTGCAATTGTTTTTGCTGTTGTTATTGTTATTGCCATTTGAATTTAAAGTCCAATAGAGTTAGTGTGTGGTCTACACACTTGGATTTCAAGTGATGGGTATGCTAGGCAGACTGACAGGTGAAGGCGCATTTGTAACCCTATGGCATTGCCTTTGTGTATGGGTCAGCAAAAATATTCTCCGAAATAAAAAAAAAATGTATTCAAACGTTTACAGCGGCCAATGTTAGTGGCAATTGGTATTGGGGGTGGTGTTGGTAATGGTGTGTTCGGATGTTTCTTTGTGTTTGCAACACTTCAGGTTGTTGTTTTTGTTTTAGATTTTTTTGTTGAGTGGCTCTTCAAAGCTACTGTGTATAATTTTTTCACTGTTGACTGTTTTTTTTTTGTAGTCAGTGTGTTTTGTTGTTGTATCAGATATTTGCTTTTGTAGTTACCACGAGCCGAAATGTTGTTGCAATTTTGTTGTATTTTTTTTTTTTTGCTTTGGTTACTATGAGTATTTGTTTGCAAACATCATCCATCCATTTACTGTTGTTGCATTCTAGCAGCCATAGTACGTACGATTGTTTTTTTTTTTTTTTTTTTTTTTTTTAGTGTTGTACCTTTTGCTTGTTGCTGTTCACCGCTATAAACCAAACAAAAATGCTTTACAAGCATTTTTCAACATTCTTAAACATTGTAATATTTGCCACCTTAATCACCCCAGTTTAGTTATGGTTGTTTTCCCCCCGTGTAACTTGGGTATACAATTTGCGAAACAAATTGAAAATGAAAACAATTTTATAAAAATCGAAGGGAACAGTGGGTTAATTTGGGGAAGTGGAAAATGTAGCAAAATTCATATTCATGATAAGAATATAATTTCAAGTCTTTTTCAATATTTAAATAAAAATAATATGCGTCGCATAGTGGTGGGAATGTAGTATCTCTCTGGCTTTCCTTTTCATTGCAATTCCGATCATGTAACTCATCTCGAAAGAAAAATTATAAAAAATATCGGTCTACGTCTTATTATTGCGGAAAACTATTTCAGGTAGTAACTTTGTAAGGCTCCATAAGACTAGATTTAAAATGTTGGTGGTACCCAATCAGAGAACAAATTATTAAATAACAAGCAATTCGATTGAAAATTCGGTGTTACCGTTATGAAACCTTAAATTGCCATTAGATTAGAAAATTCAAAATTTCCATAAATATTAGTTTGGGGAAAAAATCCATTCCATTCCACTGTAGATTTGTGTGGCCTAGCGTTGTCCTGGTAAAACATGACATCTCTCCTGTTGGCCAATTCTGGTCGTTTCTGGTCAATGGTAAATGGTTTAAAACAGTTCGATCGATTTCTAGCTTCTGGGCGATGTTACGACTGTTTACATGCCCGTCAACTTCGATCATTTCTTCGATGTTATCGACATTTTCGACGACCGACCTACCTGTATGAGGTGCATCTTTAACATAAAAATTTCTGAACGTGATCTAGAAAACCAAAATTGGACATAATTGGCTGTTACAGTATCCGAACCATAAACACCATTCACAATTCTAGCCGCTGGCTTACATTTTCGACTTTGTTAAAGAAAAACTGTATAATACACCGAATTTTCTCTTTGTTCACTTCTATTTTTAACACTCTGTAACTCACAACTGAATGCACCAATGCACCAAATGCAAAAACAACAAAATATGTTTGTTACTGCGAAATGCCACCATTTCAACGAGCATAAATCTGACATTGTTTGAGCGATACTTTACGGGAAATCTATCAGTACAGCCAACTGCTGAAAAATAATGGATTTCTTTTCCCCAACCTAATATTAAAAATCTGGAGGTTCGTGTATGGGGGCAGAACAGCATTTGGGAGAACTAAGAACCAAAATACGATATTTCAGTCAGTTCGATAGAAATCGCGAAATTTCACAGGTATACCTAAACATGGACCCATATATATACATATATATATATATATATATATTCCAATTGGAGTCAATCCGGTTGGAAAATGTAAAAAAAAAACTCCCATTTGATCATTTTTGGAAATTATCTTAGAAATTTCGATAGCAAATGTGGGAATTATTAAAACATATCAATACATTTTGTTTACCAAAGAGCTAATCAGCCATTTTAGTATCTTTGTTCTCTTATAGCAAGTATTTCAAAAACTACCTCATACCTCAACACTACACACAAATTCCGGGCGCAACAAAACTCTAGCTCTATACAAAAATTGGTACCATTTATTACATTTTGTACTCTTGTAGTACTTATTTCCAAAACTAATCAAACATTTCACGATTTGAGCATTATAGGTTCAGTCAAATCAAAATTGTAAAAAATGTAGTACAAATCCAATAGATATCATATTTCCAAATTTCAGGATTCCAAATTATGTAAAATTTTTCATAATTCCAGCCCTATCGGTTCAACCATATCCAAATTGTTCCAAATTTAGTCCACATTCGTACGAATTTTTCCAAAACTTTCTACATATCCCAATCCTACACCCCAATAGTGATCATAACTCCAAATTTCAGGAAATCGTACCAAAATTTAGTACCATTTAGTATTGATAATTGGAATTTCCAAAAGTACCTATATACCTATATTCTGCAATGCAGTAGTATTTTTATTTCTAAATTTTAGGGTTCCAGCTCTATCGGTTCTCCAAAAACCAAATTGTATTGAATATAGTACCATTTAGTACTTTTAGTACAAACATCAACAACTACCTACATATCCCAATTCTACACTCCGACGGCAATGTTAGTTTCAATTTTCAGGATTCCTGTTCAATACATTCCTCCAAATTCAAATTGTACAAAATTTAGTACTGTTTAGTACTCCTTGTAAACATTAGCATACAATTCCAAAGCCACCCACTTCTATCGACCCTACTTCTCAACCTTGATTGGCATTCCGAATTTCAAGTTTTTAGTTCTACACTCCATCGATGACCTCATTCCAAATTTAACAGTTCTAGCTCTAATGGTTCGCCAAATACAAAAGTGGTACCTTTTGTACTTGGAACTTTATCGGGAAAAATCGGTTCAGATTTAGATATAGCTCCCATATATATTTTCGTCCGATTTAATGTAAATGGTGCAGCAAAGTCCGTTAATATCTTTTGATTTGCACGAAATTTGGCACAGCGTAATGAAATAGGTCGTGTGTTAGGTTTCCTGAAATCGGTTCAGATTCAGATATAGCTTCTATATCTGACCAAATGAAAAATTTAGCATCGGTTGCAGAATGACATGTTTATGGATCCAATTTCATTTTACTGGTCCTTTACAAATGGGACGTTTGTTAGGATTCATCTGTTAAATATACCCAAAGTGGTGATGGGTATCATATAGTCGGCTCTGTCCGACTTTACTACTTTCCTTACTGGTTTATTAACACAGATTTGATACTTCCAAACCACTGTGCCTTATTTCATAACTATGTACTTTTGGGCTGTTTGCAATATTGTTGGGGCTATTCTCGTGCTAAGTGTGTGTAAAATGCTTTTGCTTTTTATTATTTACTATAGACTATTCAAAATGTTGTTGTTGTTGGTATTGTTTTGCAGGCAATACATAGCTACAACTGTTGCTCATGTTGTTACTGCTGATGTTGTTGATGATCATGATGATGATGATGTTGCTATTAACATTGAGTACATGAATATTGTGCAATTTTGTTTTTTTTGTTCTTTCATTTGTATTTTCCTGTTTGTTGTTTTTGTTGATTTTTCTGATTTACTATTCTTTTCCTTAACAACATGCACTTGATGTGATGTTTTGGGCTGTGTTATTGTACGGCATAGCTTGGTTTGACCCTCTCAAATAAGGTAACTTGAAATCTTGTGTATATTTTCATTAGGTTTTGTATTGGCCACAGCTCTCGGAAAATTCTCTATTTCCATTGAATTGGAAAAGAAAAGATTTGTTTTGTTTGTTTACTTTCAAAGCTACCGGGTGTTACTTTGTTAAAATGCCCACTTTTTTACTACCTTTAATGATCATCTCATGTCCAACAAAGTTGTGAGTGTGTGTTATTGACGCTTACCTTTTCAATTAAGAGCCATTTTTTGTCCCAACTCATTGCCTGTAAGTGGTATTAAATTCTAATACCAGGAATTTGTTTTTGGAAAATTAATCGTTAGACACCTTTCTTTATGGTCGGTGAGGAAATTGATTTGATTTTCCTTTTTTCTTGCGTACTGATTTTCTTTTCTTATTCATATTTGCCTTACCAAATTCGGTCCACAATTGCACAGACCCAGTTTTACTTTGGTATTCATTTTGTGCCACATCGTTGACCAGGAAGTTGCAGAGCATGTTGCCAACTCAATAAAGCAATTGTTGAAGATTTTGTTTTCCTTTTACTTTTTGTTTGCCCCTCCGGACAGCTAACAAATTTTTCACATGAAAAGTAAGTCAGGAAATGTAGTTTTTGAAAACAACAACAAAAAAGCAAAAAAATCGTCCGAGGAAAATCGCACAAACATGTTTCTTTGTGATATAAACACACCTTTTTAGCGGCCAGCAGCTACGAATCACCTTAGAAGTTGTTTTTCCACCACCACTTAAAATAGAGGCAATTTTCATAGCTCAATTCAAAATGAATTGAAAATCAGCACAGATTTGATCTCAATACTAAACAAAAAATAGTCGTTGTTTCTTGTTGTTGACGTTTAAGTCGGTCTGTCAATTTAAGTGGAAAACCAATGAATAGTTTTCCACACAGCAACAAAAATAGTGTCTCTATTGTATTTGTCCACTAAATTGTCTTTTTTTTGTTTTTGTTAAGACTGGTCAAAACGCGTTTGAAAATGAAAATCACCTAGTTTTCAATACTATATTTTTTTAATTGACTCCAAAAGAAACCGGTATCACATCATTTAGTTGTTTCTCATTTGGTAAGAGTCAACTCTCTCAGGTGAGCCGGCACAAACACTCACACAAACACACAAATATTGGGCGACCAAAAATGGATGGTTGAAACTGAAATCTACAGCTGTTTGACTGCAAGCCTATCTTCTATGGATGGGGATACCAATGGCCAATTGTACATGTTGTTGTTGCTGTGAGGTAGGTTAGTGGAAGTTGCAGTATTGTGGCTGGCTTCGACAGCTCCTCCTTTGTTGTTGAAGGTAACACAATTTCGTGGTATGTGGTCGCACAATGGGAAAGAAATCCCAATGTGTATTTTAAAATAAATCGAATAATTTTCAATAGAAAAATATTATCGAAGGTCGATACATTTTCCATAGAGAACGTATTATCGAATGTTGATAAATATTCTATTATCGAATTTTGATACATCTTCTATAGAGAAAATTTATTGAAGGCAGATAAGTTTTCAATTAACTTCCGTACGACATGTCAATCGGCCGATTGATGGTGTACTAAAGACCCATAGGCCAAGCTAAAGGTCTTTAGTGCACCATTTACTTAAAATCGGTCGGAAATATATATAGGAGCTACATTTAATCTGAACCGATTTCCAGGAAACTTGACACACGTTTGTTTCTTCTTACTTCAGTACACTGTACAAAATTGTGTGCCAATTGGCCAAACTTTGGGTCCTTAGTGCACAATTTACATTAAATCTAAACCGATTTTCACAAAACTCAGCACACATCATTCTAGACTTAATTCAGTACTCTGTGCCAAAATTCATGCCTATCGGGAGATATATAGGGTGCGCTATTTACCTTAAATCGGACGAATATATGTATGGGAGCTATATCTAAGTCTAACCCGATTTTCTCGAAACTTAACACAAGTCATTCTGGACTCAATTTAGTACACTATGCAAAATTTCGTCCAAATCGAACGATATATAGGGACTCTGGTGTACTATTTTTATTAAATCGGACGAAAATATATATATGGGAGCTATATCTAAATCTGAACCGATTTTCTCGAAACTTAGCACACATCTTTCTGTACCTAATTTAGTACGCTATTCCAAATTTTGGCAAATAGAAGGAAATATAAAGGCTTTGGCACACCATTTACATGAAATCCGACGAAAAAATATATGGGAGCCATATCTAAATCTGATCCGATTTTCTCGAAACTTAACACTCGTCATTCTAGTAAACTATCCTACCCACTGTGCCACATTTATGGCTATGACGTTGTCTATAATAATTACGATTATAGTTAATCAACAATTGTTATAATTTATTGCTTGTTAATCATGTTGTAGTAATAGTTGTTGTTTTTTCTGTTTATTATTTTTTTTTTTGTCTAGATGGTGTTATATTTCAGTGTAGCGTATTTGGCCTGCATTTCTGTATTGGTTTTTGGTTTTGTTTTTGTCCCTAATGTCCAAAAGTAGCCGTTCGGTGCGAAGCAATGCAGTTAAACAGCTTTGATTGATTTCACTTCGTTTTGAAAGACAAGACTATTATTTGTAAAAACTGTGGTGTTGTAGAAAATCAAGAAATTTGAAATGAAGTTGTTCGATATTTTATTAGGAGGGAAACTTGAGATGAAATGTGGCTTTGTAGGTTCTTGGAGATGGAAAGAAAGGTATACTATTTGAGGAACTAATGAAGACATTAAAATTCATAAAATGAGAAGATGCATTTTTTTATATTTTTAGAGATCAGAATATTTAATATAGAGGATTGAAAATTTGCACATACGTTTTTAACATTCCTAGAATGTTTAGTGTCGAATATAGTGTAAAGGACCACGTTTTGAAATAAGTGCAAGCCATTTCAACGGCATATTACAACATAAACTGACTACTATAATTAAATAGGTATTTAGGATTCTTTGAGCCTTAAATATTTTCTCACAGAAAGGATTATGTTTTCACATATCTCCTTTATAATTGTTCCGCCTGCTCCATATTTTTGATAACCTACAAAAAGGCATTTTGGGATTTCAAAAGAGGCAGAACATTTTGAAAACAAGTAAATGCGTTGTTCAGCTTGATACGGCCGAACTATTTAACCCTTCACAACGTGGTGTGTATTAAAAATTCCTTAAATCGGTCGGGAATTTTTTTATGCAATGACGCATTATTTGATAGTTGGCAGTTCATGCACCGAAAAAAATGTCCAAATTATGGACACTCATGTTGGAAACATGGGGTAGGAACTTCAACATACCAAGAAATTAACGGCGTATTTTTGTATGGGGTTTGTTTTTCTCTAATGAGAAAATTCGATTAAAGACTTAATAATACTGAAAATAGGGTAGGAACTTTATGGGAATGCCAAATTACAGCCACTCCAGAGATAGAAAATGCCGCTGAAATCTTCAAAATACAAACAAAGGGTGAAATCCGTTTATAGGAGCTATACCAAACCATAACCCTATATTGACAATTTTTGGTAGAAAGATTTGACAACTCAAGAGAACGTGAGAAAAATAGAACCAAAGAATATAGAAGCATGGGGTATCAATATATTGGGACTACCCGGAAACTTGGTCCAATATTGATCCTTCTTAGTTGGAATTGGAAAAGTCTCAAAATTCCGAATATTTGGGTGGTACCTTTATATGAGAGATACCCGGAAACATATGCCAATAGTGAAAATTTTAGTAGGAACATATCTACTCAGTGAGAACATACAATTTTGAACTTATAACCAATCCGCTTAATAAAGTGTCCAAAAGCTTCATAATACGGAGTATTGAGGTGTACAATTCGGTTGTAATATGGAATTGCGTATTGTCTATTGTAGAAAATATCGTAAGGTTCATATTTGGTCCAAATAATTGTGGGTGTTATTATCTCCCTAAGCATGGCGAATAAATAGATGACACAATTCTTAATTTTCTTGGCGGATTAACTTCACAAGTCCTTTTAAGCTATCCCTTTTACTGACAAAAGTTATTTACTTTATAGCCGAAATCATAATATTTGACCCCACAAAATAAGTGCAAAGGAATCATAATTCCATCAATACCACCAATTTTATTTGTAACATAATATCCGTGTTTTAACCACAATGGTAGGAAGTTGGCCAGGTCGCCGATTGTTATCATCTACATTGCAGAGAATATTTTTCGATTACTACATTTTCGTTCGATTGGTTCCATACATATGCCCCACATGTAAGACCAATTAACAGCCAAAAGGAATAGAGACACCAAACTGCAGACCCTTTGAAGTTAGATCATGATCAATTTAGCTGTTCAAGTTCTCAGTAGTTATGACCTTGTTGTTGGTATAGGTGCAGGTCTATATAAACGACACCGTTCGATATTTGAAAGAAATTGGACACGTTTTGTAACAAAATTTACTATCATTGGGTATTTCGGTTTCTAATAAGGTAATAATCATATCTAAATCTAAATCATTGCTAAAATATTCAATTCATATTTTGTTTTTGCAAAATAGTCAGGCTTTATCCCAGTTTGTTGTTTTTATAAAAAACAACTATTTATTAGTGGGGAATGTATGGCATTGTCCGCCGAGGGGTAAGGCAGGGAAGACTATAGTTTCGGATCTCGCCACTGATCCTCATCAGTTCCCTTAGTTTTTTGTTGGGATATTCTCCCCAGAAGCTATTAATAGCTTCTTTACAAAAAACCTTTCAAACCCAAATGTCTCTTGTGACAATTCGAAGTTCTTACGTTACCAGCGATACGACCCCAATGAGAAGTTCGTTTCGTTGGCGCCTGACTTCGTGGTCAACAAGGCATTTACAGACAACTACAATACATTTCCCACTGCTATGTGTCGTCACTTTGTGACGAATGCACATAACGTTGTTGTTGGTATTGCTAGTTAAAGCAAAATACCAAACAGTATGACCGTGCCTCGTCGTTTGCAAAAACAAAATACAAATGGTATCCCAAATAACCCGCCAAACACTACTGAAGTTGTAGACGAGGCACGGTCATACTGTTTGGTATTTTGCTTTAACTAGCAATACCAACAACAACGTTATGTGCATTCGTCACAAAGTGACGACACATAGCAGTGGGAAATGTATTGTAGTTGTCTGTAAATGCCTTGTTGACCACGAAGTCAGGCGCCAACGAAACGAACTTCTCATTGGGGTCGTATCGCTGGTAACGTAAGAACTTCGAATTGTCACAAGAGACATTTGGGTTTGAAAGGTTTTTTGTAAAGAAGCTATTAATAGCTTCTGGGGAGAATATCCCAACAAAAAACTAAGGGAACTGATGAGGATCAGTGGCGAGATCCGAAACTATAGTCTTCCCTGCCTTACCCCTCGGCGGACAATGCCATACATTCCCCACTAATAAATAGTTGTTTTTTATAAAAACAACAAACTGGTATTAAGCCTGACTATTTTGCAAAAACAAAATACAAATGGTATCCCAAATAACCCGCCAAATACTACTGAAATATTCAATTCATAACTAAAATTTCCATTGTGGGGCTATATCTAACTTTTGGTATAGGCCCACAACAATTCTACTCCCATTTCTGAATATTATCAGGATTTAGGGCAAATTTTTCAAACAAAATTGTCTGTAATTTGATATTCTTGTAGAAAGTCCTACCAACAAAATTTATTAATAGGTACCCTATTTCCAGTAAGGAAAGCTCAAAGCTGATCCATTTACATAAAAAACGAAACTATATATCGTTAGCTAAAATGCAAAAAGGCGTAACTAACAAAAAATTGAAAATTGAAATTGTCAACACATGTAGTTTATTGACATTCACAATATTCATTAAAAAAGTCAATTTTCAATTTTTTGTTAGTTGCGCCTTTTTGCATTTTAGCTAACGGTATGAGAGTTATATCTAAATCTGAACCGATTTTAACAAAACTTCGCAAACATCAATCTGGACTTAGTTCAATATGCTGCGCAAAATATTGTCTCAATCGGACAAACCTTGACAGTTTGGTGATCCAGTTACATAAATCAGAACCGATTCCAACAAAACCATACATCAGGACCTTGTTCAATACGCTGTGCAAACTTAGGAGTTTGGTGCACCATTTACATAAAATATAAAATAAACCGATTTTCTCTAATTTCAATAGCGTTCGTCCTGTGACCTGTGCCAAATCTTATCTAATTCGGATCATAAATGCGACCTGTTCTTTGCTCAGACTCGGGACAGATGAACATCCGAAGGAAAGAATATCCTGTACCACAATGTGGTGAAAGGTATAAAAATCATATTCGGCTACTGAAAACCCCAATATTCGACGATTTGAAATTTATGAAAACCATGTCGTATAAAAAAAGTCCTTTACGGCAATCTAAGATTGTTGGTTGTGCAGTGGTTTATTGAGATTCGCATTAGATATCATTTGATGCCTCAAATGGGGATGATTAAAAAATTCTCAATATCTTCATGGTAGAGGTTTAAAAATGTTATTCCCTGTTACTGGTTTTAAATAGTTTCTATGAATTTCTTGGATGAGTGATATATCGGCTTTTAAAACGATACCATTTTTCCTACAATAGATATATCTTATTACAGAATAAATAACTTCTTTCAACTTTATTTATTTTCCGGTACACTATACAGTGAAATTCGTTTATAGTTCATATGACCTGCACATATTTGTATGTTAAGGTCATCGTAGCGTAATAAGATATTATTTCCAGATAGTAAGCATTAATATACCCACATTATTTTTAAATATATTTCAAATTCTTAAAATAATGTCTCCTTTTGGTCTCCTTTTCTGAATGCGAACCCAATTTTCCGTTGAAGTTTTTTTTAACATAATTTTCATATTTCAATTTTATGTGACACTCACCTTTTAGGATAGGGAAAACGCCTATATTTGAAGGCTGTTTCAACATCGCGCATCTTCATTTTGAAACTTTTATCGGACATTAAGCTCATTTACGGCGTTATAAAAGAAATGTTATTATTCTATATTATCCACACAACACGAAATCACTCCAAATTAATAAAAGAAGTAACGTTTGTTCTGATTCTTTTGATTGTTAATACACTTGCATGCGAAATTTCTGTTATATTCGCTATAAAAAAACTTCTTCGTCGTTTTTTTCTTTACTTCTTTATTCAGTTAACAAATTGTGTCACTTTTGAATTGAATTGTTCGACTTCTTTTCGGAACAGCAGGCACAAAACGACAAGTAGAAAGAAGTTATTGCACAAAGTGTTCTTCTTTTCCACCTTTTTGTTGTTGTTGTTGTCGTTGTTGTTTAAACTTAGAAATTTTCGGTTTCTTTGCTTGACTGGGCAACAACTTTTCCTTTAGAGAGCAGCCAGTTTCTTTTATTTCCGAACTTGTACACAATTTCTTTGCGGTAGAAAGAATTCACACACACGAAAAAGACCGGCTTTCTGGTCTTTTTTCTATCGAACAGACACACAAAACACAGCTATTATTGTGATTCTTGGTTTTTGTCACCGACCGGAGCCAGAGTCAAGAAAAATTCAAGAGAAAATACAAAACAATCGCTATTGTAGGCGTCGACGGCGTACAAAATTTAACGACAGAACGAACTGAGAAAGACGTCTTGATCTTACAGCGTTCGAAATGGAACTGAATGTTCAAATCTTACAACCATCTACTTTTGGCCAAAAGAAAAATGTTAATCTTTCATTACGACGACTGCAAGACGACGACGAATAAGCCGTGGTGTTCGTGCCAACAAATGTATGTTTGTATTGGCTTAGTGGAGAGAAAGAAAGGCCCGAATACCAACCACCGTCAACCGAAATATGAACTAACAACAAAAACAATACAACCACAACCATATCGAGCATAACATAGGCTGGCTCTTTGGTAAACAAATGATCAGCGAACAAAACAACCAACCAGCCAACATGTGTGTTGTTGGCTTAAAACAACAAGTGTGGCCTGAAACCGACTTACACAAATATCACGATCACATCTTCAAATACATAAATTGTTGTTGTGGTGTTGGTGGTGTTGTTGTCGTCTTCGTTTATATTGACGTCATACCAGGATTATACCACTGTTAACATATGTCTTAAACAGATAATGATAGTGCCGCTGTCTCCATTGTTTATTTTCTTATTTAGGACTCTTTTGTGTGCTATTTAAAGTCTGTTTTAGAAGAAAAGGGTTGTGTCTCAACGTCGTTGATTAATTTGTGGATAAATAGCATTTACCTTTTGTGTTGGAAATGGGATCACCTAAAAATTAATTAATCAATGGAGAGAAATTATGTTGACACATTCCTGCAGTTAGACACAAACCTGTCCTAAATTTTGAAAACGGAATATTTTTGGAGAAGCAGCACTATGAAGTTGGTATTTTCTAAAATTGAATATAGTATGACGTATACGTTATAAATACCGTTTTATTCCGCCAATTGTATATATAATGTTACACGAATTATATAGTTCTGAAAATATTGAAAGCTTTTGAAAACGCACAAAAATACAGGCCCAAAAAAATTAGTTATAAGTGGGTTCTATATTGATCTTGGTCTGGGGTGGATAATTCCATTTGGGGATGAAAAACCTTGGCGAGTATATGAAACCACGGAAGGAAAAATTCGCCACTGGTCAAAGTTTCAGAGATATGGTGTGACAATTTTATTGCTGTCGACCCTTTTATACATGGAGCTTCATATGTTCGAAATAGATTTGATTCATATATGTTCGAAATGGATTGATGCATAATATGACAATTAAGTATTTTGGGTTCTGATTGGGTAACAAATTTTCAATATTAGGTAAGGTAGGTCATATATATAGAGGGAAGTTTTGGCAAGTATTTCAACTACATTAACTTTTTTTAAAGTGTTTTCACCGCGCTTATTGGTCAATACATTTATTGAGTAAAAAAATTAACTTTATTTTAGTGTTTTGCGTTCTCATTGGTTAGTAAAAATATTGACTAAAGTTTTAGGGTGTTCTCCATATAAAAGAATAGGGTATGTGCTTATGCGAATGACTTGCTAATCATGATGGAATTCACGTGTTGGACTTAGCGAGCATGACATAACACATTGTGCAAGTCTGAAATTGCTAGTTAGAGTGGAGGTGAAATCCGAAATCCTATGGTTGCTACGCAGCCCTTTACTCCATTCGAGCTGGTAAGTGCGGCAATATGTATATGAACACCGTGATGTATTTTAAGATAAGGAAGTCCGAGAAATTGAATTTTCTTCTACATTTATGTATTCAAATATTTGAGCAGGCCAAACTTTCGCTTTAGCTTAAGGAAACCCACAATTCTCGATTTGAAATGTTGATGATTTTAAAACGGCTGCAAATTAATGCATTAACTTTCCATTAAAGTATTTGAAGGCTTAAAGGATAAGAAAATTAATTGACATCATTTTGTTGTTGTTTGTTTGTGATTAAAGAAAAGTCCTTATTTGCGGTCCTGATGGCGGGCATGATAACTACTCACGAAAATTCCAAAGGCATTAAAAAGAATACATGCCTAGCTCTCATATAAAACTGATACCAATTTTATTCGCAAAAAAAGTATTTCGGGGAAAAAGCGTTTAAAGTTTGAGAATCACTTTTACCGTCGATTGATGCTAACACAATAAATCGGATTTTGATGTTTGGTAAAACAGGAGATATCGGTCCACCTTTGGAATAACCCCCATATTCGGTATTTTTGAACAAGGGGACTGTAATTTTGTATTATGGGTTCTTATTAGGTAGCAGATTATTAATATTTATACAGTTGTTAGTGTCCATATAACGAGGGGAGTTTCGGCATGTGTTTTAACCGAATTTAAAATTACTAAATAGAGATGATACCATTCACTAATTTCAGTATACTGTGAACTCTCGATAATGTGAACACTCAAGTTGATATTAAAAGTATTGAAAAAATCTGGAAATTAGTGGTAAATATGCTGGTCGAATCGAAAATGTTAACAAATTCGAAAATCGAGAGTTCACTGTACACCTAAGTCTGTTTTTACACGGTCTTTTTGTACACGGTTTTGATACAACACGGTTTGAAAATTGAATATTTTTAATTTTTTTAGACGATTTTATTCCATTTAGCACGATTTGAAATTTTATGTTCTTTATTTTTGTTGTCAAATTCATTTTTTGCGAAGTCTGTTCATATCACAAAAAAGTATTTATGAAAGAAAAAAGTCTGAAACCATCGATAGTATCGATAGTTTTCGAACACTAGCTTAAAGATTTAAGTGAATTCCCCTTTAGCGCGTACAAACAATTTTTACTGGTCAAAGCAAATGTGAATAGCACTAATTTAGGGGAATTCCCTTTATGTATAAGATCAATGTCTTTTTTTACACGGCTTCTTCTGGAACCAATCTACCGTGTAAAAACAGACTTAGGTGTATTCTACATATTAATCCTAACAGACGTCGCCTTTTCGAAGGAACATTGACATGAAATTGAACGAATATAATCTTTATCTATATGTGAACCGATTAACATTTATCCATACATATGTCATTCTGCAACCTATGCTAAAATGCATTTCATTCCGGCAGATTTAGAGTCGTTTGCGTACAATTTAAAGCAAACTTGATACACGCTATTTGGTGTGCCGCATTGTTCAAAATTTAATCTCAATCAGACGCCCGTTCGAAACCTATATAGAAGCTATGGCTGCATCTGCACAACTTTCGACGAAAGGCAATAACGCCATTCTAGTCTCAATTAGATACGTTAT
This sequence comes from Musca vetustissima, assembly GCF_032173495.1. Lineage (NCBI taxonomy): Eukaryota > Metazoa > Arthropoda > Insecta > Diptera > Muscidae > Musca > Musca vetustissima. Next base: position 410,402 of record NW_026882603.1, read on the forward strand.
AAAAAATTTCGTGTCAATCGGACAAAAATTAGCAGTTTGGTGCACCATTTACCTAAACTCGGACGAGCTATATCTAAATCTGAACTGATTTCAAAGAAACTTAGCACACATCTTTCAAGACGAAATTTTGCATAGCGTACAGAATTATATATAACGAAAATATATATGGGAGCTAATCTAAATCTCAACCGATTTTTACGAAACTAAACACACATCATTCTAGACTCAATTCAGTACGCTATACCATATTTCGTGCAAACCGAAAGATATGTAGGGACTTTGGTACGACATTTACATTAAATTGGGTGAAAATACAGTGGTGGTCAAAACATATGCAACTGAAATTGAAAACATATGCAACTGAAATTTAATACATGGAAATATGTAGTAATCTCTTTATTAGAAGTTAAAAATAGGTAAACTTGGTATTTTTCAACGCTTTAGATTCAATTGAAACTGTAATTGTATTTTTCCCAGAAATTTTTGATATTTTGCTGTGAAATGTACTGATCAAATTGATAACTCAATTTTAGCTGGCCTGAAATGTATGCTCCTAGATGGGTCAACTAAATTAAGATTGTGGGATTGTGTATCACTATTTGTGATATTAAACTTCTGTTGACATTATATTCCTCAGTTTTTTCCACATCCTAGAACCATCATAATACCTAAAAGGAGCGGAACCTATATAGCGAAGTTACGAAAAAGATGATCCTATATTGAGCATTTACTGCAAATAAGTATTTAACCTTCCAATAGTTTCGATATATCCTTTTTTTAAAATCGAGCATACTAGAGTACAAT